>NC_142875.1:70262500-70562500 GCF_051225735.1 Oryctolagus cuniculus | reverse complement strand
TGGGAAGTGGAGCAGCCAGAACTGGAACTGGTGCCCATATGGGATGCAGGCATTGCAAGTGCCCCCTTCGCCCACAACTCCAGCACCTCTGAATTCCACTGGTTCTAGCAGCTACCTTGCAATTTTGTGAGGGTGAAATTCTCTCTTGTCTAACAGGTTCCCGTTTCAGAAGGACTTTTGAATGATACAAAACTCCCATGTAGGAAGACATGGCAATTCTACCCTGGAAAGATGAAGACCAGGATCTAGTTCTAAATAAACATCACGGCTGCTCTAGAGTGAGGTTTCCCCTCCAGCGGCCCAACAAGTCTGTATTAAGCAACTGCTTTGTGCCACACCGTGGGACATGCTTTCTGCTCTCCAGCAGCCAGGGTGAACGCAGATAAAACTCAGTGCGTCTCTTGTCTGCAGGAGTTCTTTGAAGGGAGTGAGTCTAGGTGGTCTGAGGTCTTAAAGAAGAACTTCACAGCTGAGGTGGGCCTGACAGATGGATGAGATGTCAGCAGCAGATGCTGATGAGGGGGACAGCATGCCAAGGGACAGACATCCCATCAGGCGCAGGAAGGGTAGGACAGCAGGGGGCGCCCTGGCTGCAGGGCAAGGGGTTCTGGAGAGCAGCCATGGAAACTCAGATCAGCTGGGTCGGGAGAAGTCCAAAGAGGAGAGGACCCTGATCAGATGGGAATGAAGAGTGGAGCGGTTATCCAGTGTGGGGCCGGAGAGCGGAGGCGTGGAGCAGAACCCTCGGAAGAGGCTGTAGGAGAGAGGGACGGGAGCAGGGGGCTGTCACCCCAGGCGCTGTGGAGGTCAACCGATCCAAGCCACCCATGTCCTCAGGAAGAAAGAGACTCTCCAGCCCCCGGCTGCTCCCTGCCCGTCTTCTTCCTCCAGGGCCCGCTCCACCATCTTGGACTCCTCTTTTCTTCAGAGCGTGGTGTTCACACAGACGGGGCCAGTCCAGCTCCTGGACTGTTCCTGCCCACAACCCCCTGCGGTTAACCCGTGTCCCCAGGGGCTCTGTGCCTCCACTATTCTAGTGCCGCTGATCAACGCCAAGTACCTGGGACCCCCAAGTCCTTCATCCAACAGCTTCGGTCTGGGCAGCTGGCCAGCAGTGTGCGGGGTGGGGGTGACGGTGGGGGTGGGGGTGGGGGAGCGAGTGCATGACTTGGGCGGAGCCCCTGCGTGCATCAACGCATACAGCTGTTTTGATGGAGCTACAGGCCGCGGAGGATGCTGGAGCGAGCCAGATGCGTATTGGAGGGATTGTCTGCTTGCTTACCCCTTCCTTTGTCAGCAAAGAGTATTAAGCATGTGGTGCGCCCTTGCCCTGGGCTCTCATGGGCCGTTCAGTCCAGTGGGCGAGATTGGTATTAACCAGAGGACTACACCAATGTGTGTGAGTTGGAAGTGAGTGCTGTGCCGGAGGGCCTGGTGTTGCTGGAAGCTTGTCACAGGGGGTCTGAGCTAGGCAGGGCATGTGGCTTGGGGAGGATTCGGGGTGAACACAGTCATGGCTTCGTTGTCCTCAGTGCTCAACAGTCACAGAGAGGCCTTTCCTGGCTGCTGTGTCTCAGCCGGCCATCCCACTGCTCTCCGTTGGGTGTGCCTTGGTCTGACACACGATCGCACACATCTGACATGCATGCACACACATGAATAGGCATGCATACGTCTATGTCCCGGTGGGCTGAGAGCTCCATGAAGGTGGCTTAGTCCATCCTGTCCACACTCTGTTCTGTCCTCTGTACCTAGAACTACACTGGAAACTATGGTTGATGGAGTGATTGACAGATTGCATGCCTGAATGAACTGACCATGAGCTGAGATCTGTAGGAGAATATGAGCCATCAAAATGTAAAGGAGGGGCCAGTACTGTGGTGCAGCGGGTTAACGCCCTGGGCTGAAGTGCCGGCATCCCATATGGGTGCTGGTTAAGGACCCGGCTGCTCCTCTTCTGATCCAGCTCTCTGCTATGGCCTGGGAAAGCAGTAGAAGATGGTCCACGTCCTTGGGTCCCTGCACCCATGTGGGAGACCAAGAAGAAGCCCCTGGCTCCTGGCTTCGGATCGGCGCAGCTCTGGCCATTGTGGCCATTTGGGGAGTGAACCAGCAAACGGAAGACCTCTCTCTCTCTGCCTCTCCTTCTCTCTCTGTGTAACTCTGACTTTCAAATAAATAAATAAAAAATTTTTTTTTAAAAAATGTAAAGGGCTGGGGCTCTCAGGGAGAGATTTAGCCTAAGGGAATGCCATGGGCAAAGACTCCCCTCTAGAGAAAGTACGGCGCACGTGGCCGAATTCAGAAATGTCATTCATTCCTTCATGTGCAAGTTATCATCGAGTGGCTCTAGTTGCCCAGCACCGTTCCAGGCCCTGAGGACAGATCCATGGGACCAGATCCCCTCCCTTGGGGCGCTTGACTTTGGGGGAGGGGGCGTACTGGCAGCAGCAAGAGGGTGATCCTTCATGATATGCACATGTATTTAAGTCAAATAGGGTGGCAGGTGAGCGAAATGCGGAAAGCAGAATATGGAAAGGGGTAGAGAGCGGAGGGGCACCACGGGGACTGTGGTCAGACAGTGCCTAGAGGAGGTGACCCTCGAACAGAGAGCTGTCTGGTGTAGGGCATCGATTGAGGCTGGGGAAGAACTGCTCAGGCAAATGCAGGGGCCATGCAAGGGCCCCAAGGTGGGGCATAGCAGGCGGCCCCTTTGGGTGCAACAAGGAGCGTGCTGAGGGGTTCCTGAGGGTTCCAAGCAGAGCACTGCCCTGTGTGCTTCCGTTCTGAAGATGATTCTGGCTGTTGGGTGGCGATTTGACTGGAGGGGGCCAAGGGCAAGGTTGGGAGGTGAGGCGGGCTGCTCTGCGGTGTTGCAACCAAGAGATGGTGGTGGCTGGGACCCTGGAGGGAGACGTGGGGGCCATTGAGGATGCTTGGATTTAGGACCTGGAGTAGAACCGACCAGTGTTCAGGTCTGCTGTGAATCAGATTTGGAGATGTGGGGCTTTGGCCTGAGGAACTAGTGACAGGGCTTCGACGGTGGAGCTGGGTGAGGGAGGGGCTGGTATGATGGTGAGGACTGGATGCATGCAGGCCTATTACAGTGGCTGGTCTATGGTAGTCATTAACCAACCAGGCACTCGGATATGGGATGCAGGCATCCCACGTGGCAGCTCAACGCGCTGCCATGACACCCACCCCATGATTAACGCCCGCCCCATGCATTCGGTTAGATTTGAAGGTGGCAGGATTTGGGATCCAACAGGCCCTTGTTGGGAGTGGACCAGTTCTCTTCAGCCTCTCACACCATCTTGCCCAATTTCCACAGGTACTGGGTAAAGCAAATGTGGAAATCAGTGCCCCATCTTACACTGCGGGGCACTGCCACTCATGGAAGACGAATGACTTTCTCACGATTAATGTGCATTTGTTCAGACCCCAAGTCCCAGGGCGCCTCCTGGAGGCTAGGGCCTGTGGTTCTTCAAAGCCACACAGCACAGCCTCCCTGCCGCCCTCAATTACAGGGCACTCTGTGGGTATGCGGCACCATGGCCACACGGTGGCGCCCCACGCCCAGCTATCCCGCGGGTCCTAGGGTTTCGCTGAGGATTTGACATTCACACTGAAAGGGAACCGCAGTGCCCTGTGATTCTCAGAACACACAGCCACCCTTGTCAGCGAGCCCAGGGCTGCTGGCCATGGGGAGGCCAGCCGGGCTCCTTAGCTGCCGCCGCTCTGCTGGAAAGCCTCCTGTCTTCCTTGGTCCCAAGGCTCTGGTTGGAAGCCAGAAGACCCTCAGAAGCCATTTTCTGGGTCTTTTTCACAAACGCTGTGCCCGCCTCTGGATGCAAATCAAAATGTCATCCTCCAGGGGGCAGGGGAAAGAAAATGGGCCCAGTCTCCTGGAAAAGGAGATTTTTTTGAAGCTATCATCTGGCTCCAAAACACACCCCAGGTTCTTCCAGAAAGAAAGAAATCAAAACACGCCCCCGCCGCCCCCGCCGCCCACCACCAGCATGCGTTTTCATTTCTGGAGGCCATACCGGGTATGGGCTGTGTGCCAGGGACACCAGCTCTGATGCTAGAGACTTCTGCAGCCTCAAGCAAACGACTTGCCTGTTCTTCACCGTGACGTTCTTGTCTTCAAAGGGGTTAATAACCACAGGATCGGCTCTATAAGGCTGTGGTAAGGATGAGTTACTAGTAAGCAGAGCAAATGAAATTGCCGAATCCTATAGTCTTAGGCCTACAGAAATTTCCTGTGGCTGATCTGACAGCGTGTAAAGTGCCTTGTGCCAGGTACACCGTGAGGCTTGGGAAAAGTTATGATCACAATGGGCATAGCCACAGTCTGACTTCTGGAGATGTATTCTGGAAGACTCTTAGTGTCAAATGACCCTGTGGGTTCTGGATACTGACGCTCCAAGTCTGCAAATACACCTGAAGGAAACCTGACTCTGTCACAGCTCTTCCTCTAGCCAAGTCATCCCCACCTCCGCCATCTGTCTTTCTTCCTTTCCTTTCCTTTCCTTCCCTTTCCTTCCCTTTCCTTCCCTTTCCTTCCCTTTCCTTTCCTTTTTTTTAAGAGATTTTATTTATTTGAGAGGCAGAGTTACAGTGAGGAGAGACAGAGAGAGAGAAAGGTCTTCCATCTGCTGGTTCGCTCCCCAAATGGCCACAAAGGCCAGAGCTGGGCCGACTTGAAGCCAGGAGCCAGGGGCTTCTCCTGGGTCTCCCACACAGGTGCAGGGGCCCAACGACTTGGGCCATCTTCTACTGCCTTTGCAGGCCATAGCAGAGAGCTGGATTGAAAGTGGAGAAGCCGAGATGTGAACTGGCGCCCACATGGGATGCCAGCACTGCAGGCAGAGGCTTAGCCCACCACGCCACAGCGCCAGCCCCCCATCTTTCATCTTTCTCCCACCTTGTGAGGAAGTCAAGCTACCTGCAACACAGGTAAAGCTGAGCTTCAGGAAACCCCTGAACATCTGCAGAACTTGCCTCTCAGGGAGCACCCTGGGCCTTGGGCTTGTTTGGAAATGTATCTCCCTCATCTCTCGGATGCCCATGTGCCAATGACAGCCCATTGTGTGAGAAATGCATATGATGAGGAAATTTGTAATTTTTAAAATTGTTTTTAACTATTTACTATTCATTTTAATTGTTTGAAAGGGAGAGAGATGGGGGTAGGGACAGAGAGAGTGATCTTCCATCTGCGGGTTCACTCCCCAGGTGCCTGCATCAGTCCTGGCTGGACCAAGTTGAAGCCAGGAGTCTGGAACTCCATCCGGATGTCCCACCTGGGTGGCAGGGACCCAACCGCTTGAGCCATCACCTGCTGCCTCACAGCGTGAGTGCTAGCGGGAAATTGGATCAGAATCGGAGCTGGGGCTTAAACCTGGGGACTCTTAACGTGGGATGTAGGTGATTTAACCACTGCAACAAATGCACGCACCTCCGTTGCTTTGCACCAAAAGTAAATGCATCTTAGTTTCAATTTCCCACAGCCTTTTTGAAGTGCCCTCCTGTGTCCCACAACTAACGAATGATGATCAGCCAGAGAAGCAGCTAATGTTGCTCTTTCGGCAGACATTTGAAAGCTGTAGTCAAAAGGAGTGACGATTGCAGACCCCAGCTGGCCCTTGGTGGGTACGCTGGTCAGGAGAGAGACTCCTGGGGGGCTGGGAGGCCGGCCACACCCCACCTCGCACCTGGGGACACTGCCCCCTGCTGTTTAGCATCTGATTGGAAGTCAAGGAGCCCAGACTCATAGCAGCAGCTCCAACACAGGGGACTCCTCACCAAGACAGAGGCAGCTGCGCTCCAAACAATGCAGAACCACAGAGAGGCAAGCCAGCTCTGTGACTTCTCCCCGGGCACTCCGACCTGGCGTTCTGTCTCTCGCCTTTCTTTCCTTAACTGAGAGAGACGAGCCCTCGTGGCTTCCCTCCGGTAGCTCGTCCTCCCACTTGTCCTGGGAGAAGCAGGTTTGTGCTTCTCACTACGCAGAGCACAAGGCTCCTTGCCGGATCTCACTGCGTGCCCCAGGAATGACTCAAGCGAGGCCGTGTGCACACACTGATGCCTGCTTTGGGGACCAGTGTCCCGACATTTCTGTACACGAACCGCGAGCTGAGCCCTGAGAAGCCGGAGCCAGCAGAGAGTGCTGTGTGTGAGTGAAGTTCAAGGGCAGGAAGAATGGCTCTCCAGGGACAGCAATCAGAACAGGGGCAGTTAGGAGGAGCTGAGCCGACTGGGCAGGGAGCCTTCTGTGACTTGGCCTGTCCTGTCGCTTGTGGGTGTCGGCACCACAGGTTTGCCAAGGGTCTCGAAATTGCTCTCTTAAGATCCCAAAGGGCACAGTGGAAAATGCCCATGCAAGCCACCGTCAGAGGCCTGTGATGTTGTGGAAGAGAGGAGTGTTCCCCCACAGCGAGCGTGGCTCCCCCACTATCTGTGAGAGCGAAAACACGAGAGGTCACCAGCACGTGGTCAGCGTCGTTGCGAATGTTTGCAGGGTATTTCCAGACAGTGGGTCATCGCCTGGCAGTTGTCACTGGGGAAACTGGCAGCGAGAAAGAATACGTCCCACAGAAGAGGCACAGAGACTCCACCACCATCTACAACAGTATTATCAAATGCCATTGGCCCTCGAAGCCAGCCGGCAGGCACTCACCCAGGCTCCCCATCACAGGAACGAGCCTACGTCTCGTTGCCCTGAGCGTGAGGCCGACAGGCTGGACGGCACATGTCGTCAGAATCTGAATGGGCCTGGGCTTTTTGTGCGAGATGCTGACATTTATTAGAAAATCGGAAAGCCTTGTTTCCACCAGGTTCCCGAGACCCACCATCTGCTGCTGGAGAAAGAAAATGGAGATTTTTTTTTTTTACTCATTTACTTATTGTGAGATGGGAGAGTGTATGTGTGTGTGCGTGTGTGTGTGTGTGTTGTGTGTCTTTGAAAAAGCAAGGTTGGGGGATGGGAGTGTCAGAGAGAGAGAGCGCGCGCGCCAGAGCGAGCCCCCTTGGCAGGGCAGACAGAGGGGCATCGGCTGAATGGTGGAGTGGCTTGGCAAGCACAATTATGGAAATCGTCTACCCAGAGCTTCTCCCCTCCCCCTCCTGACCACATGTCCTTCCACACAGGAGTCCAGCTTCTGCGAACAGGCAAAGTCCCCATTTCAGGGGGGAGAGGGGGCTTAACCAAGCACCAGTTACTCTGAGTAATACGAGGGTGCTTCAACAAGTTCATGGGAGATGGAATTAAAAGACAAATTAATTTGGTGGAGAAAAACACAGAAACCCACGCACAGGAGAGGTCTCTGGTAGCTTTGGGATCTGCATGGAGGGAAGGCCTACACTTCCGGGAATGGAGAGTCCCTATCCGCACTTCCGGGGAAGAAAAGTCCTTGCCAAGGTCCCTGCGGGTGCCTAAAAGTCAACCGATGAGGATCAGACCCGCCTCAACCTTTAACCCCCACGCCCTGAATCTATAAAAGGAGCCCTCCCAACCTCTGACGTGCGACTTCCCCGGCCCCCGCTCTGTTGAGACAGGGGAACTCCGCCCGGGAGCGGAACCCCAATAAAAGCCTGTGAATTAATTGATTCGTCTGCCTGGGAAGATTTGTTACACGCTGGACACCTTGCAGTCTCCAAAAAGGTCATGGAGATGTGTGCTATGAAAAAGCTATGCATAGGCCGGCGCTGTGGCTCAATGGGCTAATCCTCCGCCTTGAGGTGCTGGCACACCGGGTTCTAGTCCTGGTCGGGGTGCCGGGTTCTATCCTGGTTGCCCCTCTTCCAGGCCAGCTCTCTGCTGTGGCCCCGGAGTGCAGTGGAGGATGGCCCAAGTCCTTGGGCCCTTGCACCCGCATAGGAGACCAGGAGAAGCATCTGGCTCCTGGCTTCGGATCAGCGCGATGCGCCGGCCGCAGCACGCCAGCCACAGTGGCCATTGGAGGGTGAACCAACGGCAAAGGAAGACCTTTCTCTCTGTCTCTCTCTCTCACTCTCCACTCTGCCTGTCAAAAAAAAAAAAAAGAAAAGAAAAGAAAGAAAAGAAAAGAAACAAAAAGAAAAAGCTATGCATGGAGGTGGCACTGTGGCATAGTGGGTTAAGCCTCTACCTCTCATGCCAGCATTCCATATGGGCACCGGTTCAAGTCCCGGCTGCTCCTCTTCCCATCCAGCTCTCTGCTATGGCCTGGGAAAGCAGTAAAATATGGCCCAGGTACATGGGTCCCTGAACCTACGTGGAAGACCAGGAGGAAGGTCCTGGCTCTTGGTGTTGGATCCACCCAGCTCTGGCCATTGCAGCCATTTGGGGAGTGAAGACCTCTCTTTCTGTCTCTCCCTCTCTGTATCTCTGCCTCTCAGAATAATAAATATATAATAATAAGAAGAAAGCTATGCATGGATGACACAAGTTTTGCACCAGAATAAAGTTATCTTTTAACTCCATGTTCCCCAACATTTTTCAAATTCCTCTCATAGATCTTTTCAGGGAGAGGGTGGCATCAGGTAACACAGGTGGCCACCCCCAACAGAAGCAGCAGGCTTAGTGGGGGGAGGGGCCAGGGTCAGTGCAGAAAGAGGGGCAAGCAGGGTGGGGGCCAAAGCCAGGTGAGGACAACGAAGGGTGCCTGGGCAGGTGGGGTGGATCTTTGGGCAAACTGGGGCTGCCCAGGTGGAGACACAGAAGAAAGTTCAGGACAGCATCCCAGGGCTGGCTGACATCATCGTAACCACAAGCCACACCCTACACACCTGCCTCACACCCCCTGCAGCCTGGTTTCTCTTGTGTTTGTTTATTTCCACTCTGGTTGTTGTTCCAAAGCTGACCTGTCTGTTGGGTTTGTCAGCTCTGAGCACCAGCAACACCCAGGAGCTAGGTCTCTGGAAAACAGCCTAGCACAGCCTGAAACCGGACCATGAAGTAAAGGCAGATAAGATTTTTGGGCTCCAGGGGGCCCCACATTATACCTTCATAGGGTCAAGTGCTGGGTGAGGCAGGCTGCTCCTGGATGGTGTCCACCGTTGTCTAATGAGCGACTTTTTAAAAGACAGTCTCAGCCGCAAGGTGGTCTTTCTGCAGGAACCTGAGTACCCTCAGAGTCAAGTTCAAAGTTCTGGGAATGCGCTGGGGCAGGAGCTCTACGACCTGACTACTCAAGCAGAGCCCATGAGCTCAGCCCCTGCGCTCCCCAGGTGCTCGGCGTGCTGACGTCATTACACAGGTAGGCCACCGACAACCATCTGTCTCCCTGTTCAGTGAAAGGCTGAGGGAGCTTGCGAAAGATGCTAGGCTTCAGGAGCTGGCCTGCATTCCGCCAGCCCCAGAATGAATCAGAGGCCAGTCTCTGCAGAGGGATGGAGCAGGAGGGCCAGCACGATGGGGCTGCGCACGACCTCGACCTCGGAGCCCGCCCCACGCGGTGCTCTGCGGGTCTGACTGCCCCAGGCGCCCGGGCCTCCAAGCCGGCAGAGCGGTGCTGCGGCTGTGTTGGCACCTCTAGGGGGCGGCGTCCGGGTCAGCCTGAAATCCCGGAAGCCTAACCCCTGAGCCGCACGTCCCTCGCAGTGCCAGGAAGCAGGTCCCCCGGGCTCGCTGGCAGAGGCGGCCTTGCCGTCTGCCCCTCTGCGGGGGAGCTCATCCTTTTGCTCCTTGCTTGGAGGCCACAGGTTGGCCCCTGATTTCCCTGCGGAGCGCCCAGGCCTCCCTGAGAAGCCACGGAGGCCCTTGAAGCATCCATGCACAACAGCATGGACGCTGAGACCTGAGACCCTGCGGCAGCACGGGTGAGCCACACTGGAGCCCTGTCCTGAGTGCCCAGCTAAGAAACATGCCCACGGGTTCCCGGGTACTGGCCGTGTGCCCGGTGCCGGTACCTGCTGTGTCCTGGAATGCTTCCCCAGCTCTAGGAGGAAGAGGTTGAAGGTCAGTGGGATGTGACTTGGGGTCAGCAGTCGGCACTGGCGGTCGATGGCAGAGCCATCCCCTCCTCTATAACCCGCAGCAATCCTCCAGCTCAGCCAGCATGATTATTTCCAGCCTAGTACAAGAGCAGCCTGGGCTCAGAGAGCTTAGGCAATTCTCCTGCAGCCACACAGCTCAAAGGCACAGACTGACACCTGTCGCTCCAGAGCCCAAGCCCCTTCCTCTCCACTGCACCTGAGCCCCCTACCCCACCCCGGGGGCAGAGGGAGTGCTCGTCGAGGCTGGGTCACACTGTGGACCCCTGTTCCCCAGCCAGGGGGTAGCAGGCATGGTAAGAGGGACTGGGTGGAAAAGGCAAGAAGTTACTTTTATAGCAGGAACATTTAGCTAAACCTTACCATTTTCAGATGTTTTCATTGCTTCTTTTGAGCACTGATGTCTCTCAGGGATGACAAATAGGCCCTTCAAGATGCCAGCCAATGAGAATGCCCTGCCTGTTTGTTTATCTAACTGGTCTACCAGTGCCAGTTCCAACCCGGGCGACAGTGTCCCTGCGACTCAACATTCTTACCCCCTTCAGCCAGGCCCTCTCGTGCATGTGTGTGTCTTGCTGAGCACTCCCCTGCACCTGGGGTGGGAGCAGCAGACACCATGGTCTCGCCTGACACTGCACACGTCGCCTGGAACCTGCCGGGGTGCTGCCCCACTTTGTCCTCCCCAAGGGCAGAGAGGGTCCACTGATTTCAGCAGGTGGAGAAAGGCACACTTACACTCAGCAGAGGGGACAGACCCCCCCACCCCCAGCAGAGGAGCTGGCAGCCCTCAAATGATTGGTTTAGGGCTGGTTTCTTTTTAAAAAAAAATTATTTATGTATTTGTAGGAAACAGAGAGAAAAAAGGAACAGATATACGAGAGAAAGAGAGAGAGCACTCTCATCCACTGGTTCCCTCCTCAAATTTCTGCAATGGCCAGGCCTGGACCAATGCCGAAGCTGGGAGCCAGTAGCACCATCCAGGTCTCCTACCTGGTGGCGGGTACTCAGTTACTAGAGCCATTGCAGCTGCCTCCCAGGCCGTGGATTTGGTAGGAAGCTGGAGTCAGGGGTCAGAGCTGGGAATTGAACTCAGTACTCCAAGGTGGGATGTGGGTGTCCTAATCACCAGGCTAACTGCCTTCCCTGCTTTGGGGACTGCTGAACACCAAAGCCAAATGCTGGGCCCCATGTCTCCGGGTGGCCCACAATTCATGCACTTAAGTCTACTACCGCTCGGGGTTGCAACTCAGAAACAGATGACGTAGTCATGGCTCAGCACGAGACTGAGGTGGCTTCCCTAGGCCTCGGCTTCCGGTCCTTACACGTTAGGAGGGCATCACTCGTCCCTCGGGTGAGCCTGTGGGTACAGTGCTTTCATGCGACCCAGCTCTGTTTTGCTAGGATAAGCAATTGCTGTCTTTGTATTGTTGGATTGATTTTTAAGATCTGAGTGATGTAAAGATGTTTATGAGTTCAGACATAAGGCTTCAATTCAGGGATTATTTATTCTGTAAGTACATATTAAATACCTACCATGGGCCGGCGCCGCGGCTCACTAGGCTAATCCTCCACCTGCGGCACTGGCACCCGGGGTTCTTGTCCCGGTTGGGGCACCGGGTCTGTCCCGGTTGCTCCTCTTGCAGTTCAGCTCTCTGCTGTGGCCAGGGAGTGCAGTGGAGGATGGCCCAAGTGCTTGGGCCCTGCACCTACATGGGAAACCAGGAGGAAGCACCTGGCTCCTGGCTTCGGATCAGTGCAGTGCGCCCGCTGTAGCGGCCACTTGAGGGGTGAACCAACGGAAGGAAGACCTGTCTCTCTCTATCTCACACTCTAACTCTGCTTGTCAAAAAAAAAAAAAAAAAAAAAAAAATGCCTACCATGGACCAGCCACTCTCTTGGCACTTTAGTCACAATATGGATAAATGACACCAACTTCCTGATCCAAGGGGCTTATAATTTAGCAAAGGAGAGAGAAGGCAACTCTGTTCAAAAAGCACCACCTGTGTTTGGAGAAGCATGGCGGCCCTCGGGCGAGCCTGAGCCAGCCGGAGTGGGTGCTAACACGAAACGTCAGTCAAGGCCATTCTAGAGGTGAGTGCGTGCCAGACCAGGCTGTGGGCCCACGTGGGGCACGGGTAGCACCAGGAAAAGATGGAGTCGGGGTGAGGATGGCCTGGTGTCGGGGACCTGGCACACACACGTTCCCATTTCTAGAAAAGAGCTGCGTGAGTTATCCACCGTGTTCCCATTTCTAGAAAAGAGCTGCCTGAGTTATCCACCGTCCTGCCCATTGGCGCTGGCCTCTTTCTGTGAAGAAACCCCTGTCTGTGAAGATCCAGACGTACGGAATAAACTTGAGGCTGACCCTTGTGGGACAAAAGGTTCTTGGCTGCAGGGAGAAATCTGTGGGGAGCTGAGCTCTCTCTGTGCTTTCAGGGGTGATTCAATCGCCCCTGGTTTGTGAGCTCTGAGGAGTGGAAGGTGGGCTGGTGGGCCAGCTGCCCGGGGCACGGTGCCCCTCCTGAAGCCCTGCGGCGTAGGGGCCTGCCTTGCTTGTTTGGATGCAGGAAAGAAGAAGGCGTGGATGCGTGGAGGAGCTTGCTCGGTTCACCCGGAGTCACCTTTCCTCATTGTTAGCTTCACTCCTCTCTTTTTCCTCCGCTCTGTTCTTCCTCCCACAGATACCCACATCTACGTTCATTTTTAAAAATTTTGCATACTTTTATTTGAGAGCCAACAAGCGAGTTCCCACCCACCCACCCCCACTATACCCCCCAAAAGCCTGGGTTGGAGTTGGGAACTGGGAACTCCGTTCAGGTCTCCCGTGGGGATGGCAGGGACCCAAGTGCCTGAGCCCTCACCATTGCCTCCCAGGAGCTCCCTAGCAGGACGCCGGGACTGGAACCCAGGCACCGTGATATATGGGACACGGGTGTCTTCAAGTCTTGTCAGTGCCTTGTCCCCATCGTCTCCTCCACGGGTGAACTCCCCCCTTGCCACTGTCGTGTTTTTGAACTCTTCTTTCTAACCCATCAGTTCTCTGTCTTGCAGAGTGTGATGGGCGGTCAACACTTTCGACACTTTGATTAGCCACCCCTCACAATAGTCTGATATCAGATTCGGTTTGTCTGTCTTCTCTGCATGGCTTTCCTTGTGTCCGGAATGAGTTGCAGCTCCTGGGCAAATAAAGCCGGGAGAAGCAAGGAGACACGCTCGTCACTAGTGTGTCCCCAGGAGAGCTGTCACCACACCCCGTTAACATGCCCGAGACTGGACTTGCATCCTTGCTCACGCATCGTTTTCTTCTGGTTTTGTGTTCTAGTATGGGTTTATCAGCACCCGTCTGCAGTTTCTTATGAATGAGAAATTTGGCGAAGAGACATGGAAAAAATTGAAGTAAGTACCTTAAAGGGAAGGTACGCTATCTCGTGAGCAGCGGGCGTGCCTCCAGGTTGTTGAAGGCGACAGCGCTCTGTAGGCCTTTTGATTGAGTCAGCCAGTTGACTAGAGCTGCTATAACATACAGCTGCTTCTCAGAGACTCTGCTGCGGAATCAGCTCAGCACAGAAAACCCGAGAGCCCTGTCTGTCTTGGAAGAAGGTGTCAGTCTCAGCTCCTGAGTTCAGCCTTAAAGCAGGATCCCATGGCAGCTGGCAGCAGTGTTAGGTTAGATTCCCCTTGGATGCGCTCTCGCTTACTCTTTCAATGCCAGGAGAGAGGACAATTCCTCGTCCTGGCCACACACAGCCAGAGCCGCTGACGGTTAAGCCGTGTTGTCTCTTTCTCTGATTTTTTTTTTTAATCATGAGGGAAGGGAAGAGATGGAGAGGGAGGACTCCCATCTGCTGATTCACTCCCTAATTCGCTGCCACAGCCGAAGCTGGGCAGGGCTGGAGCCAGGTGCCAGGAGCTGGGAACTGCACGCGGGTCTCCCGCGTGGGCGGCAGGAACCCAGCTCCTGAGCCATCACTGCCGCCTTCCAGGGTCTGCATTGGTCAGGAACTGGGAATCAAACCCAGGCGCCACCAGGAGGGACGCTGGCGACCTGGCCACGAGGCCGGAAGCTTGCCTTAAGCGCTCCTTTCCAGCCCCCTGAGTGCCTGGAAGACTCGGCGCTAGTGGGTGGCCTTTATGTTGCCAAGTCGGGCTCAGTGAGATGAGAGGGTCTTCTGGTGCCGAGCTCTTCCTTTGGGCCAGCTCCTTCCGTGATGCTCTTCCCAGCCCAAGAAGAACTGAGCAAGGCAAGGGGGAAACTGAGTCCCATGCAGGGCCTTGCAGGAGGCAGCACCGTGCGTTCCAGGGCTGGGACTACAAAGACACCTCTTCCTAGCAGGCCACCCTACCTGAGGAAAGGAAGGGCGCTTAGCAGAGCCTTTGCATGCACGCCAAGCTAGCAAGTGATGGAAAAGGGGCGTGTCTTTTATTATTTTTTTCTTTTTTGACAGGCAGAGTTAGACAGTGAGAGAGAGAGACAGAGAAAGGTCTTCCTTCCATTGGTTCACCCCCAAATGGCTTCTACAGCCGGCGCTGCGCCAATCCGAAGCCAGGAGCCAGGTGCTTCCTCCTGGTCTCCCATGCAAGTGCAGGGCCCAAGCACTTGGGCCATCCTCTGCTGCACTCCCAGGCCACCGCAGAGAGCTGGACTGGAAGAGGAGCAACTGGGACAGAATCCGACACCCCAACCGGGACAAGAACCCGGGGTGCCGGTGCTGCATGTAGAGGATTAGCCAAGTGAGCCACGGCACCAGCCAAGGCAGGGGGTGTGTCTTAAATACGCACTTACTTAGTTCCCGCAGCATGCCTGGTACTGTGAAAAACATGGACGAAGTAAAGCCGAGCAGGCCCTCTGTCCAGTTGGTTTTACAACCTACAGAAGCATTACCTCTGGCACCAGGATGTAGGCACCAGGCTGCTGACGGCCCCTGGCAGACAGGACACGGATTCATCGGCCCTGCCCCAGACTCATTGGGCAGGGGCGGGGTGAAGGCGAGGGCGAGGGGCCCTTGCCAGCTGAGCAGAGGTCCTTCCTGGGAGGAGAAGGGAGGGAGAGGAGGTGGGGGAGGAAGGGGGAGAGGTGGCAAGCTCAGACAGGCTGCTTGGTGGCCAGTGTGGGACGGACGGGCTGGGGAAGGCACTTGGGAAACAGGACACTTGTATTCTCAGAAGTCACTGCACATGGTTGCAAGTTCCTAGGAAGCGATAGTTTGATTCCACAGCGGTTCTGGGGGTGACCTCACACAAGGGCTCCTTCCTATGAGAATGATAACAAAAGGTGCTAACCTCGTAGAGGTTGTTGCAAATGTTAAATGGGATAACACAAGCCAGACACTTGAGAAAAAACACCATGGTAAGCTGCCAATATTGAAGCTGACACTCTGTTGGCTTATCTTCAAGCCGCCAGCCCTCCGTGGGCTGAGGGGGGTAGGGGATGCCTCCCGCAGGACTGAGCTCCAGTCCTGGCCCTGCTTGTGGGGAGCTGTGTGTTCTGAGCAGGTTGCTGCACCTCTCTGAAGCTCACTGATAAAAGGGCAATAATGCACCTCTCCTCCAGGCTTGAGGAGAGCACTGAGGGAGAGTGTACCCCAGAGCACCAAGTGAGAATTGGTCAGCACCGTGTCCCACCCCCACCCCTGCCGTATGCAGGTGTAACATTAGGACTAGGGTTATACTTGGCATCAATGGAAGCCACTTTGCTGCTGGTCTGATGGTGACGGGGACAGCTGAGGGAGGGGTGCAGGCCATCAGAGAAAAGGGTCTGCGGACAGGAAGCAGGAACCCAGCAGGGCCGTGTGCAAGTCTGCACGGCTGGCTCTTAGCTCTTTAATCCTGCAGTACCAATTCTCTGCTTAATTGAGTTCCAGAGATGTGCTTGTACAGCGAGCACTGCATACCTCTGCCATCGAGTTGGAAATACATCTTTGAGCCCAAAGTCAAGTCCAAACAGCTATGAAAATTGCATCTTATTAGAACTCGTTAAAAGAAGAAAACCTGTCGTGCAGAAAATCCAACTTATAAAACACAAATTAAGGCAAGATTATTTGCTGGACAGGAAGACTTGCTTCGGGCTACACTTAACTAACAAGTTCCCTAGTGCTTTTAAAATAGGATTTTTGTGGGAAAAGAAAAACCCATCAATTCCTACGTAAATGTTAAGAAGAAGTGATTAGGCAGAATGAACTATGTCTCCAGACCTGATGACATAGGCTTAATTTTATATGGGATAATCAGAAGCAGATGTTTTGCCTCCCTTGCCCGCATTGTTTATTTCCCTCTCATGTAGTCTAGTTGTAGAGATTCTAATGATGAGCCACTCGTTTATAACTCCTGGCTAAACCCTGTATCAAAACTGAACAATGAGAATCGACTACTAGACTGAGGAGAGTGAGGGTTTTGGGAGTCAGACAGCCCTGTCCAATCTGCCTGGACCCCTTACCTGCTTGTTTGACTTGGGCCAGTTTATTCATTCAGCAGCTTCTTGGGAAGCTCTAAGCACATGCAAGCAGAGTTCTAAGCCCTGGGAACACAGGTGAAGGGAGCACACTGTGCCTCTGTTTTCTGGGAATGTGTATTCGAGTGTTGTGGGGGACAGTAAACAAATAAACAAACAAGCACCTTTCAGATTGTGATCATAGTGAGTGGAGAGAGAAGATGCTGGATTCCCTGAGGTGACCAGAAAGAACCTCTCTACAAAGGTAATGTTTGCCCTGGAAAGAATGAAGGAACCAGCCTTGAGACAGGGAAGGACATGTGCTCCAGGCAGCAAGAACAGCATGTGCAAAGGTCCTGAGGTAGGACTGAGCTTGGTGAGTTTGAGGCCCCGGGGAAAATCCAGTGTGTCTGGAGTTTCTTGCATGAGAAGCCTGGGAGGAGATGCAAGTGGAGACGCTGTTAGGGATAGAATATGCGAATGTGTCAGAGATGGGAAGGAGTTGACATTTTATGCCAATTGCAATGAGTTAGCAAAGTCTCTGCGCCTCAGTGCCTTCTTTGTAAATGGAGATGGTGACAGTGCTCACCTCACCCACTTGTGAGAAGGGGGTGACCCATTTCCCCTGGCGCTTTGCTTGCAGAGCCTTCTCCGGGATTTCGCTCTCAAGGGGCAGCAACCACCGTGTAAGGTGAAGGGCAAAGGAACGAGGGTAGGAACTCAGAGGTCGCACACGGAGCTGGGCTGGAGGAAGAGCGGTGGAGCACACGGGGGAGGCCTGCGGGCCTCTCCGTCTCTGCATCTCCCTTCACGGTCACTCTGTTCTCCTCATGTTCCCTGTAGGCTTCTTCCTTCCCTCCACGCTTTTCCTTTAGATTCCCAAGCTCACCATCATCGGACTCCAGGAGCCTGGGACAGAGGGTCAGTTGGACGGGCTTTGGTCAGGGGTCCACGCTTGATTCCAGCTAATGGGCTGTGGTGGGCAGGGTCCCTAAACGGACGTTGTAAGTAGGCCACCAGGATGGGCAGATCTGCTCTACGATAACTCAGTGCATGAACAGTTGGCTGACTCATGTGTGCAATGGACTGAAGATGCATAAGTGGATTAAAGACGTGCTGTCGAGCCCACATCAACCCACAGTGTATCTCTGTGTCAGTGCTTCTTAGCCAGAGTTCATGCAGGGCTGAAATCATCAGTGAACATGTTGGGTCCATGTGTCTATGTATTCTGGGAGTTCCTAGTAGTCGTCAGAATCCCTAGGAGCTCCACGACCTAAACAACTCAGAGACGTCTGCCTATGCATTCTGGGCATTGTTCTTGCTGAATAGGAAGTGCTGCTATCTTGGAAATCATCCTTTCAAATACAGACAGTCCCTGACTTATGATGGCTCAACTTAACATTTTTTAACTTTGCTTTGATGGTGTAAAAGTGATACACATTCAATAAAATCTGTAGCTTGAATTATGAAATCTGTTCATTTCCTGGGCCAATGCTATGCAGTCCGGTCCTGTTTGCAATGCT
This sequence comes from Oryctolagus cuniculus, assembly GCF_051225735.1. Classification (NCBI taxonomy): domain Eukaryota; kingdom Metazoa; phylum Chordata; class Mammalia; order Lagomorpha; family Leporidae; genus Oryctolagus; species Oryctolagus cuniculus. The sequence continues at coordinate 70,544,575 of NC_142875.1, read as the reverse complement.
GGGCGGCCCCCAGTCAGCCTCATGGTCACAAGTGGAAGCACCCACTACTCTGTGGGGAGCTGCGTCCAATACATCATAAGAACTCTTCAACACTGTCCTGTGACCCAGGCTTTGTATCTGATGATGGTGCCCAACTGTAGGCTAATGCAAGCATTCTGTGCATGGATAAGACGGGCTGCTCTAACCTGGGTGAGCCACAGGTTAAAGGCATTTTTTGATTTAATGATATTTTTAACTTCTGATGGCTTTATCAAGATCAAAGAGTATCTCATTTGAAAACCAATTTGAGCTGGAAAAGATTCAGAACGGCTCCCAGCTGCCCCTTCCTTGCCTGGCCTCTGCCACGCCAGGGACCCCCTCAGCCCCCGAGCCCTTCCTTTGAGACCCCACGGCCCCTTCTTTCTGCTCCCTACTTTTTCTCTAAGTCTGCAAGCAGAATGATTTTATTATTTAACTTTTGACCAGGACTGTTGCTTGCTTCCTCCTTCTGCTCGGTTCCTGGCTGTGAGTGTGTTTGCTGACTCACTTAGCTGCCTCAAGCCATGGGCCAGGAGAACCGGGAGGGTCCCTGGAAATCAACTTGGTAAGGGTATTTCATCTGGGCAATCAGCCTCCAAGAGACCACACTGGAATATCCAAGAGTGTAGGAAAGTTACAAAATACAGTTTTCTATTAGTATACCTATAAAGCAGAATTGGTTTTTCTAATGAAGCCGTCAAAAGTAGAGATTGAGAGGCAGACGTCGGCACAGTGGTTAAGACCCGACGTGGGAGGCTGCATCCCAGCATCCCTTTCAGCGTGCCAGCTCTGCTCCCAGTTCCAGCGTCCTGCTATGCGCACCCAGGAGGCAGTGGTGAAGGCTCAAGTGACTGGGTTCCTGTCGCCCACGAGGGAGGCCTGGAGTGAGTTCCTGGCTCCCAGCCTCTCTCCTCCCCATTCAAATATACAAATTAATTTAAAATTTTTTAAATAAAAATTTAAAATAAAAGTGTTAAGCAAGAGGAATATTTTTTGTTTATTGAGAATATATGGAGATAAAGCTAGCACAAATATATACAGATATTATACGGCGTGAGGCTTCAAAATAACTGAAGGACTCCATAGGTTCTCAACATACAGTATTGATAAAGGTTAGATCTGACCATGATCCATACTGTACCCCATATATGTACAAATATGTACAAAAATGTCAATAAAAGATAAAAAAGAATATAAAGTAAATTTTTAAAGATTTATTTATTTATTTGAAAGTCAGAGTTACACAGAGAGAGAAAGAGAGGCAGAGAGAGAGAGAGATCTTCCATCTGCTGGTTCACTCCCCAGATGGCCGCAATGGCCAAAGCTGTGCCGAACCGAAACTAGGAGCCAGGAGCTTCTTCCAGGTCTCCCTCGCAGGTACGGGGGCCCAAGGACTTGGGCCATCTTCTACGGCTTTTCCAGGCTGTAGCAGAGAGCTGGATCGGAAGTAGAGCAGCCGGGACTCAAACTGGTGCCCATATGGGATGCTGGCACTGCAGGTGGTAGCTTTACCTGCTACACCACAGCGCTGGCTCCTGTAAAGTAAATTTTAAGGCTAGCTATAAAAGTGAGTAATGCTGGGGCCGTTGCTGTGATGCAGCTGGTTGAAGCCCTGGACTGAAGCATTGGCATGCCATATGGACACCGGTTCTAGTCCTGGCTGCTCCTCTTCCAATCCAGCTCTCTACTATGGCCTGAGAAAGCAGTAGAAGATGGCCCTAGTCCTTGGGCCTCTATACCTGCGTGGAAGACCTGGAAGAAGCTCCTGGCTCCTGGCTTCTGATTGGCACAGCTCTGGCTGTTGTGGCCATCTGGGGAGTGAACCAGCGGATGGAAGACCTCTCTCTCTCTCTCTACCTCTCTTTGTAACTCTGTCTTTCAAATAAATAAATAAAAAATAAATAAAAAATAGAAGTGAGTAATGCTTATGTAGAATGAAGAAAAAAATAAGGCTGACCGATAACATAAACATCAAAATCTCTTAAGATATTATAGCTTTTAAAGAAACTTTTTATTTATGTATTTGAGGGGCAAGAGAGAGATGAAGAAAAATGAGAGAGAGCTCTCACAGGCTGATCAAATGCCCACAAGCTCTGGGCTGGGCCAGAGCTGTAGGCAGAAACCAGAAACTCAACCCAGGCACCCCAATACAGGAACCAGCATCCTAACCAATGTCTTAACTACCTGGCCACATGCTGGTAGCAATGATAAGTTTAAAATATCATTTTCTATAAAGAGCGTAGAACGAATCTCCCTCTAATACGGAGAGCTGAAAACTCTTCATTGCATATTTGTAACTCAGACTAATTTCCTTATAAGCATCCATAACTTTCTCAGCAGATTCTTACCAAGCTGTGCTTCTTACTTGTAGGGGAACTCTCGCCTTTGATTTCCTTCTGCATGTCTCATCCGTCTTTCCTACTTCGAGGGCAAGTCCCCTGGGGCCAGTGGGCCCCCTGGGGAATAAGCAGCCTCTTCCTTGGATGCCTCTCTGGGGAGTCAACATTAGGGTCTGGATGCCTGTTGAGTCTTGGAGGGGCAGGTGGTCCCGAGGCTGTGTAGACTGCAGCCCCGCTCACAGGCGCGCAGCATGGCTGCAGGTCATGTCGGGTGAGCCCCAGGCTGGGGATGGTGCCAAGCTCTGGGGAGCTGGATGGGGCTGCTGCCTCCCTGTCCTGCAAGCCACAGCTTCATCTGCTTCCCAAACAGGTCTGACTCACTCTTGGTTTAAATCACAAGTGCTCAATCGTGTGGTCTTGGGAAGCCTTCATACTCTAAAACGTGATGGGAGACCCCCCCCCAATAACTTCTCCTTAAATATTAGTATTTAAAGTATTAGAAATTAAAGATGAGAAATTAAAAAGTTATTTACAAATTCACCCCAAAATAATCCTAATAACCATATTAAGTGTCAGCATAAACCAGCTCTCTTATGACAAATAACTATATTATCTAAATAAAAAATCATTAAGAAAGGGGCTTTGTTTAAGATTTTTGCAAACCTCTCTTTAACGTCTGACTTAATAGAAGATGACTGGGTTCCACCTTTCGCACACTGGCTGTTGTGCTGTGTGATTTTGGTTGACACATATATATGAAGAAGTGCAGAAGGAAGTAATGCTTTCTCTTTTCAGATAGTTGTGGGAGTTTCTCAAAGGTCAGCTGCAGGGTTTGAATTTGAAACCATATCATTGACCTTTCTCAAGCTCTAATGATATTAACATGCCTTGGTACATTTTATACTTCGAAATAAATCTTTACCATGACTCTGTACCATCATGTGTTAGTCATTTGGAAACTATTAACTCACCAAGTTTAGCAGATCTTGCAAATGTTGACATGTTTCATTATACAATAGCAGAGACTCATCTGTCAATATCACCACAATCTTATCAGAAAAGCCCCCAGGAGGCAGGAAGCTCCCAGCAGCAGCTGCCAAGTTTCCCCAAATTCTCATTTTTGTACTTGAAACTCTGAGTTTTATCCTTGGCAATGCCTTCTGCCAGTTATGTTCCTTGAAGTGACAAGCTAACTTTGTTCTTTTTTTTAAAGAAATGTCTGCCAGATATCCAAGTCTGAGTGACTGCAGTTAATCTGTCAGTGATTCTTTTATAGTTTTCTGGAAAAAAAATCCTTACTTGTTTGTGTGTTTATGGAGAGAGTGCAAGAGCAAAAGTGAGAACGAGAGCGAGAGTGAGAGAGAGAGAGAGGGAGAGAGGGAGAATGATGTCCATCTACTGGTTCATTCCCCAAATGCCCACTATGGGAGGTGCTGGGCCAAGCTGAAGCTGAATAGTCAGTCCAGTTCTCCCATGTGGGTGGCAAGAACTCAACTACTTGAGCCATCACCTGCTGCTTTCCAGGATCTGCTTTGGTTGGAAACTGGAATCAGGAGTGGAGCCAAGACTCCAGGCCGGGCACCCTGATATGGGTTCTGGGCAGCCTAACGGGTTGCTTACCCACTGTGCCAAATGCCCGCCCCAGTCATTCTTTCCAGTAGAAATGCTGTCCTGTGAGACAGAAAGTGCCTAATTCAGTTCCTAACTCGGCTGAGTATGTGCTTTTCCTGGAGGCAACCGTGTCCACCCTACCACAGCAGGAGGGCATCGTGTCTACGCACACTATGTCACACTCAAGTATGCTCCAAGGACGCGCGCCCGGGGTCAAGAGGTTTAAAAGCTGATCATTTTTACTGCCTCACCAAGGACAGTCTGAAGTGAAACTGGATTTTTTTAAACTGCATAATGTATGGTCATGAAGAATATAATGACAACTAATAATGTGATGAAGAATATGATAGTTTGATACCACAGCCTTGATTCATGCTAAGACGAACAATTTTACCACCAGAGCTTTTTTCACCATTGGCACAAATATCAAAGGCAAGTATTGGCTTAGCTTTATTAGGAAATAATTTGACCTCATAGTTTTCTACAAGCACCTCAAAGACTTCCAGGGGTTCCATGGCGCACACTCTGAGAACTGTTGGTTTAAATGGTGGTCTTTCCCGGTGACTCAGGATGTACCAGGGATGGCAGGGAAAAGGAGCAGAGGACTGAACCTCCCGGTCTCCATGGAAACGCTGACCTAGCCCAGGACTACCGTTGTAAAGGTGAAGAAGTGGAGGCAGAGTGAGATTTGTTCCGAGTCTCCCAGCTGGGTTGGGTAGAGCCAGGATTCACTCCCAGGTCGCCTCCTGACCCACACACTTAGTATGTAAGCCTCCGTCAGGTCACGTCTCTCCCCTCAGCCCCTGGCTTTTCTCTAAGTCTTTACCAGGCCCTGATTGCGCGCCAGGCAGAATTCTCGGCACTGCAGATACGAAATCAGTTGGTGTTTTCTTGATCTCCGGACCTGACTGTCCAGGAAGCACGCAGACAGGTGAATCTACAGGGACGGGAAATCTAGAATCTTGGAATTTAGAGGCGGAGCTTCTGAGCTTGCGTCACTCAGAACACCCAGGGTAGGAGGCTCTTCAGTTACTTCGGCAAAGAGGAAGGAACTCAGCCAGGTAAGAGGGACCCAGAGCCTTTCTGGTGCGGGGCGAGGCTGTGGAGGGTGGGGAGGGAGGAGCTGTGGGCCGCGGAAGGAGGGAGCGTGCAGAAAGGTGGCCGGAAGTGGGGAGGGGGGCCGGATGTGTGAGGCTGAGAAGTGTGGACATCATGAAGAGAGCCGTGGGGAGCTGAGAAGTTGGCTGGGGCACAGATTAGAAAGGCAAGCTGGTGCTTTTCCTAAATTCCAGAGGGTCGTGGCACCAGGGCAAACCCTTTAACTTCCCCGATCTCTTCCCCCCAGTACACACAAATCTGTTCTACCAATCCTCCACCTTCCGTAAGGGAGCTGTCGAAGGAATGATTTCCTTCGGCTTAAAAGCCGTTTTCTTGCCCTGAGACCTGCTACAAACTGCTCCTGGTTCCTCCAGCGGGTCTGGTGGCTCCCTCTGGACTCTGAGAAACAGTCGTGCCAGTTCAGAGAGGCAGAACAGCGGGGAGTTCAGCCTGAAGACCCCTGGGTGATCCCACCAGCCTGAACAGGCAGTCCAGTGCCCCGCCAGATGCATCGCAGAGTTCCCGAGCAGGGCTTTCCAAAGCTGGAGAGCCAGCCTGGCGGGACAAGGGGTTTAGAACATGCAGACTTGCAGACACTGCCTCCCTGGGCACAGGAATCTGTGTTGATTTTGCTCCCTGAGTTATTCTGATTCCAGCAGCCTGGCCCTGGTTTCCTGCCCAGATGCATATTTTGGGTCCCACCAGTTGGAACTAACTGAAGAAGAGCACATTTAATGCCTGGCTGTTCCAATTACATACCGATCCATCTGTCTCCTGCGTGTGTGGACATAGGATCGCCTAGGCGGCCGGCATTTTCCATGTTCTGCGAGATGACTCCACTTTGTGCAAGCTGGGAGCATCACACTCATAGTTCATTTTCCATATTTGTTGCTTCTCCAAGCCCCAGCCTCTTCAAAATATTTTCTAATAATCTTTTCCCCCTCTGTCCTTCCTCTTATCAAAGGTTTTGTCTACCTATTAGAGAATACCAGTGGGTTTATTTTTTAAAAAATTCTTGGTGAACATATCTTTTTTTTGAAGATTTGTTTATTTATTTGAAAGGTGGAGTTACAGAGAGTAAGAGGCAGGAGAGAGAGAGAGAGAGAGAGAGAGAGAGAGAGAGAGAGAGAGATCTTCCATCCACTTACTCCACAGATGGTCGCAACCAGGATCCAGGAGATTCTTCCAGGTCTCTCATGTGGGTGCAGGGGTCCAAGCACCCAAGCCATCCTCTGCTGCTTTCCCAGGCACATTAGCAGGAAGCTGAGTGGGAAGTGGAGCAACCAGGACTAGATCTGGTGCCCATATGGGATGCTGGCACTGCAGGCTGTGGCTTTACCGGCTATACCACAGAATGTACTGGTTTTTTTAGATTTATTTGAAAGAGCTACACAGAGAGAGGAGAGGTGGCGGGGGCGGGGGGAGTCTTCTATCCGCTGGTTCACTCCCCAGAGGTGGGCTGATCCAAAGCCAGAAGCCAGGAGCTTCTTACAGGTCTCCTAGTTGGATGCAAGGGCCCAAGGACTTGGACCATCTTCTGCTTTCCCAGACCATCAGCAGAGAGCTGAATTGGAAGTGGAGCAGCCAGGACTCGAACTGGTGCCCGTATGGGATGCCAGTGCTGCAGGCGGTGGCTTTACCTGCTATGCCATAGCACCAACCCCTCTTATGGGTACTTGAGAAGGGAATTCTTTGCCCAAACTGGAACTCAAGGAAGGCTTCTTGGAGGAGTTGGCACTCAGACACCCCAATTTCTTAGGGGTGGTCTTGCTAAGTTATATCTTGCTGGGTCAGTGGCTGCACTCCTGAGGCAAAGCTCCCGTTGTTGGGTATTTAGTGTACCTCGATTTACCTTCCAGAGCTTCTGCAGAAGTACAAGACACCTTCATGACGCACACAGTAAACAATGATGTCATCACCATTAAACTCATCCAAGAGGCCTGCAAGGTGCTGGGTAAGGAGGAAAGGGCTTCCTTTGGTGCCTTAGGGCTGCTAAAACACAATGCGGTTGGTTCTCATTATTGGCAGTAATGTTCTGTGCATTTGTGGCAAACATGGACTCAGTGAATCTGAACCAGCGCTCCTAGGGGAAGCACAGGTAGGTTCCTGGCGGTCTCTGGTCACAGTAATTTTGTTAATCAATAATGTATAACCTTCTGTTATGCAGGCTTCTAGTTGCAGACACTGCATCTAATAGATGTAGTTGACTCATGAACATTGCACACAGTTAGCAGCACTGTAACTCATGCTTGCACAAGCTGAAGAGGGCTCGTCTAACATAATTTTGCTGCAAAGCACTCACCATCTTCTTGCACTCAGAAACACCAGAAAGCGCTTTAGCCCTGTGCCTAGGGGAGAGCATTTTACACAGCAAAATCACCAATAGAAAGCACAGAAGTGTGAAGAATGTGACACTAAGGAGACCGCCACAAGAGCACCTGCTATTCACATGAGAAATGAAAGAATGTGGAGCGTCCTCTTGCTCCAACTCAGCCGGAAACTTCCTACACGATGACAGTTTATCACCACTTTGTCGGTGTCTGTGAATGCCCTTGACAGCGTGGTGAGTATTGATTTTGGGGGCTAACGTTTAGCAAGTGGGTACATTTGTGAATATGGAATTCTCAACTAGCGGGGGATCAATTGTATCAGAAACTGGGTAGATTAAGACAACAGAAATTTGTCCTCACATAGTTCAGAGACCCAAAGTTCAGAGTCAGGTTGCTGGCAGGGCTGTTCTCTCTCTCTGAAGGCTCTTGAGAAGAATATTTCATTTCTTCTTCCAGCTCCTGGTGGGCCCTAACCTTCCTTGGTTTGTCTCTGCCTCTGTCTTCACTGTCTGCTCGCTTTGTGTTGAAATCTCTTCTCAAAAGGATACTCACTGCTCGTGTTGGATTTAGGGCCCACCCTAAATGGCCTCACCTTAACTTGATTATGTCTGCAAAGTCCCAAATCACGTCGCAGTCACAGGTTCCTGGAAGACATGCATTTGTTGGTGGTGGCAGAAGGAGCTGGTCCTTGCACTGAATCCAGTGACAGGGCTCATGTGTTCCATCTGAGCAGCCTTAGCTTTTCTGCAGGCAAAAATTAAGAGCATCACTTTGGGTTTCATGACCTGCACCATGACCATCATGTGTGGCCTGCATGTTGATTTTGAAAATGGCTTTGAAGTAGCATGATGAACCCTGGGTGTCGGAGGAATATTGAGAAACCTCTTATCCCAACCACACGGGTTTATCTAGAAGAGGACAGAGCTTGAGTTTAGGGCTGCTAAGGGCCCTTCTCGCCCATCTCTCTGCCAGGTTTGCCCCATGTGCCTGGACATGAGTCATAATGGGAGACCACAAGGGGATGGCCCCCCTTTCAGTACACAGGGACTCCCAGGGTGGCTTCTCCCACAATGCATCATTGCATTGTTGACCTCCTCACTCCTCAGGCCCTGAGGGGTAGAGGTAAAGGACAAAAAGGGGAATTTTAGCTCTGCCTCATTCCAGTTTAGTGATCCAGGACAAGTTACTTAAGCAGGCATTGTTTTCTCAAGTGAGAATAATGATATCTACCCCTCAGCTGTTTTGAAGATGAAATGAGATAACTTGTGAAATCATTGAATATGGAATCTGGCATGTAGTAAGCTATCAAAAATATTTTCTTCCTTCCTCCTCCCCTCCCTCCCTCCCTCCCCCCCCCATCTCCTCCCCTCCCTCCCTCCCTCCCTCTGACTCAATTTCCTAGGGCTGCCATAACAAAGTAGCAACAACCAAATGGCTTCAAACAACAGAAATTTATTTTCTCACTAAAATCAAGGTGTCGGCAGGGCAAGATCCTGTGACAGCTCTGGGGAGAGTCTGTCCCCTGCCTCTCTCCCAGCTTCAGGAGGTGGCCATCCTGGGTCTGCAGACACATGTCTCGCTGCCTGCCTCCATCTTCACAAGGCCTTCTTGGATGGACACGAGCCACTGGATTTAGGCCTACTGTACTTGAGTAGGATCTCACTGTGACATCTACCTGTGCAAAGACCCAGGTGGACACGAATTTGGCTGGGACACTATTCAACTCAGTACACCCTTGTGTCCCTTAGCCTTCCTTCCCACCAGCTCTGAGCACAAAACAAGCTGGGCAGGTTTGGGAGCAGGGAGGCAGGTGGCCTCCACAGTCCCAGGTGCTGGGGAGTGGGGAAGAAAGCAGAGGAATCCCCCCCCCAATTAAGGGACAGTCACTGCTTCCCAGTAACACCCCTGCTTGTGACATAGAGCTACGCAGGGGCCAGGGGCGCCAGTGAGGCCTAGCAGGATGGTGGTGATTGGAGCCAGGAGGAACTCAGGCACCACCTGTCGCTGAGACACTTACACCCCACCTATGGGAGACCCTGGTCGCGTGCAACCTGTACCTCCTCGGGCTGTAGACAAGCCCTGACTGAGAATGGGGAGTCGGCACAGGAGTCACTGGCTCCTGTAGATCCTGGCACCTGACGCCAACGGCAGCAAGACCTTCTGGATGCCGCCTAAATCAGCCAGCACTAGCCTCCTGCTGTACTGGCCTTGGAGGGAGGCACACAGATTCTGACGGATCAGGCTCATAGGGCCTCCCACCAATCACAGCTGGGCATCCTTCTGCTCCCACAAGCAACCAGAGGAGCTCATGGAGAGAGTATCTAGAGCAAAGCAGGGAGGTCTCAGTGGCATCTCAGTCCCTACCCCTGCCTCGTCCAGCCTGTTTGGGGGTCTCCCAGACCTCTTGTCTTGCCCACAGCTGACACAGGGACCTGAGTTATCAATAGGCAGGTGGCGTCAGGCTTTCTGAGCAGAGGTTGGGAGCCCTTCACGGCACTGTGCTGCCCCCATAGCCTGGGAGCCTGGAGAGCCGGGTTCTAGGCTCATGTCTGCTCCCCAGAAGCACTTCTAATTCAGCACACAGCAGGGTGGCTCCACGCAGCCTTCTGGCTTAGCACACCTGCCAAACTGAAGTGTTTTTGCCCATAAACATTACCTTCAAAAATATTTCAATATCTGGATTTCCATATGTAGTGATATTGGCTGTGCTTTCCCGCATGGCACAGACAGACCCCTTCTTGATCCTGGTATGCAGCAGTGCACACAGGCAAGGCCTCGGAGCAGCCCTGCCTGCCAGCAGCAATGCAGGTCTGTGACTGCTGCTGACCTGGCTTCCTTCTTCTAGCTGAGCGGGAGGAGCAGCCGGGCATTCTCTCTCCACACAAAGAATAGAAATCATTAGGTGGGAATAAGAAGCAAATATCTGCAACCTGAAAAACCGGAGTTATAACAGAGGCTAGAAGATGAAAGGGTGAACAGCTGAGAATGGGTGGTGAAATTGAGCCCGCCATGTACCAATGCCAGCGCACTTGGTAAAGTGATAAGTATAAGTACATAACCAATCAAAAAGATAGGGTAAGTGTCGAAGAGATTTCACAAATAAGACCAGTGTAAGCAAATAATGAAGGCTAGAATTAAAAGGGAGAGAATGATCCTGCAGGGGAAGCAGGACACACAGCAGACTCATAGAATGACAAACGCCCCAAACAGCACTCCAGCCTCAGAATCAACCCTTGGGGCTTCAGATCTGGCTAAAAGGCCCATGGGAGTCTCACAGGCATGGAAAGCCATGACACGGTGGCAAAAACAACCTAAATGAAAGATCCTGGTGAACAAGACCCCAAGCAGAAGGAACAGGCCATCAAGGAGGGAGGCGCCTTTCTCCTAAGGGAGGAAGGAACGTCTACTGTGATACGGCCTTGACTAAACAAGTTCAGAGTTGGTGAACTCAAGGGGCTTCCATAGCCTAGACAGCTCATAGCAAGAGTCTCGGGTGATTGCTGACTTCATGAATAAGTGTGCCAATTGTTAAATCAACAATGGGAGTCTCTGGGTACATGCTCCCCATGTAGGATCTCTGTCCTTAATGTGTTTTACTATGAAACTTAAAAACAACACTACCAGTCGAACAATGCCCTATACCTTGTGCGGTTGTGTGAGTGCAGCCTGTTGAAATCCTTGCTTAGTATATACTAAGTTGATCTTGTGTATATGAAGGTAACTGAAAATGAAACTCCATGAAGAGCGGGATGGGAGAGGGAGTGGGAGAGGGGAGGGCCGCGGGAGGGAGGGAGGGAGGCTGGGGGCGGGGGAAGCCACAAAAATACAAAAGTTGCACTTTGTAAATTCACATTTATTAAATTAAAAAAATGCACAAAGCCCATTTTGTTAAAAAAAAAAAAAAAGAAATTGACCCAGCCCTTCGTTCTTGTCCTGACTTTATTCCAGGGCATCCCAGCAGCAGCAGGGGGATGTGGTAGCTACATCGCGCAGTCTCCGTCCGTTCCTAGCCCTCTCCCAAGGGGCATCTTGTGGTTCTAGAATGAGCAGGAGGGCTCGGATTCTGCTGTCCTACTGCCTGTGAGGTCTCAGCTGCAGTGTCGTTGAGAGTTGACATTCTCCTGAAAAAGGAATAAACCACAAAGGGTTGTGGGAACGAGTAAAGTAAATCCAACAACCAATGTAGAGCACATGGCCACATGCATGGGGCCTGCTGGGTGCACAGCAGGTGAGACCGAGGTGTGTGCTGAGCCACATTGCCCTTCTCTTAGCGATTTGCCTACTAATATTTCCATATTAATAAGCTGTGTGGGCTCTTGCCATGAATTCAGAGAAAAATTCTGAATACTGGCTCAAATAAACTAGGCAGCGTGGTAAGTTTTTAAGCTTTTAATTTAGTGAGAGAAATGCATAGAAGAGCAAGGGCTCTATCTAAATGAGAAAGGGAGGTCTGGATTCCTACCAAGCAGAGATCAGGTCGAGAGCCAGCCCCGTGGGTGGCCCAAAGGCCACGTGCCCGGAAGGTGTGGGGCAGCAAGGGGATTAAGGGCAGGGAGGAAAAAGGGCCCGACCCACTGTGCTCCAGGCCTTTAATCCACTTCCAAAGGGGAGTGGTTAATTAGTCTGATTGGCAGGTGGGTGCACAGGTGTGGTCAGGAAGGGGCATGAGGTCACACAGGGGCGTGGTGAAGGCGTGGTCTTCCAGCTCACAAACCTGGTCAATTTTATCCTATGTGCCTGCCTAAATCACTTCCACCAAAAGCCAAGGTACATCACCGTGATTTTTCTCTGTCTTGCATTGAAATTCAGAAGCCTTTTTCCCCTTTGTTGTTTATAATATCTGAGGCTCACATCTGAAAGGGTAGGTAACGAGTGGCGGGTGCCTTTTTCAAATAAAAGTGGGGAATGCAGAATCCAGTGAGCACATGCAAGAGATTTGGAAGTAGCAAGGCCCTGGGAAGCCTTGCTTGCTTGTGTGGTTACTGCATGTATACATGACAGGCTTTAAAGAGCTCACTGAGGGCTGGCACTGTGGCGCAGCGGGTTAAAGTCCTGGCCTCCAGCGCCAGCATCTCATATGGGCGCCGGTTCTAGTCCTGGCTGCTCCTCTTCCAATCCAGCTCTCTGCTATGGCCTGGGAAAGCAGTAGAAGATGGCCCAGTCTTTGGGCCCCTGCATCCATGCGGGAGACCTGGAAGAAGCTCCTGGTTCCTGGCTTCAGATCAGCACAGCTCCGGCCGTTGCGGCCATCTGGGGGGTGAACCAGCGGATGGAAGACCTCTCTCTCTCTGTAACTCTGTCTTTCAAATACATTAAATAAATCTTTATAAAAAATAGTTCACCGAAAATGCACGTTATCTTTTAATTCCATTTTTCCTCAAACTTCCTGAAGCCCCCGAGTCAGAGAGAGCCAGGCTCAGCCAAAGGGAAGGCTAAAAGAAGGGCCTTTTACTGTGTAAGAAAGCGCTCTAGTTGCTCACTTGAGACTGCTTCCTTTGACAAAGACAAAAACATGCTTAGTCACCACTGGTCGGCGCTCTGATTTCCAACTGGGCTTCAGAGCGCACATTCCCTACCTTGAAGCAGCCCCTGGGACTTTTCCAGACAACTCTGCCATTGCATAGCTCTGTGTTTTCTCATTAGCATAATTCAGGATGGGACCAGATGGCAGGTTGAGCATTGCATAAGGAATTGTTCTGCCTTTGAATAAGTGCCTACTTAGTGTGTAAGTGGGTTATTAGTGATCTGAAGTGACAAAATTCAAACAACCCCCAACAGCCATTTGGCACAGCTGTGTCTGTCTAGACTTTGCTTGCTAAGAGACCCATGGTAAAATGTGTTTCAACAGTTAGCTATCAGCAAATGCCAACAATCTTTCTCGGCACCTACTTCTTTAAAAATAAGTATAACGGCCTAGCGTGGACAAAGGCCTGTAATCAGGCATGAGAGCATTTGCTCTTTAGCATGCCCTTCGAGGCTGGGCCAGGGCGGCTAGGCTGTGCAAGCAGCTGAGAATGAGGCTTGACACAGACACAGGAGTCGTCAGCCTGACGCTAAGCCAGGGCTTTGGAATCAGGTGGAGGACATGACGCACTGCTAGCCCCTAATATGTAACCTGGGGCAAATTCCTCGTGGGGAGGTCAGCAAGGATACCTGTGACATCTGTTTCAGGGGTGTCCTGGAGAGAACATCAACTAAGGTGAGCAAAGTGCCTTACGGAGCTGCTACTCAGTGGAGTGCCGCGCCCTGGCCCCCTGCCCTGCTCCGGCTCCTGCTTGGTCTGACTACTGTCTTCCAGGAACTGCTGAGAGACAGGCATCAGTGGGACTGCCCACCTGGGCTGCCTTCATCTGCTTGCACATCCTTTGCTCCCTGCGCCCGAATAAACATATTGCTACGTGTGAAACCCAACTCACTGGCTTCCTCTTGGTAAATCAGCATCAGCATGGGTAGCTGCTTCTCTCCTTTTCTTAAACTCCCCTTGCTCCTTCTCACAAGATATCCCCATGTTGGCCAGTGCTGTGGCTCACTAGGCTAATCATCTGCCTGTGATGCTGGTACCCCCTGGGTTCTAGTCCCGGTTGGGGCGCCGGTTCTGTCCTGGTTGCTCCTCTTCCAGTCTAGCTCTCTGCGGTAGCCTGGGAAGGCAGTGGAGGATGGCCCAGGTCTTTGGGCCCTGCACCCACATGGGAGACCAAGAGGAAGCACCTGGCTCCTGGCTTCGGATCGGTGTAGTTCTGGCTGTAGTGGCCATTTGGGGAGTGAACCAATGGAAGGAAGACCTTGTCTCTCTCTCTCACTGTCTAAATCTGCCTGTCCAAAAAAAAAAAAAAAAAGATATCCCCATGTATTCTCTCATGTCTGTCTGTAAGTGATGTCCTTTGAGAAGGTAAGTGTGGTAGATGGATGGCTCTTTCCAGATAGCTGAAGTTTAATCCTTACCAAAGCTTTGGGGGAAAAGACTACCCAGCTTGCATGAGAAATTTCTGCAGAATGTAAACTATGTACTTCCTGTCTTGTGGGATAGCAGGTGTTTTTCTGGGTGACCCTGGAAAGCCACCATGAGGCATAGCTGTTGTCTATGTCTTGGGTGGTGAGAGGTGTTTAGGGGTTTTGGGAAGTCCAGCCCAGAGCAGGCCCTTTGCCAATGAGGCACAGCTTAGGCAGCCATGATTCCAGCGTTTCTTGGGGCTTCAGCAAGTCTTCTGTCTCCCTCTAACCCCGTCAGCCCACTTCCGACCTTTCCAGTCCCTTGAGCTGTAACCCAACAAGAAATAAGGCGTTCCAGTGACACAGAAGAGCCAAGCTCATGAAATCACCAAGTTCCAGCTCGCACATCGTTGCCACGTGAAAGCCTGTTCGAAGGCCCTGTGCCTCCCCTGGGAAGCCAGGCAGTGATGCTTTGTGGCAGTGGTTTTCTTGTTAACAAAAGTCTTTTATTTTACAAAATCAAATCCTCTTTTTAAAACAGCTTTCCATGTAGACAAAAAAGTCAAGAGAATTGTACACTGTCATCCACATGCCCGCTCTCCAACTTCACAGTGATCAGTCTGCTGCCAATCTTATTGCATCTATCTGCTCCCTCCACCCTTTGTTCCTGCTTTTGTTTTCGCTGGAATGCCTTAAAGCAAATCTCATGTTTCCCATAATCTTACCCATAAATATTCCAGTATGCATCTCTAACAAGCTATTTAAAAATACTGTGATTACACCCAACAAAAGTCAGAATGCTAGAGAGGCCTGGGTCCCAGCCCTCTCTCTGCTAGCCGTGGGTAAGTGGTCTTTGTGGTCTGATAACAGGAGATTTCCTGAGGTCTCCTTAGGGCAATAGGCAAAAAGTTTTTATACTTTGATGTAATTTTAATCTCACAAAAGTTTGGAAAAGTAGTACAAAGAATTCCCATATGCTCTTCATCAATATTCCCCAAATATGAACATTTTAACATCTTGACTCTATCATTCTGCCTCTATCTCTATTGTTTTTCCCTTGAAGTGTTAGTATGTTGCCGATATGATGCAAAATTCTCTTACACAACTACAATACAACGATCAGACTCAGGAGATGAACACTGATACAGTGCTATTATCTAACCTAAGACTCTGTTGAGAGCTTTCCAGCTGACCTAGTGTGTTCTTTAGAAACAAAGAAAGCCCTAAACACATCAGTGCTCATGTCTCTAGTCTTCTTTATCCTGGAACAATGTCTGAGTCTGCATTGTAAAACCTTGATATCTTTAGAGAGGTCTGGTGGGCTCTTTGAAGAATACACTCTCGGCCGGCGCTGTGGCTCACTAGGCTAATCCTCCACCTACCAGCGCCGGCACACCGGGTTCTAGTCCCAGTCGGGGTGCTGGATGGTGGCCATTGGAGGGTGAACCAACAGCAAAGGAAGACCCTTCTCTCTGTCTCTCTCTCACTATCCACTCTGCCTGTCAAAAAAAAAAAAAAAGGAATACAGACTCTCTCACTTCAGAATTATCTAATATCTCCTCAGGATATAATTCAGGCAATGCTTTCTTGGCAGAAAGACCACAGAAGTCATCTTTTGTCCTGGTTCATGATATCATTCTGTCTGTCCCATTGTTGGTGATTTTAACTGGTTGCTTGGTTAAGGAGATATCTGTCAGGTTTCTCCACCTCTTTAACTAGTATTTTGTGAGGAGATACTTTCAGATTATGCAAATAGCTTGTTGCTTTTCATACTGGCTTTTCCATAACTTTAGTATTCATTTGCCTTTTATTTAAATTTTTTAAATGATTTTATTTATTTATTTGAGAGGTAGAGTTATAGACAGAGAAGTCTTCCTTCTGCTGGTTCACGCCCCAAATGGCCACAATGGCTGGAGCTGGGCTGATCTGAAGCCAGGAGCCAGGAACTTCTTCCAGGTCTCCCACATGGGTGCAGGGACTGAAGAACTAGGGCCCTCTTCTGCTTTCCCAAGCTATAGGAGAGAGCTGGATCAGAAGAGCAGCACCCGGGACATGAACTGGTGCCCCTATGGGATGTCAGCGCCACAGGTGGAGGGTTAATCTACTGCACCACAGCTCTGGGCCCCTAGTATTCATTTGGATTCTTGTCTGAACTAATACTTAAAATGGTGATCCAACAGTGATTTTCCATATTTAGGGGCATCGTTTCCTTTACATTTGTTAGTTGGATTTCTGGAAGGAGGAATCCTTTCCTTTACTCCAGTAACTGATGTCAGTATGAACCATTGATTCTTATTTATAAAAAGTAGGTTGTCATCCCTTATTTTCATGCTTCATCTTGGTGCTTGAATGCTCTGAGAGTTAGTCAGGGACGCCCCTCCAAACTGGGCCCTGTGTTCTGTTGACATGGCCTCATTATTCTCTGATAACTTTTTTTTTTAACTTCCTGTCATGAAAAGATGATCTAGGCTCATCTTATTTTCTCATGTCCTCGCCTTAGAATCTGCCATGTCTCCAAGGAGCCCTGGTTCCCTTAATGGAGAATGGAATTTAGAAAACAAGATCTGGGTGCTAAGGGAGCTCATTGCTACTATGGTATCAGTGCTTTTAGGGTCCCTCAAGTTGACAGAGCTGACAAATAGACCACACACACACACACACACACACACACATCTGTCTGTCTATCATCTGTCTTGTCTAAAACCATGGCAGATTTTTTGATCTTGTGATGTTAGATTCTCTGATCCAATACTACACTGTGCATTCTACTTTTCCCCTTCCATAATTGTGACTTCATTCTCTGACACCAGAAACCTGGCTTCCACAATCCACAATATATTTACTTTTATGCTCAATTCTCAAATGTTTGGGAAGTCATTTCAGGATTGCTAACCCAAACTGATTTGAAAAGGAAACCTCTAACTACAGTTAAATATTTGCTTAAAGTTATTTTTGTCTTTAGCCTGAGTAAGATGCAATCAATATACCATGTTCAAATGTTACTGGGTTAATATTTTTTTCTGGATAATTATGTTATTCCCTTTGCTCTGTTGAAATATTGTTTTGCTAATGTGCCTGTATTTCATCTTAGGGTTTTCCCTATCCTTATTGATCCTTTTATTTTTAAAAATCATATCACACATTAACATGATTCCCCAAATCAGAACTTGTCAGTTACATTCAGAGAAGTGTCATTTCCTCTCTCCATAATTTTTCTAACCATCTTACCCTGTAACCAATCACAACAGTCCCTGGTGTATGCTTCCAGTGTTTAATTTTGCACAAATAAAGAAAGTACATGCATGCTTCCTTATTTCCCCCTGTTTCCTACACAAAAAAATAGAATGTTAAGTCTACTATGGATTCTCCTTTGCACTGTCAGAAAGCCTTTTAAGGCACTGTGGAGTTGTGTTTGGTTCTCACCCACATTTTCTTACCATTTCCTACACGAGTATAACCCTGATCCCCTGTGACTTAACAGAACTCTTAGAATTCTAAATTGGTCAAGAATAAGACAGGTGTTGATTTTAAAAAGAAGCCTTTGTGCTCTGCTAGACGAGCATTTCAACCCTGGATCCCAGGAGCAGCCCCAAACCCAGCACCGATGGAAAACACCGCACCCGAACCCAGGGTCCTTGTTTAAGGAACAGTCAGTCTCTCAGCCAGATGTCCTTTCCTGTTAACAGAGCTGAGTGCCCAGAAACTAAATAACCAGGGTCTGGAACCAGCAACTTCATGGATTTTTTTCTTTAAGTTTACAGATTTAAAAGAAGAGTGAAACAGGCAGTCTTTCTACACAAAGCTGCCACTGTCACTTGAATATAACTTGGCTTGGCTTGTGGACAGCCCAGTCCTCCTGGGAGAGGTCCCTGGGAGAAGGCAGGCCTCCGAGGCCTGTGCTTTTCCTGGCAGGTAACAGGATGCACCTGCTCAGAGCTCCAGCCTGCAGACTGTGCAGCACAGCTGTTTTTTCTCAGCTCAAATAAGCTAGATTTAGAGGGAAGAGGTGGGGTGGAAAGAGAGACAGGAAGGAGAAATTCCACTCCTGCCCAGTTGCCTGTCAAGACTTCTCCTCCCAGAGACTCATAAAAATTGGACAGGACCCAATTAGAATTTATTTAAGTTCATTTTAGGAGTTGGCAGGTGGCTCCCAAGTACGGGTATAGATGGTATAGACAGGCCTGCCGCATTCAGCTGGGATTCACACTCCAGATCCCAAAGAAGGCCTTCAGCACAGGTAACAACCAGATCCCACCCACCATCCCAAGCTTTGCCTAGCTTCCGAAGACATGGCTAGTAAATTTTGATGAAATATGTATAGCTCATCTCTGACAAGACCAGACCAACTCAATGGGGTTCTATTCTGTTTGGGTTACAGAACGATCACCCACCAGATAGACTTGACTGTAGAAATCCTGCTGTTCAGACCACCCTAGAAAACAAGTGGAGGCAGGAAGGGACCCCATCCCTCCCTTCTGCAGGGTTTAGTCCTGGATAGCTCAGGAGGCCTGGAATGTCCTTACTCTGGTTCCATATCCAGCCAGAGTATCCTCACTGTCAAGGATACAGCCAAGGACCCCAGTGATTGTAAATTCGGCAAGTTTCCCACAAACCTGAGCATTCTGGACATTATCTCTAGCCCTCAGGACTTATGTGTGTCACTACCTCACTGTAACTAAGAGAGAGTTTCTCACGGGAATTGCAGGCCAGCAGCATGGATGGTTGCCCATCTCCAATGTCAACTCTGACTGCCCATAACCATACTTCCCCATGGGAAGACCCTGCCTCTCTAACTGCTGTTCTACAGATCTGGGGCAAAACTGTTAGAGCTGGAGCTTCGTCAACGAATCTGGCCTCTGTCATGTCACGTGATTGGGGTCAATTCACAAAGATGGCTCATTAGTGGACACATGATCATAAGGTTACCCACCTTGCAAGCTTTTTGCAAACACTGGGTAAAATGACTTTGATTAATGTGTGTTACAGCAGCTACAAAGCATTTGTACAAAAACCTTCTCTGCCTCTCCCATAAAGTGAATGTTCTCTTCCACCCATTCCAACAGCAACAGACTGGGGGAGGGGGAGAGGTGGGCAGCCATCCCAGCCAACACCGCAGATCTACCCCAAGGAATTCAACAAGTACCTGCCTTATGTTCTCCACGGGAAATGTGCAGGTTGGTGTCACTGACCAGCAGGATTGCTATACAGTTAGGAAGGGGAAAAATGCAACATGTACTCAATGTGGCCTGGGATATTCAGAGGAATTTATAGAGAATACAATATCCAGTGACCTTGGAGGGAGTCCAGGATCTTGTGAGGCCGAGAGAGAGAGAGAGCAAGAGAGAGAGAGTGAGAGAGAGGGTGTCAAATAGGCATTTGGTGTCATCTTTTGGATAAATTAGGATGGTACAACCTTGGCAGAATTTTTGTGATCGCTGTTGCAGTCTTACTTATTTCTTAGAAGTAACCTTTTGTTCCACTTTAAGCTGTTGTATTTAAAGATGCTGGAGAGGGTCAGAGGTCAGGGGGTCTACCAGTTTTGCATCTTTTCTGTGGAGGTCCCAGAAGACAGCAGGGTGAGTGTGAGAGGGACTCGTGTTGAATGAACACCTACAAGGTATCATGGCTACTCTGGGCTGCTCAAGACAGTCCCAGGCCACTGATGTCATTGGCATTTCAGTGATGAGGAAAGTGAAGGCTTGGAGAATGGTTGAGTGACCACGACGCAGCCAGGAGCTGAATCATTTGTTAATAAATGAGGAACTCCCACCAGGGAACAGACACCTGGTGGGGCATTTTATTTGGGATGTGTGCTTCGGATTCCACAGGTGTCTTCATGGAAGCCATTCTGAAACTCTTTGGCAAACACTTCCTTAAATTCTGTAAGATGTCTGGATAGGACAGGACGCTGTGGACCCTGGGCGGAGATCTCACCGAGTTTGCGGAAAACCTGGCTGCCCTCCACAGTTACCTCTCGTTGTCTTATCAGGCAAGGCCATCTGAGCTTGACCTTGGCGGCACCAAGCTCGGTGATGGTTCCAGGTCATCTCCCTGCCTCCCCACACAGATGTGCAGTTGCAAAGGAGCTGTCTTCTCCTTGCCAGGGCTGCAGAATCCTTGGCCCCAGGAGTTCTGTTGGGGAAGGAATGGAAAATAAATGCCTCTTGGCCTCTTTTGGAAATCAGACAGCAAAAAAAAAAAAAAAAAAAAAAAATCAGACAGGCAAATTGCAGAGGTCCAGTGTTGTCATGGGGGTGACCTGTTCAGAGAGGGGGCAGCTGTGGGTTTATTAAATCTAGGAGGCTGATCACAATGGGAACAAAGGCTGGAAAACAGTCAGGTTTCAGTGGATTTGCAAAATCTCTCCTAAGGTTTCCTGGCCTGGATGGAGCTGATAAATAGCTTATGCAGCCAGATTTATGTTATTCATGTATCAGAAGGAAAGACTTGACAGGGCCAAGAGCCAGAATCGGAAACCATCCAAGTCTGATTAACCCACGGGGTGGCTGCCTGAGGCGTTAAGGAACTCATTTCCCTACTGGGATATGTCCTTCTGGATTCTATTCCTTGGTTTCTCGTTTGTGGAGATCATTGAAAATTCAAATGCCTGGACTCCCTTTTCTTCTTTGGAAAAGAAAACGTGGTATTGAATAGATGAAGTAGACTTCACGCACATCGTAATGCTAGTGTATTATATTATATTGAAGAGTTCATTTTTATGTAGGGACCCTTATGGTTTCCCCAGGTTTTTCTTCCCCATTGCTACATTTAAAGCTCATAAGCACTGTTGCAGGTTGTCATGAGGATAAAATGGAATTATGTAGGTCAGAGGGCCTCAGCAATGATTATGCACCTTTATAGATGCAAGATGGGAGAAATATCTTTTTCTCCACTTTTCAGATAAGGAACCCAAGGGTCGGAAACCTTAACTGATTTCAAGTACAAGGAGTGGTAAAATCTGTTCTGTGGTTACTATGGGAACTTCTCAGGGATGGAGGAGTGTTGAGCAGTTCCTGGCCATGGGGTCAGGTGGGCTTGAGTGCTGTCTGACCAGCTCAGCCACTTACTATCTCTGCAATCCTGGACAGCTGTGCTCTCTCTGAAGTTCTATTTTTTCACTTATTGATTTTCATAAATATTTATTGAGTATCTACTATGCACCAAGCACTTCTTAGGCATTGAGATACCAAGACACAAAAAATAATAAATAAAGGGGGGAAAACCCTCTGATTCATAGATTAAAAGTCCTTAGCACTGTAGTTGTTCCAGAAAAGGCATTCCCTAAATAATAACTCTCTCCTTTCCCCTACTTTTGTTCTCTGCTCAATGTGGCTCATTTTAAAATTGCAATAATTTACATGGTAACCTCCCGGCAAATTTTGTAGCCAGAGTACCATTAGGATAACAAGGTCCTTCGAAACTCTTCCACAATATTTTTAAAATTTTATTATTATCTGCAAAGTGAGATAATGCATGAAGTCACAGTCCTGGAGAAGGCGTTACTATTCTTCCATTTGTTTATTATATGAAAACATATTTTGGGATGCCCTTCATATTGCAGATACTGTTCTGTCTTATCACCACCCTCATGAGTAAGACTGAAAGAAATTGAGTTTCCGAAGTCCCAAGAGTTCATTATTTTTATACCCATTCCTGCTCTTCTTCCTCAGTAGTTAACCCTGCCCCCACCCCTGCTCACATACTCCAAAGCCATATTACTAGCAAATAGTAGACTAGCACATCTCTGAGGAAACAAGGGGGACATTTTGCACAAATTAGAAAAATAAAATAGTTGATTGTTATAGAATGTAAGCTGAAATAAAATATATGCAATGAGAGCTGAGAGCTACGCATGGAAAGGCAAAGTATTCCTTTTAGTCAAAAATAAAGTAAAATAAATTGAGGCATACATTCTTGCTTACAATTATGTCCTTTTACAAACATTGCCTTATCCTCCTGACACCCTGACATCTTCTCTACACTGATGAGAAAAGTGAGACCCAGAAAGACCAAATCACCCAGGTTGTGGTGGCCAAGCCAGAACCCAAACCCCATGCCCTGACTGTCCCCATTATTTTCCTTTTACTCTGATTCGCCATTTTCAGAAAGTCCCATTTTAATCAAGGGATAAATGTATAATGGTGTTATTTAGGGATTTGGTGGCACTGACCAGAAGAGTTAAACTCCTGAACTTCAGGAAGTGTCTCTGTGGGATTTAGATAGGATTTCTTTCCAGCTAACTCTTTTTTTTTTTTTTTTTTTTTTTTTTTTTTTTTTTTTTATAGGCAGAGTGGACAGTGAGAGAGAGACAGAGAGAAAGGTCTTCCTTTGCCGCTGGTTCACCCTCCAATGGCCGCCGCGCTGATCCGAAGGCGGGAGCCAGGTGCTTCTCCTGGTCTCCTATGGGGTGCAGGGCCCAAGCACTTGGGCCATCCTCCACTGCACTCCCGGGCCACAGCAGAGAGCTGGCCTGGAAGAGGGGCAACCAGGACAGAATCCGGCACCCCGACCGGGACTAGAACCTGGTGTGCCGGCACCGCAGGTGGAGGATTAGCCTAGTGAGCCGCGGCGCTGGCCGCCCAGCTAACTCTTAATATCCAGTTTTATCATGGGGTTTTTATATGTGCTACCTCAAGTTCTCTTTAGATTTGTAAACACACAGAAAGATAAACCCACTTTCCCTGTGTACATACTTCTGGAAACAGAAAATAAGTATTCAAAAGAAAGGAAACCCATGACCTAACCACCCTCCACCATGGAAGAGGAAAAAGATGTTGGAAGACACTCACCCGCTTCAGCTCTGCTCACCAAGACCACGGGCTGTGTGTCCAGGGTGCTGAGCTGACTATTTGTGAAGCAGAGGGGAACATTCCTTCTCTCAGAACTGCTGTTCCCCCAGTGTGGGGAGCAACTCGGACTAGACTAAGTTACTGGAATTAAGACTTATTCTATGCATCTGCTCTCCCACAATATGGCGCTGGGAGAGGAGGAAACAGCTTCTACGCAGCTGCCTCTTGCCAACTTGAGTGATGACCTCCAGGAGCTGATCCTGCTCCTGATTGGAGGAGAGCAGCGTACTCGGCGTGTGGGCAGCCGAGTTGGGATTGGCGGAAGAGGACTATAAAGGAGGAGAGAGACAACATGCACCAGGAACATTTAAGGGGAACACCTGTGCAGCCCCCGAGAGAGCCGGCCGGCGGTGTGCCGCTCCCCCGCGGAAGTGGGGAAAGAGGCAGGGGGAACCGCCCTTCCACGGAGGTGGAAGGGTCGGTAGCCAACCCGGGAAGAACCAGCAGCAAACCCGGGGAGGGCCGAGCAGACGAAAGAACAGCGCAGGGTCCTGTGTCGTTCCTCCACGAAGACGGGGAGCGACACCCCAGGGCAGTCTTTATCCTTTGTTCCTAATGGACAAGGACGTGGCACCCACCATCGATGGTCCGCAGTTGTCAATATTCATTCCTGCAGGTAGACCCTCTCGTCTGATGCGTCCTCCAGGGCTCTGTTTTCCAGATACGCAACATCACACCACCAGTGGGGCTCTCCTTCCAGGACAGTAATTTATTCATTTTACTTGCATGTTCTTCCCAGCCCCTGATCTTACCGAAACCGAAGATGCCCATGGTCACTTGGCCACAGGGCAAGCGTGGCAGAGACTCACTGAGGACTCCCGGTACCCGAGAGTAGGGCTGGGTGCGTGTTCTGACATTAATGTAGCTTTAACTGCTCTGAGCCTCAGCTTCCGCCCCTTCAAGAGGAGATAGTACTTACCATCTAGAGCAGACTTAGTGTAAAATTCCCAACACAGAGAAACCAGAACCAGAAAAATGTTCATGTGAGTCTATATGATATAATAAATAAGAACTATTGTTTTATGAAAACTTAAAGGTTAATTTAAACAGTTTGTATTCACTAGGGGAAATATGCTATGTCTTTTGATTAGGCACCAATGAAGGCACCATTATTTCATGTGGAGAGAGGAGCAGATGGGAAAATGCTTCTCCATTACTACTCGGATAGAAGTGGTCTGTGCCACATTGTACCAGGTATGGACTGGCTTCACCTGTCCCAGAGCGCTGAGGCCTCTGGAGTGAGAAAGGTATCCCTACAAATTCTCCAGGATGGCAAACAGCCAGCCGTAGATGGAGAATTAGAGTCTGTCCCTTACAGTGCTGACTCCTAGCCATCTTGGTCATTACTCCATATGTCCTTGACCTTTTAAAATAAGTTTCCTAGGAAAGCATTTGGCACAGTGTTAAGATACTGCTTGAGATTCCCACATCCCATACTGAAGAACCTGGATTCAGGTTATATCCCTGCTCCCAATTCCAGTTACCTTCCCCAGGGCCAGGGGAAGAGATGTGGAAGTAGGTGATCCAAGTTCCATAATAAGAAACCCAGATTGAATCCCCAGCTTAGCCATTGCAGGCATTTGGGTGGGCAGTGAACCAGCAGATGGGAGATATTTGTCTCTCTGCCTTTTGAATAAATATGAATGAATGAATGAAATGTTAAAATAAGCTTCCTGAACGCCAAAAGAAGGAATAATTTTTATTTCTCTAACAGTATTTTAAATTATGCAGGCTTCTACATAGTTGTGATAGTTATGTATATATTATTTTGTATCAGCTTTTTTGTGTGTTTTTTACATTGTGGAAAAGACATGTTTCCATTTTTTTAAAAAAGATTTATTTATTTAATTGAAAGGCAGAGTTAGAGAGATGGAGAGATCTCCCATCCTCTGGTTTACTCCTCAAATAGCTTCAATAGCTGGGACCCCATCTGGGTTCCCTCTTGGGTTCAGGAGCCCAAGCACTTGAGCATCTGCTACTTTCCCAGGTGCATTAGCAAGGAAACAGAGCTGAAGTGGAGCAGCAAGGATTTGAACTGGGGCTCATATAGCATGTTGGTTTCACAGGCTGTAGCTTAAACTGCTGTGCCACAGTGCTGGCCCTGCTTCCCTGTTTGTATAGTCTTTAAAACTACTTCTTAAATGTCTCAATTATATTTTACCTTAAATAATCTCCTCTTGTTGAACTTTTAGTTGTTACTAATCTTTTGCAATTTAAACAATGCAATGATGAACATCTTCATGCATGCTTTACCCATATTTAATATTACAACTCTTGGATAGATTCCTGGGGGAACTTTTAAAAAAACAATGTTTAATGTTTTACAGATTTTACAAATGAATTGTGTTTATATTATCTCCAGAGTTTGTTTTTTGATGAGTTAAATACCTTCCTAAAATGACAAATGAATGAACTCTTCACTTAACACAGAATTATTCTTAGGTATTTAAATCCAATTGAAAATTGATCCCTGTAAAAAATAAGAGTGAGAATAAGAGAAGGAGGAGATGTACAGGTTGGCACACTTTCCCATGGTCTTACACCTAAGGACTAAAAACTTGCCATGGGACTCCAAATCCCATTAAGTTGACAGGTACTAATGCCATAGTACTAGTTAAAGTGATCATTTTAAGTGCATAACTGATCATAAAGATAGGAATAAGTGTCAAAGGGATCACATAAATAAGACCAACTGTCTGCTAATAACAATAGATAGAATTAAAAAGGAGAGAATGATCCAACATGGGAAGCAGGCCACACAGCAGACTCATAGAATGATCAACGCCCTAAATAGCATTCTGGCGTCAAAATCAACCCTTAAGGCATTTGAATCTGGCTAAAAAGCCCAAGAGAGCATTTTAGTCATGGAAAGCCAAGACACTGTGGCAAAGAATGGCCTACATGAGAGATCTCTGTGAGTGAGATCCCAGTGGAAGAAGAGGCCATCAAAGAAGGAGGTACCTTTCTCTGAAGGGAGAAGAGAACTTCCACTTTGATTACGGCCCTGTCTAAATAATGTTGGAGTTTGTGGACTCAAAAGGCTTCCATAGCCTTGACAGCTCATGACAAGAGCCTCGGGTGATTACTGAAGAGTGTCAGTGGTTAAATCAACAACAGGAGTCACTGTGCACTTGCTCCCCATGTGGGACCTCTGTCCTTAATGAGTTGTACTATGAGAATTAACGGTAAAGCTTGTCTCCATATAGTATTTTATACTTTGTGTGTCTGTGTGGGTGCAAACTGTTGAAATCTTTACTTAGCATAGAGTTGATCTTCTGTATATAAAGATAATTAAAAATGATACTTAATGAAGAATGGGATGGGATGGGAGTGAGGGTGAGAGGGCAGGTATGAGGGGAAGAGCTGCTATATTGCAAAAGCTGTACCTATGAAATTTATATTTATTAAATAAAAGCTTTCTAAACAGTAACAAATGAATGGACACTGAACTGGAAATTAGAGTGCCAAGGATATATATGGCATCCAGGCTTGTGTAACATATATTTGTGAAGATTATTATGTTGTTAATTAGTCATATATTGCTTGTTTTGAGACGGGGTCAGGGCTTGCTGGACTCTGGAATACTCATCAGAAGTTGTGTAACTTGATTATTTAATGGTTTTTACTGACACAGCTGCCTTCTACCATCCCTCACCACTAGGTGTCCTTCTGCTGCAGATGTATACTTGAGGCTGTGGCCAAGGACTTGATGTGACAGTGGATACTGCTGACGTGAGAAGCGGAGAGGACAGGGAGGAAGGAGCATGTTGTGTTTCTGATTCTACGGAAGACTCACAGTCAGATGAGAAGGGCAGAGTCAGAGTCAGAAAGGTTACAAGATGGTCAGAGACCAAGAGGTACTGGGTTCACTATGACTTCAGAAAGCCACAGTTCCCCCTAAGTAGAGTTACCAGTCTTGGAGTCATCTATGCAAACAGCAGAATCAACCGGAACTTCTAATACTGGAATTGAGATGGGGTTCTCTCGGCACTATTGACCTTAGGATCAGATAATTCCTTGTTGTGGTGGGCTTCCCCTTGCAGTCAGGATGTTTAGCTACCCACTAGAGGCAATAGCACTCTGATCCGTTATTTGCGGCAATTGAAAAAACGTCTCCTGGCACTGCCACGTATCCCGAGGGTGGGAGTAGAAGATACTGCCAAGTTCAGGTTAACTGGATATACCCTGGAGACTTTCTGGGATGTACCTTAGCCTGGACACTGTTTTCCTATAAAAATTACCAATATAAATGGTTTGAAATTGAGATCCAGTGACTTATTTTGCAATCCCCCTAAAATGCGTTGACTTTCGAGTTCTCTAATACTGGCTTTGCTGCTGGAGCCTGCCAAGGGTCCAGAGTCAACTCCCAAGATCCTGTGCTGGGCCACCTCCCCTGCAACATGTAGGGTGACCCCTGCCAGTTTAGTATCACCGATGATCAGCTTTCTGTGTCCACTAGAGTGTGCAAACATCCAGACAGGTCCCTGACTCCTGGAGCACAGGGTGTTTCCATCTTAGAGCATGTAAAAGCCCATCACAGGGCCAGGTCACTGTAGGATCTTCAACCACAGAAAGAGAAGACGTTTATGTATGACTTTACTGCCAGATATCATCCAGGCCCCCTTTTGAGAGTTTCTAAAAAGCTCTTAAAGCCTTTGATAGAGCAACAGCATGCGAATTAGTTTGACAAAATAAATCTGGAGAGTTCCAACATCTTGGAAGCCCTCCCACTGTGCCTCATTTAAAGATGGATTCAGGGACAGGCCTACCAGTGAAGAAGCCGGTTTGGATGCCTGCATCCCATTAGAGTGCCTAGGTTTGAGTCCCAGTCCCAAGGTGGATTCCAGTTTCATGCTAATACACACCCCGGGAGGCAGCAGGTGATGGCTGAGGTACTTGGTCTCTGCTACCCACATGGGATGCCTGGATTGACTTTGCAGCTTCTTACTTCAGTCTGGCCCAGCCTGGACATGGGGGCGTTTGGGAATTGGGAGATGAACCAGCAGATGAAATGCATGTGTCCTCTCTCTCTCTCTCAAATAAATAAGTACAAACTTTAAAAATGAGCTCCATCACTGCAGATGGTGCATTCCTGTCTTCAGCGACATGTCCACACACCTGTGCTTCTCCCCCTGCCACCGGCAGGCCCTCGAGGTAGCTTTCGTACCCGAGTGTTTCTGTTTGTCCCATGAAGAAATCTCTCTGGGGGCTGTAAGAAGTATGGTTATGTTTGGGAAAGGTAAGTGGGCCCTTGTCCCAGCCTCAGCCCTTGGATGGGAATGATTGCTTGGTTCTCAGGAGAGCAGCCAGTACACACAAAATCCTGGATCATGATGATGTCGCTGGTTTCTGCAGAACACGGACTTGGCAACCGGGTATTTAACTTCAGACTGTAACATGCCTTCCATGACACCTTTTATTTGTGCCTGGTAACATGGAGACAGGGCCTCCACTGTAATCAGGGAAAGCCACTAGAGAGAGAGAATTGGGCTCAGTCCCAACCGGTGCCTGCCGAAGAAAAGGCGAATGAGTCATGACATAGTATCAGAAGCAATGCATTTTCCAGAGCTCCTCTTCTGCACTCAGGCTTTTTCAGTTGGGCTGTGTTTCTCGACTGGAGATAAGTGGATAAAATCATGGTCATCCACTAGTGTGAATGGTAAGAGCCAAGAGAGCAGACCCCTGGCTCTGTCCTCCAGCAGCCGCGAGACTTGGACAAAAATCTCCCCTCTTCCCGGTAGCAAAACGAAGGCAGTAGGCTCTCTGCCGGGCCCTCGTGGGCACCGAGCTTGCCTAGCGAGCAGCTTGCGGCACCTGAGTCAGAACAAGGTCAGAATGAGGGCTCCAAACCACTAGGAGCCCGCTGGCCGCGTGACACCGCATGACACGCATCTCGGGGAAGGTCTGTGTGCTCAGAGAGCTGCCTTTTGAGTCCTTCAAGCCGTGGCAAGTGAGTCAAACACGCAATTGACATCCTTTGTCTAGGCGATTTTCATATCAAAAAGGCTCCATTTTGAGTCTCTACCCCCTGCCAAGTAGGACTGTTGGTTAAATTTTCACGTGCCACCCAAAACTGTCAGTCTAAAAAGCTCCATGGCAAATGTCCCTGACGCGGGGCCCGGCGCACACGCTCTGCTCCGCCAGCTCATTGTCTGCCTGTCACGCGCTCAATGCCGACGCTGTTTTCATGGGGAGACATACTCAATTGGCCCAGAATCTCTTCAGCGTCGGGCAGAAACTTGGCAGGGGGCAGGAGGGCTTCTCAACCTGGTAGCAAGTTTTCTGTTTGTTTTAATTTGGAAGAAGAATTGCTGAGGCCATCTGGAGACGCCGAGGGGGCCCGTGTGAGAGAGTGGGCATTGCACTTGCCTGTGAAACACTTCAGATCCGTGTCCCAAGCTCACTGCTCGGTGCGGGGGTGGTGGCGGGAGCCGCCTCTTATTAGGACTTTCTTTTTCCATGTCTAGGGCATCTCACCAACACCTTCAAGCCCATTTATCCTGAGAGGCTCTGGGTGTGTGTTTGATGAAGCAGTAAGCGGCCCTTTCCTTCTGGGGCTGGGAGTTGGATAGCAGCCAGGGAAGGAAGCTGGTGTAGGACTTTCAAGTCAATGAGAAGTCCCCAGGGTCTGGGAGACCAGACTTTGACCTAGCAGGACCACTGGCTTCGTTTTTATATGGTAGTGTCCTCCAGAAACTAGAATGTTCTCGACAGGTGTGAAGGGGAGATTTGAACCAGGGAGTGAATGGCAAAGTTTGACATTAGGAAAAAGGAAATGATATTAAAATGCACTGCACAAAGAGACAACAGGACAGTCAACAGCCATGGCTGGGTGGAGTTCCAAATGTGACCTCTCACTCGTCGATGGGGCCATCACAAATGTCTCAAGCCTGCTGGAGACTGTGTCAACCTCATGCCGTCTTCCATGGGAGTTGTGAGCATGAGCATTTAAGTTTGATGGATATTGCTATCCATCAATATTACATATGCCCACTGAATTGATTATGAACTCATTTAAAGGGCAATTAGACAAAAAAATGGCTTCAGCCACTGCGATTTTTCTGTTATTTATTTGAATCCAACGACACCTGCCAGTCCACCGCCAGACACAGATTCAATGCAGTGTGATCATTTGAGGGTAGTCTGCCTGCAAAGAAATGATGGTCTAACTGAGGCAGACAAGCACCCCATGGAACAGCAGGGGGTTTGTAACACAAGACTGTTACCGCCGAGGATATCTTAAGTTCTGGTCTACTTTAATAATAAACCCCAAACACATTTTTTTTCATGTAGGTTTTGGGCATAGAATAGCAGAAAATGTAATGAAGCTTATTCTAAAGGTGAGGCGGATTTCCATAGCCTAACAGCCCTCTTCGTGGTCAGGGGAGTTAAGTGTTCCTGGACTCTGTGTTGGCTTCGGATATTTTGCGTACAGGATTCCACTGCACGTCCTCCTTCTCTGCGTTGCCTGGAGATGGCCATGAAAGGCATCTTCCCCCACACCCTCTTGATGACCTGGAAGTCATATTCAGGGCTATAATTTGCCAGTGTCTTTGAGATTTGGGGAGAGAGACAGACAGAGCTGTCTCATCGAGCCAGGTTAGAATGATTAGCCCAACTGAGAGAGCTTCGCCCTGTTTCTTGTTCGTCAGAAATACACTTCTGAGTACACCCACTCCGTGCTTTCCTCTTTCAGACACGAGCCACTGATTTGTTTAAAAAATTACCTATCCCTTCCATCTTTGTTCCATTACTGGCCTCTTTCCCCCCAAGGGAGTGACAAATCATGGCCATGAAGTTGCTGCTGAGGGGACGTGGAGGGTGGAGGCTGCTTGCTGTCCCCCTGTCTTACATCATGAGTCCTCTGTGGGTAGCAGAGGGTCCAGCAAGCTGGGGGAATCTTCAGAAGTACGGAAGGTGCGGTTAGATGAGAATTTCGCCATCATTCATCCTCCAGTGACCTTCAACATCCTCAGCGCCCGCAAATTCATCAGCAGTTGATTTGTCTCGAAGGCACAGAGGGAATGATGCCTGAAGTATGGAAAGTGCAGCCCGCACTCCAACTCCCCACTGATCAGAAAGGGAGGGGAGGCCCCGACACAACAAGAACAAGTGGGTTGTTTTCCCCGACATTTCCACTTGGCTTGCAAACAACGTGTTTTATTTCCTCAGCCGTTTCTGGTTGAGACACAAACAGTGAAACACACATATGCATTCAAAAACTTCATGGAAAATGCATATTATAAAAAATTATGCATGGATTTCAAGGTTTTTTTTGGCACCAGAATAAACTTACATTTTAATTCAATTTTCCGCGAATCTGAAGTACCCCTGTATGCATATATCATATGATTATGTGTAATTATATCACTGGTAAGGTATAGATTATAAAATTCTGTTCTCTCTTGCTGATGTTTTCAGAACACACAAGGTATTATTGGTGTTATTTTAGCGTCTGTCCTCTATCTAGCAACATGTTTGTTATATAACATGATCTACTGTTAGTAGGGTACATATTTTGTTTTTGTTGTAATTGTGGTGACATTTACATAGCATCAATTCACCATTTTTGATTAACCCTTTTTGAGTCTATGGTACATTGAGTGTCAGTACACTCATAAGTTGTACAACCATCACCACCATCCAATTCTCGGACTTCATTTTCCATCTTTTGCGAAGCAGTAACTCTATGTTTATTGAACAATAACTACCCCCAGTCCACCTTCCTCCAGCCCCTGGAAACCACCATTCTACTTTCTGTCCTGATGATCTGACTACTCTGGGTATTTCCTATCAAAAAGACCACACCTTTTTTTACCTATTTATAACTGATGTCTTTCACTTAGCATCACGCCTTCAAAGTTCCTCCATGCTGTCCCGTGTTTCAGAATTCTTTTTATTCCATTAGATGTACACAGCACACTTTATTGATCTATTTATCTACTGATGGACACTTGGATTGCTTTCTACCATGTAGCTATTGTGACTAATACTATTATGCTTTCAATTCTTTGAATATAGATCCAGAAGTGGAACAGCTGGATCGTGTATTAATTCTATTTTTAATTTACTGACGAAGCACCCTACTGTTTTTCACAGCTGCAATGCTATTTTTTTTTTAAATTTTCTGCATATTTTGAGTATTTATTCGTTTTACTTGAAAGAGAAAGAGAGAACTGATTTCCCATCCACTGAATCACTCCCCACATGGCCACAATTGCCTGAGCTGGGCCAGACCAAAGCCAGAAGCCAAGAACTCAATCCAGGTAGGCTGCAGGGCGGCACAGATTATGAAAAGGACGGGACCTACTGCTTGAGCCATCACCTGCTACCTCCCAGGGTGCATGTTAGCAGAAAACTGGAATTGAGAGTAGAGGCAGGACTCAAATGCACATACTCTGGTATGGGAGGCAGATGTCCCAAGCAGTTTTTCAGCATCAAACTCTCGCTACAACATATCTGTTTTAAAGACACATACATCTTTGAAAAGTCCAGAAAGCAAGATTTCGTATTCTACAAAGCTGCAGCTCTATATCTATTAAACAGTAATTTCCCCAAGCCTCCCTCCTCCAGCCCCTGGTAACTTAACTCCCATCTACTTTCTGTCCCATGGGTTTGACTACTCTAGGTATCTCATTTAAGTAGAACCCTATAATAACCATCCTTTTTATGATTCATTGTCTGCATGGTGGAGGGGGCAATTGTGTAAGGATAAAAGAGAAGAATGCCAAGACAGAACCCTAGAGAATACCAACATTTAAGGAATCAGGAAAGAAAAAACTGAAAGAAAAATTCAATGAATTCGAGGAAGTCTCAGAGCAAAAGCAGGGCGAAGCGGTATTTTGGGAAGAAGGGTCTGGATAAGACCCTCAGACAGCAGAAGGGCTGTTTGGAAAGATGGAGAAACAGTTGAGAGCCTTGCAGGGGAGCCACTTCAAAGTCAGAAAAGTGACTTTGGAGGGGGCTCTCATAGGGTGGGGGGCGGTGACTCAGTGGAGACAGGAAGTACAGAAACCCCTCGCGAAGTTGGCTGAAAAGGAAGACACAGCGTGGGAGATGCTGCTTCCGCGGTGAGCTGGTCTTGTCCCCGGCTGGTGGTGCTGTTGTATTTCTCTCCATGGTGGGAAGGCCAGATGATGCGGTGGGGTCCCTGCAGTGCATGCTCGACCTGTGCTCCCCAAAGCACCGCAGCCTGCAAGATGCACTCGTCCGACATCGCCCCCCGCACGATGCCACCAGGGACCTCGTCCTCCTGAACCAGCGGCAACTGGCAGAGATGGAGCTGTCCAACCAGCTGGAGTGGAAGAAGGAGGCGCTGCATGCCCTCCCCAAGCACCTGGCCATCAAAAAGAAGACAGACCCTGCTTTATGCCACGCGGCCTGAACACGGGGCCAGCCAGCTGCAGGCAGGCAGAAAGTTGGCTGCAGGTCAGGCTTCCCAGGCCTCCCCCAGACCCTCTGAGCAGAGGGCTGTGTGCTTTCATGGCCAGGAGCCCAGGCTTGAGAGCAGGCAGATCTGGGTTGGAATTCTGGTTTCATTATTTCTCAGTGCACTATTTTGGGCCAGTTACTTAAGCTCCATCTCCTCGGCTTTCTTCAAGATACATTGAGAATACTTAAAACAATACAAGCATGAACTATGGATCATACAAAATTGCCTCTCGACCACACACACACATATGAGGTTCTCTAAGAATTCAGGAGACAGCAGGTGCAAAGACACAAAAGCAGTAGGCACTTACTATGAGGCTGAGTCTGGCCTTCTCATTCAGTTGACAATAGTGTCCTTAACTATAACTGGAGATAACACACCCATGTGTTAGCTAGATCACAGAGTGTGTGTGATGAACATTCTAGAGGAGCAAACTATTTCTAGGGGAAGGCAGCTGTGTTTTACCATGAACTCACTTTCCGTTTGTCACGGGTGTGTTCATTCATAGACATGCCTGGTAAACCCTCTCATCATCACGGTGCTGTACCAGACCTGGGGCAGCCCGAGCAGCTCATGGCCTTGTGGGTTTGACAAGCAAAAAGGACACTTCAAAAAAATTTGTAAAAAAAAGGAATTAAAAAGCTAAAGTATATTTTGGTGCAAATACATTTTGAAATTCATGCAGTTTTCCTTTAACATGCATTTTCCATGAACTTTTTGAAAATACCTCACACACAGAATAAGATAATAGAGGTTAGCACGATCACAGGAAAGGAAATGCGTGCACGAAGGAGCAAGTATTATGCCAGGTGCTGGTCAGACAGCTTGCAAAGGCTCTTTCATTCAGTTTTCTCAGTGTTTCCATGTGGGGGTGGGAGTTCTCCACACAAGACAACCCAGGAAGCTGACGTTCACCCGGCTTGTGACTCGGAAGCGAATTATGTCACGTCTGTGTAACTGCAAAGCCATGCCCTTACCATCACATGCAGGGCTGTGGAAACACAGCTGACAGGGGATTAAAAATAAACTGGAGCTCGAGGAGAAAGAGACTGGGCCAGGGAGGAACTCTGAGGCACTTCACAGAAGTGTGCAGCACTGGGGTGGGGCCTTGAGGCTGAATTTTGGCAAGTGCAGAAGGGAAGGCCCTTCTGGAACATGGCATAGCAAGAGCAAAGATCAGGCTGCTGGAACAGAAACACAGCGGGGATGACAAAGTGGTGTCGGAGGAGGCCGGGTAGGTGGGATGAGGCTTGGGCTGTGCAGTGATGAATCTGGATGATCGTGGCAAAGGGAATTAATTATCTTCTATTCTGTTGGTAGTGGGGATTCACTGAAGGTTTCTCCCTTCAACAGAGGTCATGTGTTAGTTTGGCTGCTACTGTAGAGGGAGACAGTCTGACAGCTCACCGGAGCCCAGCTGATTCATAGTTAAGGCCTGAACTAAGGCAGCACAAAGAGGGGTCAGCAGGATTTCATGACTGATGCTATGGGGAAGGTGGGAGACAGGATTCCGTGAGGAGTCTGAGGTCCCAGCAGGGCGGAATGTGGTGCTTTATCCCCAGACAGAACCAGAAAGCAGCGCAGGCTTGCGGGGAGGGTGGTTAGGTCAGTTGAGAGCCGTTGAGTTTGAGATGTCTGTGGATGCTCCAGTTAGCAGGAGCAGCTGCAAGATAGGAGTCATACAGAGAGCTTAGGGGGGCGTCCGAGCGTGGAGTTGCAGGTCTGAGAGCTAGTGCAGTGTGGGTGGTGGCTCATCACAGCCCCTGAGGACAAGGGGTGAGGTCTCCTGGGAGTTCACAGCGCTAAGGGAAGAGGATGGCATGTGAAACTTTAGGGAACACCTCATATTGAAGAAGGAAGAAAATCCAGTGAAGGATGAAAAGCCAGCAGATCAGAAAGGTGGGAATAACGTGCAGAGAGACCAGTAGGTCAGAAGCCGAAGGAAAGAGAAAGTTACAGGGAGGGAAGTGATTACCAGGGTATCCTTGTAGGGGGCATCCAGCTGTGGCAAGGAGTCACTCATTCACTTCTTTGTAAAGATGTATTGAGCATCTACTGTGTGCCAGGCCCAGCTCTCAGCACTAGGGATACGAGCAGTAATACACTCTCCTGTCTCGGAGCCTCATACTCCAGTGGAGGAGTACCAGATAAGCAATCAACAAGTAACAAAAATACTAACAAATGATTCCATATAAAATACTATGCCACACAAGTCTTATGGAACAGGGGGCAGGTGATCAAGCCAAGAGGGTAGAGACTTTGGGGGCTGTTATTTTAGAGAGAGATCTAGACACAAGGTTCAGGGCCCCGTGGATGTTTGTAGAGAGAGTGCAGCAGGCAGAGGAGACAGCAGGTTCCAAGGCCCTGAGGTAGGAGACATGAACATGCTGGAGAAACCCCAAAGAGGCCAGAGTGGCTGCAGTAGAGTGAACCAGAGGGATGACATCAAGATGTGAGGTCAGAGAAAAGTCAGGGACAGAAGAGGGGGTCCGTGGCAAGGACTTGGGGCTTTTGTTCTAAGTGTGATGGAAGTCATGGAAGACTTGAGGTAGCAGAAGGGGGGCTGGACGGGACATCTGGCTGCGTGAGTGGGGGCCAGAGTGGAAGCAGGAATGTGAGTGAGCAAGGAGGGCACATTGAGGCCGTGGTAGCTGCTGCACCATACAGTCAGGGGAACGCTCATCTCAAGGCGACTGTCTCTGTGGTCCCGTGTCCTGTG
This sequence comes from Oryctolagus cuniculus, assembly GCF_051225735.1. Lineage (NCBI taxonomy): Eukaryota > Metazoa > Chordata > Mammalia > Lagomorpha > Leporidae > Oryctolagus > Oryctolagus cuniculus. Next base: position 70,508,249 of record NC_142875.1, on the reverse strand, counting down.
ACTCAGGCCCTGCCTGGGCCCACTTGCTGCAGGCCGCTTCCGTCATCCCACGGCACGTGTCACATCCTATCAGGAGGAGCTTCCGTCATCCCACGGCACGTGTCACATCCTACCAGGAGGAGTTGCTTACCTTTAGGTCTTGTCCAGCGCGGCCGCCCTGTCTGCCGGTTTTGTGTGGCAGGATTATCCCAGCACGCTGACTCGCTCACGGCAGGCTCTCAGTAGCTGTTATCACAAATGTCCGCTGTGTGGCTGGAGAATGGTGCAGCAGGACTTGATTCCCCGAGGGCGCTCGAATCCAGATAGGATTATTGTTTTACATCCTCGCCTATCACTTATACCTGCCTCTGTTCCGGGAGAATTTAGAAGCTGCACAATCCTTTTCAGCGATGTGGTGGCATTTACGAACATCCGTGCTGCCTGTGAACCTGTCTGCATCGTGAACATGCTGAATTCAATGTACTCCACGTTGGATAGATTAACCAGTGTCCATGATGTGCACAAAGCAAATGTGTGTGCAGAGCAGGTGCTCAATTCTGGGCCCTCCTTGGTCTCTGAACTAGACTGGGGATTGGCGTGGGTGGGAGTGGGGTAAACAGGAAAAGCTAAAAGTGAATTGGAAGTGTTTTAGGAGTTGAAGCTTTTGAAAACTATTTGAGCGGCTGGCATTATGGCAAAGCAGGTTAAACTGCCACCTGCAACGCTGGCATCCCATATCAGAGTGACGCTTCGAGTCCCAGCTGTGCCACTTCTGATCTAGCTCCCTACTTATGCTTCTGGGAAAGCAGTAGAAGATGGCTCAAGCATTTGGGCCCCTGCACCCATGTGGAAACCTTAATGGAGTTCCTGGCTTCTGACTTTGGCCTGGCTCAGCTCCAGCTGTTGCGACCATTTGGGGAGTGAACCAGCGGATGGAAGATCTCTTTCTCTGTCTCTCCCTCTTTCTCTATCATTCTGCCTTTCAAATGAAATAAAATAAATCTTTGCAAAAAATTATTACACACACACACACACACACATGCAGAGAGAAAGCAAGCGCTCCCATCCCCTGGTTCACTCCCTGGGAGTGATAACGCACTGTCTAATGTGTAGCATTGCATGACTACTGCATGGGCTTCTTTTTCTCTGGAATGTCTTCCCACCGAAGCAGACAGCCCTCTAACTCTCTCATGACTGTTGCCTGACTCACTTTCTTCCCCACTTCCTCCCACATGGCCCTCATACCCCTAGCAAAGAGTTGCATGCTCTAATGTGGTCCTTTTGCCAATATGTGGAAAACAAAATAAATATTAGGGATATGTTTAGTGCAGGAGGGAAACCTTCTAAATACTCATTTCTCCCCACCCCCACCAGATGTAGACAGTAGGAGCTGCTTACCTGGTGGTAGGGGGTGCACCAGTGCCTACTGGGAGCCATGCTCAAGGGGTGGCTAATTTTGCCTTGGGGATGAGAATTTCTGCAAAAGAAGTGCTGAACCCTGTCCCTGGAGAACCCGTCCAGGCAGGGAACAACTGCGTGCTTTGCTTCACCACAAACCTCTCACACACAGAAGCAGAATTCTCCTGATCTGCTTATGCGGTTCCTGGGTGTGTTACAGGAATTAAAATGGGCAGTTTCTCCCAACTCCTTTTTTCTCTTGCATACATCCCTAAGGAGTGGCGGTACGAGTAAGGCTGTCACAGGCTCAACTTGCTTCCAGCTTCAGAAGAGACTGCGGTGCTCAGGATTTCCCTGGGACTCCCTGCAGCCCCCTTGTCCATGGCTGGGGAGACTGCGAGCACGGGCGGCTGTTCACCGGATAGGGCTCCATCTGTCTGGAAAGCCACTCCCTTAGAGTTCCCGCTTCTTTCTTTAAACACTGCAACAGTGGTGCTTCTTGTTTCCTGAACACCCAGCTTTTCCCCCTTGGGTAACAGCACATCCAACACGCGGTCTGATGGGGCCAGAACCCAGGCTGAGTGGTGAAGCTGCCTCTAGCTGGTGATCAGACTAGGCACCGTGCTACCAGATACTCAGACTGGCTTTCTACCACACGGCATCGGTGGGACAGCTGCCTGCCTTTCTCCTAGGAAAGTACTCTTCCAAATAGGGAAGTTTGTTCCCACTATGAATGATGGACAGGATTTTTTTTTTTTTTTTTTAAGTCAGAGTTACAGAGAAGGAGAGGCAGAGAAGGAGAGAGAGAGAGAGACACCTGCTGTTTCACTCCACAAATGGCCTCAACAGCCAGGGCTGGGCCAGGCAAAAGCCAGGAGCTGGGAGCTTCTTCCAGGTTTCCCACATGGGTGCAGGGGCCCAAACACTTGGGCCATCTTCCACTGCTTTCCTGGGCCATTAGCAGGGAGCCAAATTGGAAGTGGAGCAGCTGGGACTCAAATTGGCACCCATATGGGATACCAGCACTGCAGGTGGTGGATTTAATCACTATGCCGCAGCACAGGCCCCCAATGGATGGTTTTAAGATCAAAAGTGGGCCGGTGCCGCGGCTCACTAGGCTAATCCTCCGCCTTGCGGCGCCGGCACACCGGGTTCTAGTCCCAGTCGGGGCGCCGGATTCTGTCCCGGTTGCCCCTCTTCCAGTCCAGCTCTCTGCTGTGGCCAGGGAGTGCAGTGGAGGATGGCCCAAGTGCTTGAGCCCTGCACCCCATGGGAGACCAGGATAAGTACCTGGCTCCTGCCTTCGGATCAGCACGGTGCGCCGGCCGCAGCGCGCCGGCCGCGGCGGCCATTGGAGGGTGAACCAACAGCAAAGGAAGACCTTTCTCTCTGTCTCTCTCTCTCACTGTCCACTCTGCCTGTCAAAAAAAAAAAAAAAGATCAAAAGTGAGCAAAGTGAACGTCCTCTTTGACTGGCTCAGTAGATCCAAATCCCTTGATATGGCGTCAGATGGTGTCTCTCCTCCTTTTTATTTCTGGATCCCTCTCCTACTGATGTCAGTTAAAAATTCAAAGTCAACTCAACAGCCAACCGAAAGTAAGTAGCACCCATTCTGTTTTTCCAAATGATGGCCTGTTTGTAGGGGATCCCGAGAACGTGCTCCACCTGCCCTCGCCACAGTGCCCAGGAGCTGGCAGACAGCGCGGGTCCTGGCTGCAGGGCCCACTGCAGGGCCCGTCTTCTAAGCCAACAGTGCCTTCGGCCATCACAAGGACAGAAGGTGCACCGTCCTTGGCTTATGGAAAACATGCTTTCTACATGAGTGAGATTAAACCCCAATCTAATAAAAAAAAATCAAGATGGAGGTAATGAGGGAGTAGAGATAAGAAAGTCAGATGAGACAGGAGTGTTTCAGTTAAAGAATCCTAATGTGAGTCACCAGAGAAAAATGGACTGAAAATATATGAGTGTGTAAATAGAAGCAGGAGAGAGAGAGAGAGAGAAAGAGAGAGAGAGATTGAGTGCATATATAAAAGGGGCATAACAACAGAGGTGAATAATGCTGTACCAGTAAGCATGAAATTAAGCAATGCATTCCTGGAAACCCCATGGTGGATTTACCAAGGTGGCAGTGGGGGGAAGGGAGATTGGCACAAAACGGAAAAGTTGCTAGCAGCTTTAAAATAAGAATAGGGGTGGGGGGCCGGCGCTGTGGCACAGAAGGTTAATCCTCCGCCTGTGGTGCTGGCATCCCATATGGGCGCCAGTTCTGGTCCCGGCTGCTCCTCTTCCAACCCAGCTCTCTGCTATGGCCTGGGAAAGCAGTGGAAGATGGCCCAAATCCTTGGGCCCCTGCACCCACAAGGGAGACAGGGAGGAAGCTCCTGGCTCCTGGCTACGGATCGGCGCAGTGCTGGCCGTAGCAGCCATTTGGGGAGTGAACCAACGGAAGGAAGACCTATCTATCTTTCCCTCTCACTGGTATAATTTCACATTGTATGGAAAGAAAAAAAGTATACTTTTTCCTACATCACTATATATACAAAAATTAATTTATTATATATCATGGACATAACCATAAAAGCTATAATCATAAGTCTTCTTGATAAAAATAGAGAAGAATAGTTTCATGACTTTGGCATAAGGAATGATTTCTTAACCATGAAAGAAAAAAATAAAAGCCTTGTTGTTATGGGCCAAATTCTGCCCTTCCCTCCGGATTTTTATTTTAAAGGTCCAGCTCCCAGTACCCCGAGTGTCACCGGGTTTGGAGGCAGGGTCTTCAAGGAGTGAAGAAGTAAAAATGAGGCCTCCCATGTGAGCACTCACGCCCTACACCTGGTGTCCTCCTAAGACGGGGACACAGGAATGCGCGTGCAGGGAGGAAAGAGCCTGTGTGGGCATGGTGCCAGGAGGGACACCCACAAGCCAGAGAGCCAGGCTACAGAAGAAACTGACCTTGGCCTTTGCCCGTCCTCCCTCCCTAAATGGGCAAAAACTTCAATAGGTTTTGCACCAAAAAAAAAAAGTGTGAATGGACAATATAGTCATAAAAATATGCTTAATCTCCTGAGCCGCCAGGAAAATGCAGGTTAAAACCACATGAGCTGTCATTTCACAGGCACCAGAAAACCAAATGATGCTGAAACATGAAGCCCCCGCAAGTGTCACTTTGATAATAGGCATGGAAAATGATTCAGTCACTGGAGAATGGTGCAAGCCTTCCTGCTTGCTTTATTTTCTTAAAGTGAAATATGCACCTACCTTGTGATCCAGAAACCTCACTTCTAGGTGTTCACCTAAGCTAGGTGTTCACCAAGCTATCTGTGCATAAATGTCCGCATCGGCCTTAATCATAACCACTCCAAACTGGAAACAAACTAAATGCTCACGAAGAAGAGAAAGGATGAATGGAATCATGGTATCTTCTTACAGTAGAACGCTCTTTAGCAATTTAAAAAACAAACTATAATAAAATAATATGGATGAGGCTCAAAAACGTTAGGTTGAGTAAATGAAGCCATATAAAATCATATATTTACACACACATATATATATATGATTTCATTTATGTGAGGTTCTAGAACAGGCAGATTAATCTTTGGCCCCCCAAAATTGAGAAAGTGGTTATCTCTTTCAGGAACAGGAGGCACAGGGATAGCAAGAGAACACTGTGGGGTAACAGTAATTCTTTTTATTTTGTGATGGTTGCAGGGATAAAGCACTTTTCCAAAACTCACAAAGCTAAGCACTTTAATATCAGTATTCTCAGTTTTATGTAACTTTTGCTTCACTTTACAAATGGAAGAGAGAGGACTAGATGGTCTGTTTTTAGTGAGTTTCTCTGCACGGATCAGAGTGGGGATCCACACTGGACCAGTCTTGGCAGGAGTTGTGGGAGACCAGATGCCAGGACACTGCTTGTTTGGTGAACACAGCCTCTACGATGGAGAGCCATAGGCTTCCTGACAGAGCGCGCCTCAGCCCCGGGGCCTACAGGTATCCATTCAGTTATTCACACATGCCTTTGTCCCACCCTCCTTCTAGAAGGTTCAGAGTGCCCAGCAGCCACGGGACGGGGAGTAGTGGAGGAAGCCTGTGTCTGGGCCGTTGCCTCACTGGCCCCCAGCAGACACCGTCCCAGAGACTGCCAAGCCCCCACTCTAACAGTTTTCACTCTCAAAGAGCCCACGGGTTAGTGAAGAGAACATTCAATTATAATCCATGGGCCAAATCCGGCCTGCTGCTTGCTTTTGTAAATAAGGCTTTATTGGAACACAGCCCTGCTTTTATTTATTGCAACTAATATTGGGACACAACAGAGTCGAATAATTATCACAGAGTCTGTATGGTCTACAAAGCCTAAAATATTTACTATTTGGTCTTTAGTAGAAAAAAATCTGCTGACCCTGGATCAAATGGAAGAACAAAGAAAATTCACAGTTAATAATTTGTACAGTGAGATGGGTATAATGATAAAGATAAAATAATGTACTTTTTTGAGCACTTATAAAAGGCTACATTCTGTTTCCAATTTTCCTGTGGATGTTCAGTCACTGTTGCAACAGCTCTATGAAGATGCACTATTATTATTCTTATTTACAGATGAGGAAAACAAAAATAAGGCACAGAAAGGTCAATCAGTTGCCTCAGGTTCAAGGACGCTAGTCAAGAGCAGAGTCTGGTACAGCCCAGGGTGCCAGGGCTCAAGCCGAGTGCCTACCCTTTAACTACCATGCCTGAGGCAATTAGTGAGTTGGGGGGGGGGCAGGGGCAGGGGGGTCTCACCCAGACAGAATTTGGAGAGGAAGGGACTCTGAGCTGAACCTTGAACAAGAAGTTCCAGAGCAGAATTTAGCCAAAATTGGAGTGCTAGGAGTCAGAACCGCACAGCAGAGCAGGAATGAGGGCTGCATGGAGGGGGAGGCGCTGGAAGGAGGACTGCTGGAGGCAGGGTCCTCAGGGTTTGGGTGTGACTTCCCTGCCTTGACCTCAGGCACCCTGCTCAGCGTGTCTGACCTCCCCTCCCACCGCCTCAGCCCCGCTCAGCAGGCCCTGAGGGACATCTGGGGTCTCTGCTGTGTGTCCTGGGTCCCTGCCTGCTCCGCCTGTGTCTCCCTCTGCGTGGGAGCCCACTCTTGAGTTACAGGTTTACCATCTTAGATGTCTGATGGGTGTTGTTTTCTCTGTGCAGAGCCCTGGAAAATCAAGGGTTTGAAATCACTGAGGGAGGTAAAATTGACGTGAGAGATAAAGAGAAGATGACCACACACTTTCTGATCCAGAACTTGTATGCCGCAGAGGGAGAGATCATGGGGAGACGGGAAACCCCGCTAGACAGCTGTGGCGAGCTCAAGGGAGACACAGCAGCGGTAACCTCACTATTCCTCCCGCTGACCACTCCAGATGCGTTCATGCAGTGCTTGGGGGTGCAGGGGCAGTACAGGCAGCACCCAGCCCACAGCCAGCTTGCTCCCTTCCCTGTGGGGCAGAGCTCCCAAGCATCGCCTCCACTGTCTTACCGGGAGCACTCTAGGTATTGTGATGTGCCCTGTGCAGGGCTGAGAGATCTGGCATTTATTTCTAGGGCTCTTTTCTGTCCAGGAAAGGGGCTCCAGTAGCTGGGGAGTGAGCCCGGGGCGCCACCTTGGCTCCGCTGCCGCCGAGGTCTGCAGAATAGGCTTTCGTCACTCCCGGCAACCTTCTGCCTCCGCCATTCCCTTCTAGGTGCCAATACCAGGAAGAGGAACAAAATGCATGGCTGGCCCAGCTGCAGGAATGGCCAGAGGGTCGGAGTTCAGGGTGAAACAACCCAGTGCTAACCTGGATCAGGGATCATTGTTTGGCTCAGGGGGCCCCAAAAAGAAGCCAAAATCCAAGAAAGAAGTTTCAGGGCAGGTCCAATCCCTCCCAGGAGCTCAGGGGCCTCCTGCGACTGCCCTGATGAATGGGAAATGCAGACCAGGAGGAGGTAGCAGGAGGCAAACCCTCCTGAACTCCGGAAATAAACTGGAGAAGGAAAGGGATTTTATTCTGACAGTAGCTAATCTTCAGCTGTTCCAAGGACCTGCAAAAGGGAAAAATCTCTAAATCCAGCAGTTCCTTATTTACATAGGAATGCAGGCAGGAGGTCGCTTTGAGATGCACATATTCTGGCTCTTGTTTTATAAAGTACACTTTTTTTTTAACTTTTATTTAATGAATATAAATTTCCAAAGTACAGCTTATGGATTACAATGGCTTCCCCCCCATAACGTCCCTCCCACCCGCAACCCTCCTCTTTCCCACTCCCTCTCCCCTCCATTCACATCAAGATTCATTTTCGTTTCTCTTTATATACAGAAGATCAGTTTAGCATACATTAAGTAAAGATTTCAACAGTTTGCTCCCACACAGAAACATAAAGTGAAAAATAATAGATGATTTTTAAAATGATGATGAAATCAGATCAGACCTATTGTCATGTTTAATCCCAGTGAGAGTCAAGTTGGGAATTGCTAATTTCTTCTTTTTTTTTTTTTTTAACAGAAGATCAGTTTAGTATACATTAAGTAAAGATTTCAACAGTTTGCACCCCCATAGAAACACAAAGTGAAATATACTGTTTGAGTACTCGTTATAGCATTAAGCCTCAATGTACAGCACATTAAGGACAGAGATCCTACATGAGGAGTAAGTGCACAGTGACTCCTGTTGTTGACTTTACAAATTGACACTCCTGTTTATGGCATCAGTAATCTCCCTATGCACCAGTCATGAGTTTCCAAGGCTATGGAAGCCCCTTGAGTTCTCTGACTCTTATCTTGTTTAGACAAGGTCATAGTCAAAGTGGAGGTTCTCTCCTCCCTTCAGAGAAAGGTACCTCCTTCTTTGAAGACCTGTTCTTTCCACTGGGATCTCACTCACAGAGATCTTTCATTTAGGTTTGTTTTTTGTTTGTTTGTTTGTTTGTTTGTTTTTTTGCCAGAGTGTCTTGGCTTTCCATGCCTGAAATACTCTCATGGGCTTTTCAGCCAGATCAGAATGCCTTTAGGGCTGATTCTGAGGCCAGAGTGCTGTTTAGGACATCCGCCATTCTATGAGTCTGCTGAGTATCTCGCTTCCCATGTTGGATCACTCTCCCCTTTATTTATTCTATCGGTTAGTATTAGCAGGTACTAGACTTGTTTATGTGCTCCCTTTGACTCTTAGTCCTTTCATTATGATCAATTGTGAACTGAAATTGATCACTTGGACTAGTGAGATGGCATTGGTACATGCCACCTTGATGGGATTGAATTGGAGTCCCCTGGTATGTTTCTAACTCTACCATTTGGGGCAAGTCAGCCTGAGCATGTCCCAAATTGTACATCTCTTCCCTCTCTTATCCCCACTCTTATGTTTAACAGGGATCACATTTCAGTTAAATTTCAACACTTAAGAATAACTGTGTATAAATTACAGAATTAAACCAGTCATATTAAGTAGAACAGACAAAAAAAAACTAGTAAGAGGGATAATGTATTAAGTTGTTCATTAACAGTCAGGGCTATGCTGATCAAGTCACCGTTTCTCAATAAAATTCTCGCCAATAGAATGCAACAACACATCAGAAAGATCATCCACCCAGACCAAGTGGGATTTATCCCTGGTATGCAGGGATGGTTTAATGTGCACAAAACAATCAATGTGATACACCACATTAACAGACTGCAGAAGAAAAACCATATGATTATCTCAATAGATGCCGAGAAAGCATTTGATGAAATACAACACCCGTTCATGATGAAAACTCTAAGCAAACTGGGTTTGGAAGGAACATTCCTCAATACAATCAAAGCAATCTATGAAAAACCCACAGCCAACATCCTATTGAATGGGGAAAAGTTGGAAGAATTTCCACTGAGATCTGGTACCAGACAGGGATGCCCACTCTCACCACTGCTATTCAATATAGTTCTGGAGGTTCTAGCCAGAGCTATTAGGCAAGAAAAAGAAATTAAAGGGATACAAATTGGGAAGGAAGGACTCAAACTATCCCTCTTTGCAGATGATATGATTCTTTATTTAGGGGACCCAAAGAACTCTACTAAGAGACTATTGGAACTCATAAAAGATTTTGGCAAAGTAGCAGGGTATAAAATCAATGCACAAAAATCAACAGCCTTTGTATATACAGACAATGCCATGGCTGAGGAAGAACTTCTAAGATCAATCCCATTCACAATAGCTACAAAAACAATCAAATACCTTGGAATAAACTTAACCAAGGACGTTCAAGATCTCTACGATGAAAATTACAAAACCTTAAAGAAAGAAATAGAAGAGGATACCAAGAAATGGAAAAATCTTCCATGCTCATGGATTGGAAGAATCAATATCATCAAAATGTCCATTCTCCTAAAAGCAATTTATAGATTCAATGCAATACCAATCAAGATACCAAAGACCTTCTTCTCAGATCTGGAAAAAATGGTGCTGAAATTTATATGGAGGCACAAGAGACCTCGAATAGCTAAAGCAATCTTGTACAACAAAAACAAAGCCGGAGGCATCACAATACCAGATTTCAGGACATACTACAGGGCAGTTGTAATCAAAACAGCATGGTACTGGTACAGAAACAGATGGATAGACCAATGGAACAGAATTGAAACACCAGAAATCAACCCAAACATCTACAGCCAACTTATATTTGATCAAGGATCTAAAACCAATTCCTGGAGCAAGGACAGTCTATTCAATAAATGGTGCTGGGAAAACTGGATTTCCACGTGCAGAAGCATGAAGCAAGACCCCTACCTTACACCTTACACAAAAATCCACTCAACATGGATTAAAGACCTAAATCTACGACCTGACACCTTCAAGTTACTAGAGAACATTAGAGAAACCTTTCAAGATATTGGCACAGGCAAAGAATTTCTGGAAAAGACCCAGGAGGCACAGGCAGTCAAAGCCAAAATCAACTATTGGGATTGCATCAAATTGAGAAGTTTCTGTACTGCAAAAGAAACAGTGAGGAGAGTGAAGAGACAACCGACAGAATGGGAAAAAATATTTGCAAACTATGCAACAGATAAAGGGTTAATAACCAGAATCTGCAAAGAGATCAAGAAACTCCACAAAAACAAAACAAACAACCCACTTAAGAGATGGGCCAAGGACCTCAATAGACATTTTTCAGAAGAGGAAATCCAAATGGCCAACAGGCACATGAAAAAATGTTCAAGGTCACTAGCAATCAGGGAAATGCAAATCAAAACCACAATGAGGTTTCACCTCACCCCGGTTAGAATGGCTCACATACAGAAATCTACCAACAACAGATGCTGGCGAGGATGTGGGGAAAAAGGGACACTAACCCACTGTTGGTGGGAATGCAAACTGGTCAAGCCACTATGGAAGTCAGTCTGGAGATTCCTCAGAAACCTGAATACCCTACCGTTTGACCCAGCCATCCCACTCCTTGGAATTTACCCAAAGGAAATGAAATTGGCAAACAAAAAAGTGGTCTGCACCCTAATGTTTATTGCAGCACAATTCACAATAGCCAAGACCTGGAACCAACCTAAATGCCCATCAACGGTAGACTGGATAAAGAAATTATGGGATATGTACTCTTTAGAATACTATACCGCAGTAAGAAACAATGAAATCCAGTCATTTGCAACAAAATGGAGGAATCTGGAACACATAATGCTGAGTGAAATAAGCCAGTCCCAAAGGGACAAATACCATATGTTCTCCCTGATCGGTGACAACTGACTGAACACCAAAAAGGAAACCTGTTGAAGTGAAATGGACACTATAAAGTACACTTAACCAGAGGTGGTTATCTGAAGAACTTTTAAAATTGTTTTCATGGTGTTTGCATTTTTGCTATCAGCTCACCTTATCATTCCTGTGAGCTGTGGTTGCTTTTGGCTGCATTTCTCTGATGGAGACACAGAGATAGAAATATCCAAGGAGAAAACTTACAAATAAGTTTGGCAAATGAAGACCAGGGGCAACCATCCGTAGAGCTCATGCACTGATATCACGCCCCACCTCCCACCAGTATGCACCGCACCAGGGGCTTCTAGAGAGGGGGAGCCAACTTGTTCTCCTTTTCTCTTCGCTGCTGTCAGAGTTGGACAACGTGGGCAAGGAGCGTTATTGCACCCCGCGCTGCGGGAGAGGAAGCAGGGCTGCAGGCATTCATGCCAGGGCAAGGCAGAGCTGCTCTCAGAAGCTGTGTGGAGTTCAGACCCCGCAGAGCTCTCTCCCTTCCCCCCACAAGGAGTTCCCAAGCTTCCTAGTTTGGAAGGAGCCTTCTACAGCACGACGTTGGCTGATAGAATGTAACCCACCCTGGGGAGAAACAACCCAGAGTGAAAGATGAGTTAGAGTGCCTCCACCCAGGGCAGGCATTTAGCCTAGCAGTTAAGACACTCATGTCCCATAGCAGAGATCCTGGCTCCTGACTCCAGTTTCCTGCTGATGCAGACTTGAGGAAGTAGCAGTAATGGCTCGAGTTATTGGGTCTCTGCCACCCATGGGGGAGGCCTTAACTGAGTCTTGGTTTGAGCTTCCAGCCCAGCCCAGCCCTGGCCATGGTGGGCATTTGGGAAGTGAACCAGAAGATGAGAGTTTTCGCTCTCTCTCTCTATCTGCCTCTCAAGTCAATCAATCAACCAACTGATCAATAATAAAATACTATGTTTTTGTATTTCTTACAAAAGAAAGACTGCATCAACTGGAAGACCCTAGTATGGAGCCTGAGAAAGCGGGGAAAGAGGGCCTGGGGCGGTGTGTAGTGCCTCCATCCTGTAGTGTCTCTGAAAATTAGGAAAAGGAACTCTAGGGGTAGGCAGTTCATGGCCCCCAGACATGGCTTATAATAGAGAAAAAAGGCATCCCTCCCTCTGGGCTGCTGCCAGCCCCACCCCCCTGCACTCCCTTAGACAGGGGCCTCCCGTAAAGAAGGGGCACAGCCCTACCTGTGGCGCCAAGAGGGGAGGATCTCAGCCCCTGTCTTTTCCTGCTCCTGGGACAGCTTATCCCTTGGCACAGCATCCTTGGGTTTCCTGTTGTGAGCTCTGAGCCTCAGCCATCAGGCTGTCTGTGTGCACCTGCTCTTCATCTTCCCTGCTCCCAGAGGAGCAGGGGGTCAGGCACTCTCAGGGGAGACCCTGTGCAGATGCTGCTTCCACAGGGACCTTGTCAACCTCTGTGGGTCAAGATGGACCTCCCCAGTGACCATTGCCCTCTCCGTGCGGCAACACGGGGTCTGTCAAAGCCAGAGATGGAGGAGGGCCCCTGAAGACACCATTGGATGTGCCTATCCTCCTCCAGGTTGGCCTCTTCCCTCAGACTCTGCCCCATGGGATACGCACACGCGCGCGCGCACACACACACACACACACACTGGACCTTTGGGTGACCTGAAGAGGAGCAGAGCGTAGGGCAGAAGATAAATGTCAGGTGGTTCTAAGGTGTCGCCAGCATCAAAGACCGTTTTAGAGCAAAGCTGTGCACAGGGATAGATCTTTGGGTTTCTTTCCTATGCCCTCACGGGCAGCAGCCCCCACCCCTTCGCTGGTATGATGAGTTGCAGAAGGAAACGGGAACAAGAAAGAATGGCATCCAGGAGAGCTCTCCCTCAACCCATCCTCCCTTTCTCCCCTTTCTTGTCAGAAGCAGGTGCACTGGCTCATTCTTGCAGGCGATGAGTGTATTAAATATGTTTCATGCTCCTCAGCCTTGTAGACAGACATTTGACCATCGGAATCCCTGTCCCGTGCTGCACACCACAGGAACCTGAAGGAAAGCTTAAGGGACTGCCTATGGTCGGAGACATCAGAGAAAGTCTCCCTCCCCCCTGGGCTGGTGTGATGCCTGCCAAGCTACTCACTTTCCCTCCCGCTTCCTGCAGAAGTGAGCTCCCCGGGAAACCAAGCCAGGAAACCTGTTGCTACCATGAGGTACGAGGATAGTCAGCAGCTGCCCCCCACCCCGAACAGTGACACAACGGATGGTGAGTACCCAGACGCTGGCTTCAGACACCCCCAGGCCTGTGTTGCAGGGAAAGACAATGGGCAGGTTCAGGGGTGCACCTCATGGGGGATGGGCAATACACAATCAGGGAGGCAGGTGTTTGGTGCAGTGAAGGCGCCGCCTGAGGCGCCCACATCCAGTTCCCTGCTAATGTGTCTGGGAAGCAGCAGGTGATAGCTCAAGGACGTGGGTCTCTACCACCCACATGGGGGACCTGTAGAATCCCAGGCTCCTGATTTTGGTCTGATTCAGTCCTGGCTGTTCTGGGTATTTGAGGAGTGAACCAGGGAATGGAAGATCAATTGCTATCTCTATCTCTCTAGTTTTCAGACACATAAAAATAAGTAGACAGAACCTTAAGAGAAGAGCCAGAGTTGGGAAAGGTGGCATTTGGGGGTCTGGGCAGGAAGTTTCTGTTGTGATCTCACCCATCCCCTGCAAATGTTCCAGGGGACCCTCATTCTGGAAGAAACCCCTGAATTCCCTCCAAAAGGATCTGTAGTACCCAGCACAACTTACTGGTCTCCATACACCCATCAAACTATGCTTCCCAGGGCCTCTGGGCTGTCCATAAGGAGTGCTGTCCACACCCCTACCCCCATAATATGGAGCTTTTTAGAGGTGCCAGTGCTGGACAAGACCCTGGAGTGTAGCCCCAGGGATGCTTGCCTCTTTTCCACCTCTCAGGGTGGTGGCATGGGCTTGCTCCTCACTTCTCCCTTCCTTGGCAGTCATTCCGCACCTGGGAGCTGTTCTCAGACCTGCCTCTGCTGGGTTTCGAGTGTGGGGGTCACAAAGGAGTGATGAGGACCCTGGGATGGGTGAGCAGAAGGCAGTGCAGCCACCCTCTCCCTTTCTGGGAACTCCATGCTAGGCGATCCTAGAGTTGAGCTCTGAAGCCAGGCAGCAGGTGTGACTGTTACAGAGGATTGCATCCAATGCCTGTCTCAAAAATCGCCCTGGTCACTGAGACGGATGAGACGGTCCAGGTGGAGAGTTAGGAGAACAAAAATTCACGGAAGGAGGAGTTTGGCTGTTACTGTATTTATCAGACAATGTCTTGCCAAAGTCCTATGAGCCCTGATGCCTGTAGATGTCCCTCTAGTTTGATCCCATTTCCTAAGGATGAGGGAGTGATCTGCACTCTTGTGTTGAGTTCAGGTGACAGGAGACAGAGCACAGCTGCCCTCTCTCCCATCCAGGGGCAGATGGAAGTGGGGACTCTGGACCTGAGAAGCTCAAAGCAGACTTTCGGCCATTCCCTGGGGACCTCTCCTCACTACTCCCTGCCTTGATAGAGTTGCATGTTTTGGCAATGCTCAATGGTTGGCCAACCTCTTACAAGGGCAGAATCTAACAGTCATGGATTCATTCAGTGATATTTCTTGAAAGCTATAGTGAGTTCAGGAGTGGGCTGAACCACTTTCCTGAGATCTGGCGATGCTTGCTAAATACCTGGGCTCCTTGTTTTCCTATAGCTTGTGTTTTAGTAGAGGGAGACAGACAGGTGACATGTTCCAAAATCAGTAAGGTCATTTCAAGCAGCGATGAATGTTACGAAGAAAATTAAGCTGAGAGATGGGGAAGAGGGTTATGGAGGGCTTCCTGTAGGGGGCAGCATTCTTGGGACTTGGCTGCAGGGGAAGGGTTGCTATGTGGCTACCTGGGTAGCTTCTGGAGCACCGTGCCCTAAGGCACACACAAGCTTAGGAAGTTCAAAGGAGACAAGACAGCCAGTGTGTACGGAGAGGGATAGAAGAGGAAGGGAACCAATGGCCAGAGAGGTAAGGAGGGGCCTCGGACAGTTTTGACCTTGACCTTGACCTTGACCTTTTATCTATATGCATACAGGTATCTAGGGTGAGAGGAGGAGCTGCTGGGGCTCCCTGGGAGCCTTCAATAAATTCCTAAATGACTGCTCCATAAACTGCTCACAGGGAAAGGTCTCAGAACTCCTTATGCTCCAGGAAAATGAGCAAATATATTTTGCAAACATTTGCTACATAGAGGAGTCCTGCCACAAGGGACCAACAGGGCTGGACAGGACAGGGCTGGGCTGGGCATCTTGTTTGGAGGCAGGAATCAGATCCAGTGTATCTTCTAAATGTGGCTTTCCTGGACAAAATCCAACACCAGAGATTAGAGAAGAAGAAACTGAGGCCACCTAATTTGGGAGAGAAAATCAGAAGATAGAGAACTATTTTTTGGCAATTTCTTTGTGCCAACTCACCTGAGCTCTTCATACAACAGTCACATGACACAGCAGTCACAGTAACACCCCCTCAAGAGAGGTAAGAAACTTGGAGATCAAAAGGGTGATGTGATTTATGTGAGACTGCACAACCAGTAAGTGGAAGGAGTAGGATTCGATCTTTAGGCTTGTTTGTCTTGGGGGGCCTATGTCGCTCCCCCTCTTCGTGGAGGAACGACACCAAATCTTGCCTAGGCTTCATATCCGAGTCACGGCACCATTATGTCGCTCCCCGTCTTCGTGGAGGAACTACACAGGACCCTGCGCTGTTCTTCTATCTGCTCGGCCCTCCCCGGGTTTGCTGCTGGTTCTTCCCGGGTTGGCTACTGGTCCTTCCCGGGTTGGCTGCTGGTCCTTCCCGGGTTGGCTACCATCCCTTCCACCTCCGTGGAAGGGCGGTTCCCCCTGCCACATTCCCCACTTCCACGGGGGAGCGGCACACCACCGGCCGGCTCTCTCGGGGGCTGCACAGGTGTTCCCCTTAGATGTTCCTCTTAGATGTTCCTGGTGCATGCCGTCTCTCTCCTCCTTTATAGTTCTTCCACCAATCCCATCTCTGCTACCCATACGCCGAGTACACTGCTCTCCTCCAATCAGGAGCAGGTCCCACAGTTTATTGGTTGAACTGGAGGCAGCTGTGTAGAAGCTGTTTCCCTTCTCAGCGCCATATTGTGGGAAAGCAGATGCATAGAATAAGTCTTAATTCCAGTAACTTAGTCTAGTCCGAGTTGCTCCCCACAGCCTAGGTCTGTGGAATGATGTCATGGGTTCCCTCAGCGGAAAGACACTGCACTTGGATATGTTGGCTTCATGGACCCTCCAAGCCCATCTGGACAGATTTCTGATGGTTTGATGTGATTAGCAGGTGCATTAATGAAGACTAGCTCACATACTGTGTGTGTGTGTGTGTGAATGTGAATAATAAACTGGTGTGCACCAGAGGTTTCCAGAAGTGGACACACAGCAAGCTGGGACAAAGGTCCCAAAGCTATCTAAACCCAGAGCTACTAAGCCAGAACTTGCCTGTTCATGGTGCTCTCACACACCTTGACCTTGAGGTACTGCCGGCTGGTGCGTCTTCCTTTCTTCTCTCTGATGGTTGGCAGCAGATGTAGAACTTCAGCTTTTTAGGATCTGTGCTTCCTTTTCCCAGAACCTACCTTTCCCACTGGGCTTGGGTGCCAGTTCTCCCCAGTTTGCTGGCCCCAGGCTTAGCTCTGAGGTAGAGGAGCAGGCTGTCAGAGGGTCTCTAGAGGAGTGCCTGGCCTCACCAACTGCCCCAGGAGGATCTCCCCAGTGGGACATGTTTCCAACTAGCAGCCTGGTGGGGCTCCGAAGAGGAGGCTGTGAGATCCGCTACCCCTGAGATCTGCCTGCTCCCCAGTCTCACAGTTGTGCTGACATTCAAGACTCATATCACTGATCGCATCTGCCACCAGCCCCCTTGGGGTCGTCACTTGGCCACTAAACATGATGGCACTTGGGCAGCTTTGTCTTTTGTGTCTCACCTGACTTGGCTCTCAGGTGTGTGAGTGCAGGCAATCCCCTGCTCCCTCCTGCCACCCATGCAGACACCTCCTGATGGAACTCCTCAAAGCCTTGACAGTCGGGCGGTACAGCTGCGAGGGGGACATCCTCAGAGCCAGTTGAGGTGTGTCACTCGCCCTCCTTGGAGCCCTACTGCCTCCGTGTGAGGTCCAGCACCTCCTGCCATGGCAGTTGCAAGCACTGGCAGGACCCAGGCCAGCCTGGCCTGCTACACCCAGAGCCTCATTTCCACGTCAACATGCAAATGTATCAGTGGGGACACTCCCCAGCACAATTAGCCAGGAGCAGTGAGCCGGAGAGAGATCAGCGTGTGTTGACTTGGTCACTCAAGCAACTGCCCTTCAGTATGGACTCCAAAACTGCCCATCCAGCTGTCCTTGCTGGCAGTCTCGGGCTTCTCATCAGGCCCCTGTTCATGTGTTTTAAAAATTTCAGCTTGCTTTAGCTTGTCTCCCAGCTGATTGTCCCGGCCATGACAGTAATGGTTTCCAGGTGGACTGGCTCACGCGCTTTGGCAAGTAGCCCGGGTCCCTCTCTGGAGGCGACCCCTCCTTGGAAATCACGGGCACGGGGTGTCAGCTTGCTAAGGTTGTGGCGGGTTAAGTCAGCTTGGGGGACTTCTCTAAGCAACTCCTGATTGCTCTGGAGAACTTCAGTGGCGAGTCCTCTCTCCCGGGTGAGGCTAGGGCTTGGTGGGCTGCTGGCAGCTGGCTGTTGGCAGGGGGTTGCTGGCTCTCACTCTTCCTGCCAGGAAGAACTTTCCCACCTTCACAACCCCCGTCAGGTGATTCTAGGATTGGTTTATGGTCACTTAATTGCCAGGGTCCTCGCCCCTCAATTTACAGAGTCCCCACCATCAAAGTGCCTTTACCGACATGCCCGGTTAGCTGGGGTCCGTCTGGCTCAGAGCCAGCTGTGGAGGAAGGCCAGATCCCTCCTTTCAGCTCAGAGGTTTCCAGAAGGTTTCCATCCTGAACAGGGTTGCTACACTTTCCTGGCCTTTCCTACCTGGGGCTAAGGAGCCATGGATGCACCTGCATTTAACCTTGGCCCTTCTAGAAGCTGATGTTAACCCAGAAGGGTCCTGTAGGAGCATGATCCCGGGAGGCGAAATGAGTTCTTCACAAACAAGGAGGCTATTACTGCATAAACCTGAGATGCTCAGTGTTAGAGCTGCCCTCTAAGGTCACATGTCACCTGTGGTATCACAGACCGGAAGTCACACCGTCAGAGCAAGGGAGGCCATGGGAGGGGTGGGAGCCACGTAGCGGGTCTAGAGGTGAATCTGCAACTCCACTTTGTCAAGCTGCTTTGCAGGGGATTCTGATGAGCCAGCAGGTTTGGGAACCACCACCATGACAGACAAGCATTAAACGGCAATCAGAATCCCCAGGGCTGCATTCAAGTCCTGGCACTTGGTGACCAGCTGTGTCCCATGAGGCAAGACCTCGTCAAGTCATTTTCCTCATCCTGAATGCAGGGGGGAGAGGAAGACGTCTTCACAGGGTTGCCACGGGAGTGTGCTTATTGCCTGAAGACGCCAGTGTGGCTGCGCCAGCTGCTTCATCACTTGAGGCTTAACAAACGTCTGGGTCTGGGTGCACGGCTGTAAGAGGCACCCCGGATATTCAAACAGAAGATATAGCACAGATGAGGAACATTAAACGACTGGGACCGGAGAAGCCAGTGCAGTAGCTTCCTGCCAGGGGTTCAGTGCCAACAGTGAGCACGAGTGATGCTGGCAGGCACCCTGAGGATTTGGAAAGCCTCTTAGAGGACGAACAGTGGATGGCAGATCAGGCACAGGCAAGGATCTGCTCTGATCTCTGGAGAACTGGGGGCTTCCGGAAGCTGGAGAGCTATTTCCTCCATGGCATGGCTTCTTACGCCCACGGATAGAAACAGGAAGCAACTGGGGGCGATTCCAAAATGGCAGCCCCTCCCCACATCCTGGAGACTCCCTGCAGCCCTTGTGTCACTAGGACAGACTTCCACTTCCACTGGCAGGGATTCCCTCCCAAAATCTCAGTTCTGGAATGAGGTTCGTGGCTCCTTTCCCTCTCCCAGAACCTGTAAATGCCTTGGAAAAGAATGGAGATGGAAGCAAGTGGGGGTGGGGGAGGGGAGGAGTGGAGCCATGCAGCGTAAAGTCAGGACGGGGCAGGGTAGACTGGGGCCCGCCAGCACGGGGGTGGGGGCGGGCCTTCCGGTGGTGGTGCAGCGCCTCCAGACCACAAAGAAGACCCGGCTGACTTCATGCTCCTGCCAAACCCTCAGCCTCAGTCGCAGAGACTCAGAGTTTAAACCAAGATGTGGTCCTTCAAGGTTGTGGGTTTTTTTTTTTTTTTCCATTTATTTTTATTTGAAAGGCAGAGTTAGAGTTAGAGAGAGAGAGAGAGAGAGAGAGAGGAAGAGACAGAGAGAGAAATCTCCCACCCGCTGGTTCACTTCCCAAATGGCCACAACAGCCACAGCTGGGCCAGGCCAAAGTCAGGAGCCTGGAGCTTCTTCTGGGTCTTCCACCTGGGTGCAGGGACCCATGAACTTGGGTCATCCTCTGCTACTTTTCCCAGGTGTATTAGCAGGGAGCTGGATCGGAAGTGGAGCAGCTGGGACTCGAACCTGCGCCTATATGGGATGTTGGCATCCCAGGTGGCAGCTTAACCTGATACACCATAACACAGGCCCACATAACATTTATTTTAAGGGGCTGGTGCTGTGGCGTAGTGGGTAAAGCTGCATCCCGCAGTGCTGACATCCTATTTGGGAGCTGGTTCAAGTCCTGGCTGCTCCACTTCCAATCCAGATCCCTGCTAATGCTCCTGGAAAAGCAGTGGAAGATGGTCCACATCCTTGGACCCCTGCACCTACATGGGAGAACTGGAAGAAGCTTCTGACTCTTGGCTTCGTATTGACTAAGCTCCTGCCGTTGCAGTCATTTGGGGAGTGAACAAGTGGATGGAAGATCTCTCTCTGCTTCTGCCTCTCTGTAATTCTGCCTTTCAAATAAATAAATATTTAAAAAGTAAAATTGATACTTTTTAAAAAATTTATTTTAAAATCCTTCCTTAGAAATGTTTTTCTAGAAATTCTCACTTTCTTATATATAGTGACTTTACCCACCGTACCACAATGCTGGCCCCTTAAACAGACTTTAAAACAGAGGGGGGAGGTTTTACATGACATCAGGTGGTTGACACAGTGCTCTTCTTTTCTATGTGACTTGTGCTATTACATACCCCCCAAAAGAAAATCACAATTACATTGTACCAAACAGAAATCCCAGTTATCCCTGACATCTGCTCATCACAGCACATCTGTCATGATCCCAACACTACGTGAGTCCTGATGTTTCCTCTGAGTTTTCCAAGAAAGATGACACTGGTTCAACTTAGCTTTGGAGTTTAGATTGTCCCAGGTGCCATGATGTCAGAAATCCATGGCTGATGTACACTGGCATTCTCAGTTAATCGGAAAATGTAATGAACCAGACTGCTACATCTCCCAGCTGTGCCTAATAGTGAGCACTGATGCGCCTGACGGGCAGTCCTTGGGGATCATGAGCAGCATGATCGAGGGGTGATGGATATGATGGATGAGAATTCATCTCAGGCAAACGAGACCCCTCTGCCATCTGGATGGTGCAGTTAGATCGAGTGAAAGGTCAAACATCCACGTGTGGGAATTCTGAGACTCTCACAACTCTGTGCTGAGCAAGTCTTGTCTGACATTGTGAGCACAGGCTCACGATGATGGAGTCATGTTTGGCCTGTTCCCCTCTTCATGTAGTATCTCCGTTCTTTTAGCTACTACAACCCTACTTGGTCATGTTTCTTCCCCTGTTGATCAGGAAATGTTTTTTCATGGAGAGAAAAGAAGAATGAGGCGAGCCAGTTTAAGGGAGATGAGAGTGGAAATGAGGAGATGAGACCCCGGGAGGCACAAGTGAGAAACTGACGGTGGGCAGGCTTGAGGAAAGGATGAATCAAGAACAGTTCAGTTTAACATTTTTTTTTTTTGACAGGCAGAGTAGACAGTGAGAGAGACAGAGAGAAAGGTCTTCCTTTGCCGTTGGTCCACCCCCCAGTGGCCGCTCTAGCGGTGCGCTGCAGCTGGCGCATCGTGCTGATCCGAAGCCAGGAGCCAGGTACTTCTCCTGGTCTCCCATGGGGTGCAGGGCCCAAGCACTTGGGCCATCCTCCACTGCACTCCCGGACCACAGCAGAGAGCTGGCCTGGAAGAGGGGCAACCGGAACAGAATCCGGAGCCCCGACTGGGACTAGAACCCGGTGCACCGGCGCCTTAGGCGGAGGATTAGCCTAGTGAACCACAGCGCCGGCCAAGTTTAACATTTTTTGCAGAGAGAAATCAGAAGGAAAAAAGAACTCCAGGAAAGACTGTGGAATAGAGTGATTGCTAAGAGTTCTGTGGAATATCATTGTTAGCATTACAGTCCTTCCAAATTCCTCGTGAGAATTTCAGCCGGAAAACAGATTCCTCACCTGGTTCCAAAGAAATCTGCTCTCTGGAAGCGGGGGGCACCCGGCTGCTCCCAGGTGGAGACGATTAGTTACAGACTTCCCTGTGTCCCCCCTCGGCTTCAGCAGTTCCAGCTCCGACTAGCTCCATTTCCGTTTTCACTCGGATCAACCCCAGCTCTAGGGAAAATGATAAAGGCACGAAACAAGTTTTGTGACCACAGTGCTATTTCATGGAGATTTTTCTCTCACTGACTTGGCACCATTTCTACAAGTTGAGCGGGAGACAGATGTGCTGTTTGGTATCCTTTGACAACCAGAGAAACTGAGGCACAACAGACATTAGATGTTTGAGCTCCATCTTTACTGAGACGAGCAGTAATGGATGTAGAGGCAGGTGGCCAGGTTTTCTCCACAGAAAAACTGCACTTTGGCCGGCGCCGCAGCTCACTAGGCTAATCCTCCGCCTAGCGGCGCCGGCACACCGGGTTCTAGTCCCGGTCGGGGCGCCGGATTCTGTCCCGGTTGCCCCTCTTCCAGGCCAGCCCTCTGCTGTGGCCAGGGAGTGCAGTGGAGGATGGCCCAGGTGCTTGGGCCCTGCACCCCATGGGAGACCAGGAAAAGCACCTGGCTCCTGGCTCCTGCCATCGGATCAGCGCGGTGCACCGGCTGCAGCGCGCCAGCCGCGGCGGCCATTGGAGGGTGAACCAACGGCAAAGGAAGACCTTTCTCTCTGTCTCTCTCTCTCACTGTCCACTCTGCCTGTCAAAAAAAAAACCAAAAAAACCAAAAAAACAAAAAACTGCACTTTATCGGTAGTCAACTGCTTTTCCTTTGTTCTCTGTGACACGAAACCCAAACCGAGCCCAAACCTTTCAGACACACTATCTTTATCATTTAAGCTGTGTGTTTCTGCTTTTGGAAATTGTCATTCCTTTTAAAATTGTAAGAATGCTTATATCTAAAAGAAATCAAATACTGAAGTAAACTACAGTTCAAAACGAAAGGGAGGAGGGTTACGGAAAGTAATAAAATTAGTAGAGAATTAACGAAAAACAAAACCCCTCATATCTGAATAAGTAACAATGTCCAGAACGCATAAAATATTGCTGAACATGATCCCATGTTTTGTGAAAGGGACACAGAATGAGGCTGGGCCATGGCAATGGAATGAATCTGTAACCAATGACTTCTGTACTCAGCCAACTGTGGTTTGGCCCCACCCACCAAAATGCTTCATTTGAGTTTTCTGAATCTCGACTCTGCGTTAGATTAGCTCCACTTATGCATGAGCTGCACACCCCACATGAACTTGCTCCAGGTCCTGGTTGCCCCCCGCCCAGAAACTTCCAGCCCTCCTTCTGCGCTCCAGAACCCTCTCTGTTGTCCTGAGATGCAGGTGAGAGCCAGGGACAGCGGTCCACGTGCATCACAAGTGGCATCACCTGTGTTCCTTAACGAGCGGCATGTAAGCAAGTGAGCCGGTCTCAGTCTACCTGGCTCTGCAGAAGACTACCCATAGCTCTCAGGATCTTAAAGCAAAACCAGTAACTGGTTGTGGGTGAGAAGAAACGTGAGGTGCTAACAGCCCCTAATGGTGAAAGAAGCCATCCATTCCCTGGGGAGCAGAGCTGAAGACAGGCCCTCAAGACTTCTGCTTTCTAGAGCACTAGATAGATGTGTGTGTGTGTGTGTGTGTGTGTGTGTGTGTGTCTCAGCTCTAAAACACGAGCTTCTTGCAACTTGAGTGTCTCTGGAATAATGATTTGAAGATAAGGCAAGCGGAGTGATAGATGGCTTCAAAGCTCAGACAGCGACCTTTCCAAGCCAGACGGCAGGCAGAGCACGGGGAGGTGGGGCTGGCCTCCATCCGCCTTTCTTTCTACTCCCCCTCCTGTCTGGGCTCACCGTCCCAGAGGTGGTTTCTTTTCCAGGCCTTCTCCCTGGCCTCCCTCCCACCCTTGGAAATCCTAATCGGCACATCCGAGTCGAGGCTTGGTGTGGGGCGTGGAGTCAGCCCCCTTGACAGAGAATTTAAGGATCAGACGAACTCTGGGAGGTAGCTATGATTGTTCATCCCTGAATCTGCAGAGGAGGAGACGGGAGGCTCAGGGAGATGAAGCAATGCCTTCATGGCCACGTGATGAGCAGTAGCAGCGCGGGGTCTGAACGCCAACCTGCATGACGTCACTGCTCTGAACTCCCAGGCAGCCCCAGGCCTGCAAGGTGGGGGCAGTAGCACGACGAGGTGAGTCAGGTCTGTGGCGTGACTGGTGATGACGAGATGACGCGGTGTGGAGCCTCACAAGGCAGGGGCCGGCATGGGCGTCCTTGGCCTTGGCGGCGAAGGCAGCCTTCCCGGGCTGGGAAGGAGAGGACACCTGGGGGGTCAGCACTCTGTTCCCTGGGGCCTGGCTCAGATGGAACCGTCTGAGAGGAGAGTCTTGTCCATGCCTGCAGCTTGTGCTCTCCCTCTGCCTTGTTGCAGCGTCAGATGGGCTCACACCTGCTGCCAATCCAGTGGGATTAGATCTCCCGCCTCGCCCCCCCCCCCTTAATTCTATGGTGACAAGGAAAAATAGCTTCAGTCCTCAACTCAGAACATTTTCAGCTGTGTCTCTGCTTCATCGTCCCTTTGAGAATCTAGAAACACAATCCTGATAAGTTTGGAAAATGTGCTTTTCTGCTCTTGGTTCAAAGCCAGCCCCTGAACTTCGAGCCTTGGGTTGTATTTGTTCCCTAGGTGGCAGCCTGGCCGTGGGACCTGTCTCTGTTTTCCTCTATCGAGAAGGAAGGCTTCCTGCTCTCACGGGGACACTTCCTCTAAACCTTCCCTTAGGAACAAGAGCCCCAGGGGCTGACTTCAGAGGACACCTTGGCTTTGGAAGCTTGTGTGAATTTTCTCATTTTACCTGGTTGTGAGAGGGAGAGAGAGGAAAAGGGAGAGAGGAGGAGGAGGAGGAGATGGGGGAGGAGGGACCCAGACTCTGTAGTTTAAACATCAGCTCACAACACAGAGATTTTTTGTGAAAGCACTCAGCCAGGGGTTGGGAAAGGAAGTCATTTTCATTCCCAGCTCTGGGAATTCTGTAAAGCAACAGAACAAAACCTGCATTCCCCAGAGAGTTCCTGAAAGTAAAATGGAGGGGAAAATGTGAAAATCAGTGGAAGGCCAGAGCTCGGACAGATACGGAGACAGGGCTGTGTGCAGCCAGACACCCGGGCCCTGGGCCGGCTCCTCTTCTGCTCCGGCACAGAAATGCCCTGTGCCACTGGGGACGTCCTCAGGGGCCCTTGCACTGGGAGGAGGGTGGAAGTCGTCTCTGGGTCATGTTTCTGCATTTGTTGATGGGGAGAAAATAAACCTTCGATCATCGAGAAAATCTTCAGAGCACACATAAGGTGCCTTTCTGGTCCCAAGAGAGATGAACTCCCTTTCAGCGGTTCCAGGGGACATGGACCTGACCCTGTCCCCAGCCCATCCCAGGTCCAAGTCGGGTAGAGGAGGTGACGGGAGTTGAATTCCTTGCTCCAGTCTTCCTAGATGGCGCCCTCCCTGCTGTGTCTAGCAATGGGCAGATGGGGGCGCTGTGCAGCAGGGCACGGTAAGCTCAGGTTATGCTGACCCCAACATACAGAGGCAAGAAAACACATCCCGGCTCCACCACGTGATGTCTCAGCATCTCAACTTCACCAGCTACGGGTGGGTTAGGAGGCCCGTGCTGTGGCGCAACGGTTAAGCTGCCACTTCGGATGGCAGCACCCCAAGTCGGAGTCCCAGCTGCTCTGCTTCCGACCCAGCTGTCTGAAAGGCCTGGCAAAGCAGTGGATGATGGCTCAAGGTCTTCGGGGGACTCCTAGGCTGCTGGCTCTGGCCTGACCCAGCCCTGGCTATTGCAGCCACTTCGGGAGTGAATCAGTGGATGGAAACTCTCAGGCAGCTCTTCTAGTCCCTGGTTGAAAGCGACGAGGTGGGAACTCACAGAGGTTCACACTGCCAGTGAGTAGCTGAGGCAGGCTGCCTGGCGCCCAGTCTCGTCACACCAGCAGGAGAGGCAGGGCAGCTTGGAGGTGTGGCCATGGGAGCCAGGCCCAGCTCTACCCCTTACCAGCTATGTGTCATTCACAAAGTCGCTAGACCCGTGTGTGTGCCGGGCTCCTTTGTGTAAAATAGGGATAGCAGAGATCCTGCCCCCTAGAGTTGTCATGAGGAGTTACTGACGCTTGCAAAAACTCTTTGCTTTCACTTTTTATTTTTTTAAAGATTTATTTTTACTTGTTTGAAAGGTACAGTTACGGAGGAGGGGGAGGCAGAGACAGAGAAAGAGATCTTTCATTTACTGGTTCTCCCCCGATGTGTCCACAACAACTGGTTGGGCTGGACCTGACCAAAGCCAGGAGCCAGGAGCTTCATCTGGGTCTCCCTGTGGGTGTAGGGGCCCAAGCACTTGGGCCATTTTCTGTTGCTTTTATAGGCCACAAGGAGAAACCTGGATTGAAAGTGGAGCAGCCGGGACTTGAACCGGCACCCATATGGATGCTGGCATTGCAGGCAGCAGCTTAATCCACTGTGCTGCATCTCTGGCCTATACTTGGTGAAATAAGAAGACAGATATTATGTTTTCCCTGAGCCAAGGTAACTATTATAGTACCTGAAACGTAATGTATTGGAGTGAAATGGACATTTTGAGATTTGATGAGTGTTTACATCCCTTGTCTCTTCCATTGAGAAACAGTGATTTTTTTCACACTATTTGTTGAACTGTTTTACTTAGTGTAGAGTTAACTTTATGATCATTAAGTAAACTGAAAATAGATCTTTGTAAAAATTAAGAGTGAGAATGGGAGAGGGAGGAGGAAGAAGGGTTAGAGTATGGATGTGGGGGAGGGAAGGGAAGTGTCACTATGTTCCTAAATTTGTGTATATGAAATACATGGAACTTCTATAACAAATAAAATTTAAAATAAAATAAAACAAAATAAAAAGTTGGAGCTGGTGCTGTGGTGTAGTGGGTAAAGCTGCTGCCTGCAGTACCAGCATCTCATATGGGCATTGGTTCAAATCCCAGCTGCTCCACTTCCATCTAGCTGTCTGCTATGGCCTGAGAAAACAGTGGAGAATGGCCCAAGTCCTTGGGCCCCTGCACCCGTGTGGGAGACCTGGAAGAAGCTCTAGGCTCCTGGCTTTGGATCAGCACAGCTCCAGACTTTGTGGCTATTTGGGGAGTGAACCAGTGGATGGAAGACCTCTCTCTCTCTCTGCCTCTGCCTCTGCCTCTGTAACTTCGCCTTGCCTTTCAAATAAATAAATCTTTTTTGAAAAGGATTTATTTATTGATTTGAAAGCCAAGGCGAGAGAGAGAGAGAGAGAGAGAGGAGAGAGAGAGAGAGATCTCATCTACTAATTCACTCCCCAAATACCCGCAATGATACAGGACTAGGCCAGGCTGAAGCCAGGGGCCAGGAACTTCATCTGGGTCTCCCATATGGGTGGTAAGGACACACGTACATGGGCCATCACCAGCTACCTCCCAGGTGCATTGGCAGGAAGCTGGACTGGAAGTGTGGAGTAGCCGGGGACTTGAACCAGGCACTCTGATACGGAGTACAGGCTTCCCGAGTGGCGGCTTAACCTGCTACACCCCCGCACCCACCCCTGCTTTACTTTTGGAAGGAGAAACGCGGAGCCTGTGGTCTCTGCTCCCAGCTGGCAGCTTGCTTCGCTTCCTTGGCCCTGTCAGAACCTGCCAGCTTCGTGCTCAGTTCTACCTAAGATGCCAGAATTTGGGGAGCAGGTGTCCCGATTCTGCCTGGAAACGGAGAGGACTTTGCTCCGTGTTTGTTGTGATTTTAATAATCATTTCCAGCTGTCTCTGAATAACCGCATCTCCCTGGATTTGGGAGCCTGCTATTTATTCTTTAGAGTAAACACTGCTGGAGGCAGATTGCCTGTGCCCGGGGAAACCTAGCCAGGCAGAGGCAGTGCTCCGTGAGCCCACAGCAACCCAAGAGTGCTTTCATTTTTTCCTTGGAGCTGCTTCTCTGGGTTGGGGGCCGTGGCGGTGTTGTGCTAAGCTGGGGGTGTGTGAGCATGGCCAGGAGGCTGCTGTGTGGGATGCCCACTCCTCTGCACACATGTGCAAATGTTGTGCTGGCCATCAGCATCCTCCGGTCTGCCCGATGACCAGCAGCGGAACGGCTGGCTGTCACTCCAGATAATAAACTCATTCATGAGCAGCAAATGCTTTCCCAAGCACGGCAGGCAGTGTGAGTGCAGGCTGACCGTCCTCAGCCTTCGCACCCTGTAGGAAAGAAGCACTCCCACACTCACAACCTGCTAGGTGCCTGTTACCTGTGAGAGTGCTTCTCTCCAAACTCCCCACCGTCCACTCCAGCTCCTTCCCCTCAGGGCACCTGTCTGGGGCATGGCAGATATGTATCCAAGCAGATGGCTGGTTCACAGGCCAAACACTGACAAATCCACTGGCCTCCAGCCCATGGAGGGAGGCGGGCTCACTCATTAGTGAGATCTTGAAGATGATGCCCACCGTCCCTCCACATGTGGGCCCTGAGCTTAACCCCAGGGCGTCTCCAAGCAGCCCTGCCCTTCCTCTTGACCTTTTACACACCAAGTCCTTTGGGAAAGTCGGACCATGGAGGTGACCTTCGTGGAAGTCAGTGGACGCATTAACAAAACGCTAGGGGCCCCTCTGCCGCCTTCTCTCTGCACGTGGCATCCCCCTGCATGGCCATTTGAGTGCTGCAGCCTGGCCCCAGCCTGGCACCTCACCCTTCCCTGGGTGCTCATTCTTTCCAGCCACCCCAGCGCCCCTTCTTTCTTGCCCTCTCTCTCTTTTCCAACTTTCCTGCAGCTCAGTTGTATATGAGAGAAAGAAGACGAATTGTGTGCCTGGCGGTGGAATGAGCTCATTTCCCTCCCCTCGGAGCCGGCTTGCTGTCTGTGGGGCTGGTGACTGCAAGCAAGAGGGACCCTGGCTCTCCAAAGCCAGCCATCTGGCTCCAGCACGCTCACGCCCATGCTAATCCACCGGCTGCTTTCTCTTTATTCTTTCTGTTGGGTTTTGTTCCCGAGGAGGAACACTCCGTCTGCAGCTGTAAATTCAGAGCTGCTCCCCACCATGGCGAGTGCTCTTTGGCACCCCTATTTATTCCCGCACTGCGCCCCCCTCGCCCCTCTCCCCTTGGAGGTGTCAGCAACCCATTGTTATCATTGGTGGGTCCCTGTCGTTTTGATGTCAGGGCTGTACTTTCAAATGGAAATCAGGCAATTATGCTCCACATGGAGCAATCTGACAGATGCAGAGGTTTTACACCACTGGCCATGTCTAGGGCACAAAGGCAGCCAGTGCTCCCAGGGGACCGTGAAATAACTAGAATATGTTTCAAGAGCGCGCAAAAATTCAGGAATAATTAACTGTGTGAGGAGGGCTCATAGATGCTGTGGCTGTTTAACTTCAAAATGTGATAATGATATGTCAACGAACTGCTTAATGCATCCACGCAAAGGCGGTATTAGAAAATCGATTGTAACTTGCATTGAGACACAGGCAGAGGCTGCTCTGGGCATCTGCTTTCTGGTTTCCAAATGCAAAGTTTCAGAGGATTTTTAACTCATTTTGTTTCCCCTTCCCAGGGAGCTGCAGTTGGCACCAGGGGGAGGGGAGGGTGGGAGCTAGCTGAGGGCCCCCTGATGCAGCCAAGTTACGTCTCCATCCTCTGTGATCAGGGAACTTCAAAAAACTTGTGGAAAATGAAATTAAAGGATTAATTTATTTTGGTGCAAGAAACGTTTTGCAATCCATGCATACTTTTTTCATAATACACATATCCCACACACATTGTGAAGATCCCTGTCTCATTAGTAACTCCCTAGGCGCTCCTGCTGGAAACGGTGGTGTTGACGTCACGGTCTGCGTGGCTACTATCGGTTGACCCTCCTTAGGGGTCAGGCACCCAGCTAAGCCCTCTCCATTCTGGCCTGAATGAAGTCAGTGTTGGGATTCTCCACATTTCAGAGGAAACGGAAAACTAAGCCAAAGGACTGGCTTGCAGACCAACTCTGACCTTAGCTCTGAGCCACTGACTTGAGCTCCGTTTTGTGTTTCAACAGATCCTGGGAAGCAAGACACCTGCTCACTCATACACCTTTATGAAGTGCCCTCATGTCAGACGCAGGCAGTTGGAGTAAACTAGACAGGAGAGACTGACACAAAAGTTAAAACTTAAATTCTCCTTAAAATACCCAGCTGTTGGAACAGATGGTTAATTTGAAGCCTGAAACATGCAGTAATATTCATCACTCAATGTGTCCAACACTGGGTTTAAATTAGTTTATTTTTCCAGAGTCAGGTGCCCCCAGCTACTTGCTCTTTCCTGTTATGAGGAAACCCGGGGCAGGGGCGGGGGTCTGTCTGAACTTGAGCAGCCCCTACCCAGGAATATACACGCAAGGTGATGCCAATCAGAACTGAACAAAAGGGAGGACGTTTTATCTCACAGAAAAACTTTTTTAATGAAGCATATGATACAGTAAATAAATAAAACAGCTTTACCTAGGAGTCTAATGCTTTCTCAGATCAACAATGCCATTTGGAGAACCCGTGAGGCCCTGTGGTACAGATAATACATTAATCAAACAAAACTGGTGGTGTCACAAGACAAACTGTCTGCTAATTTGCTAATGTCTGGCAAACACCAGTCTCCCCCACAGCATGCATCCATAATGACTCGTCTGACCCATCCAAGGCTGGGGAAACAGAGAACTCAGAGAATCAAACTCCTCAGAAAGGGTGCCTTGGTACGCTATTTCTAAATTAAAGGCACTTGGGGACCAGCGAATGCTGGATCTTCTCTCTGAAGGTCCCTTACCTTCTTAAGGGCTAAATCTGCCAAAGAGGAGCACAATCGCCTTCCATCTTCTTATGGAAATTTCACTAAGGAAAGAAAATTAAACACATACCACAGAGGGAGACACGGAAAGTCAAATATCACATCTAGAGCCCATGGGAATGTTTCCCAGGTCAACTTGTATTCTTCAGCCCATTCATCTCCCCGAAAAATCATTTATTCTCCCCTAAAACTGCCTAAGCCTCACTTTCCTCTTCATGGGAAGAGGATATTTAAGCTCCAACCATCTGGCTGTTCTTTGAGTTTTGTATTTTGTTTGATTTATGTGCATGTTAATAAATGTGTATGTCCTTTCTCTTGTGAATCTATTGTCAATTTATTTCAACTGATTCGATTATTGAAGCTCCAGAAGGAAAGTTTCCATTTTCCTACACTCCTCTTCAACACCTAAATTATAAAGGATTACAAACACTAATGACAAACACAATATAGGCCAAGTCACAGCTCCCCCAGTAGGTCACTCGGGAGACAGAACAGCAGGAAGCTCATGCTGTGTGTGGAGTTACACAGGATCTCAGGGACCAGCCAACTGAAATCACTCCTGGTCCATAGAGACACGATGCTAAGGATGAAGGGAGAAATCTTGGAGAAAAGGAAATGAGTAAAATAATTTAAAAAAATCAAGAATTAAAATTGAAGCTAATATCCCTTCAAATGTATGTCATAGCTAACATCAATCATTTGGTTAATGCTTGTGTTTCATTTTTAGCATATAGTAATTTTTCACAAATAAAGTTACTTAAGGTTGGCATTACAAGTTCTTTACAAGTCTAAAATATTTTTGATTCAGCATGTCACAAAAAAGATCAGTTTGCAAACTAAACTTTCCCAGATTCAGTAAGTGCCATTTTGAAGTTTAAGAAGCACAACTGCTGAACATTATGTGTTTTTTGAAAGATTTATTTATTTATTTGAAAGTCAGAGTTACACAGAGAGAGGAAAGACAGAGAGAGAGAGAGAGAGAGAGAGAGAGGTCTTCTATCCACTGGTTCACTCCCCAGTTGGCCTCAATGGCTGCAGCTGCGCTGATCGGAAGCCAGGAGCCAGGAACTTCCTCTGGGTCTCCCATGTGGGTGCAGGGACCCAAGGACTTGGGCCATCTTCTACTGCTTTCCCAGACCATAGCACAGAGCTGAATCGGAAGTGAAGCAGCCGGGTCTAGAACAGGCGCCCATAGAGGATGCCTGCGCTTCAGGCTAGGGTGTTAACCTGCTGCACCACAGCTCCGGCCCCGGGCAATGATGTATTAACCACACAAATCTAAAGTGTCTACTAATTTGCCTGTAGTTAATGAACATCAAAAATACAAATATATACACATGTTAGTCATATTTTATTAAAGGTTTTTTTATTTATTCGAAAGTCAGAATTACAGAGAGAGAGGACACAGAGAGATAGAGAGAGGTCTTTCATCTGCTGGTTCACTTCCCAAATGGCCGCAATGGCCAGAGCTGGGCCAATCTGAAGCCAGGAGCCAAGAGCTTCTTCTGGGTCTCTCACGTGGGTGCAGGGGCCCAAGGACTCGGGCCATCTTCTACTGCTTCCTCAGGTGCATTAGCAGTGGAGCAGCTGGGACTCGAACTGGCGTCCATATGGGATGCTGGCACTGTGGGCAGCAGCTTTACCTGCTATGCCACAGCACTGGCTCCACATAGTCATTTTAACTTCATAAATATAGAAAATCATTCAGAAAACCATTCCAAAGCTTTTTGGCCATCAACTTATGATACATATTTTTTTAAAAAAAGACTATTCAAAGGACTTGGTTTTGCTTTGTATTCTTTGTTGCACATTTATTTGAAAATATTATAATGGTATTATAAGTGTGAGTTTTTCATAATGATTGTGATTGGCACAATCAGAACAGAGAGGGGGAAAGACAGAGAAAGAGAAATCTTCCAACTGCTGGTTCATATCCCAAATGGCTGCAACGGCCAGGGCCGGGCCAGACCAAAGCCAGGAGTCAGGAGCTTCTTCCGGGTCTCCCAGGTGAGTGGCAGGGGCCCAAGCACTTGGCCATCCTCCAACGTCTTCCCAGGCCATTATCAGGGAGCTGGATCAGAAGTGGAGCAGCCAGGACGTGAACTGGAGCCCATATGGGATGCCAGCACTGCAGATGGCAGCTTTATCTGCTACGCCACAACTCTGGCCCCTCAAAATTGATTTTGATTTAGGTTTTCCGAACATATGCCTATGTGTGTGTTTGGATACTAACCAGCCTTTCAGGTAACTTATTCATTGTGACTACATAGGTGACTACATTGCATATCACCATGGATACCTAAGCATGGTAAAAAAAGTAAAGCACATGTCTGACCGAGAGAGAACAGATAAATCAGTAGGGTGGCCACAGAGCAGCAATGCTTTCCATTAATCAGGTTGATGAAACACATAAAGCCTCCGATCACAGGCAATGTGAACTTTCAGACACCATGTGATTTATTAGAAGAAGAATAAAACACACACCAGACAGGTCAGATACGAAACACATGTGGAACTTATCAGATTGCATGCTTCATATCTGTGAAAAAAGTCATTTCAGAGGGAGCCACAGTCGCTTGGGGAGGTGAGTCCCAGAGCTTGGGTCTACTGCGTGGAGCGCCTGATTTGGATGAGAATGTTCATAGTGGTCGTCTTAGGAACTAGAATGGTCAGTGAGCTGACTTCTCTTCCCTTGGCTTTCCTCACTTCTCCAAATAATCCAGCGTGCTGGGTTTTCAGCAACAAGCAGACGTGGGCGGCCCTGAAGCCAAGTCCATAAGCTTGGAGTTTGGCTCACAGGTTTGTGCAAAGCATTTTCCACCTCTGGGCCCTGGGTGTAGAAGGGAAGCCATCACAGTGCCTACTTGGAAAAGTTGCTAGGATGATCAGAGAGAGAACATTTGCAAAGCACATAGTGCTATTAATGAAAAAAATCTTTAAAGGGCCCAGATGTGTGAAGATTTTTAGAAAACTAGAAAAAGTGGAAATCTCATGGACAAAGTCAATGATTTTCTAACCCATCTTGCCGCCTGATCACCCGGCTAAGCAAGCACTCCATCCACGCCCTTCTGCACCACATTTCCCTGTGTTTTTCACCCATAGCATTCACTGCTATCAGAAATGATTCAATTTGTTCATGTATTTGTGTTAGTCCCCATGACTAATTTTTTTAAAAGATATATTTCTTTATCTGAAAGCCAGAGTTACAGAGAGAGAGAGGGAGAGACAGAGATCTTCCATCCCTTGGTTCACTCCCCAGATGGTCACAATGGCTGGGGTTGGGCCAGGCCGAAGCCAGGAGCTAGGAGTTTCTTCTGGGTCTCCCATGTGGGTGCTGGGGCTTGGGGACTTGGACCATCTTCTGTTTCTTTTCCCAGGCCTTAGCAGGGAGCTGGATCAGAAGCGGATCGAACTAGCACCCATATGGATGCCAGCGGCACAGGCAGTGGCTTTACCGGCTATGCCACAGAGCCAGCTCCAACCCAATGAGTGATTTTTAAGCTACCAGTGTTTTTTGTTTTGTTTTTTAAAAAAGCCTGCAAAACTCCTAAATGGGTAACAAATGGCTTTCACGGATCAGCACACCACTGTCTGATTTTCCATTTTGACAATTTCAACATTTTACATTTACAATTTCAACATTTACATAGTATAAGGGAGTTTGGGTTTGATAATGAAGGAAAATATATTTTTCTCCATACCCTCAGGCAAGCACACAGGTGTCAGTTGATTTGTAGGTAATATAAGCTGTGGGGGCCATTAGTTGTAACCAAACATGGCTGAATGGAACACTTTTTAGGTTATTATTATTGTGATGACAAAATGTAAAGACTTGGAAAGCAATAGAACCAAAAACACAGGCCCAATCCCTGCTCCCCCTGCAGAAATGCACAAGCTCTTTGAGTGTTTACTTTGTTTTAATTTTATTGCAAAAGTCAAAACAACGTGGAAGGCACATACTAAGATGTCTTCCTCTGCTATGGTTTGAACAGGACTTAGTGCCCCAGCCTCATGCAGACGTTTTAACCCCAAAGCTTCCTAAGGTTGACGCATTCAGAGTGGAGACTTGGTCTATGGTGGCTTCTGAGATGTGGGCCTGGTGGGAAATCCTCAGGTCCCCGGGGACGTGTCCTAGGAGGCCAGTGCTCCAGAGCGGGTTGGTTACATCAGCCAAGTGTGCCCCTGTGTCTCTCTCCACTCCTGGCTCACCATGTGATCCAGCCTCCGCCTGTGCTCCGCCCAGGCCTGCCTCCACCACGTGGCAGACTAAGGGAGCTGCCCCACCTTGAACCGTGCACCTCCAAACAGTAAGGAAAAAGGAACCTCTGGTCTCCCAGAAAGCCCCCCTTGAGGGACTTCAGTCAAAGTAAGGAAAAGCTGACCAACACACATTCCTACCTCTGTTCCTTTCTCTCCTTGCTCTCCCGAGTGGTAGCCACTTCTGTTGCTTGTTTACGTTCTCTTTGTGAACATAGAAGCTGGTGGTGTGACGTAGTAGGCTAAGCCTCCGCCTGTGGCGCTGGCATCCCCATGGGCACCGGTTCGAGTCCTGGCTGCTTCTCTTCCAATCCCTCTACGGCCTGGGAAAGCAGCAGAAGATGGCCTAAGTGCTTGGGCCCCTGTACCCACATGGGAGACCTGGAAGAAGCTCCTGGCTTCAGATTGGCTCAGCTCTCGCTATTGTGGCCATGTGGGGAGTGAACCAGCAAATGGAAGACCTCTCTTTGTCTCTCCCTCTCTCTGTAACTCTACCTCTCAAATAAATAAATGAAGTCTTAAAAAAAAAGAAGTCAACACACATGGGTAATTTTATTCCCCACTCCTACCTCTCTTACACAAAAGATGCTACAATGTTTACACTGCTCTGCACTCAACTTTGTTCTCTTAACCATAAAACCTGATGTCCTGCCTAGTCAGCACACACACAGCTTCCTTCTCTTTCTGCAACCCTGCAGATTTTCATTATGTAGCAAGTGAAAGAGTCCCTACGCTTGGCTCCTCTTCCCACTTCGGGGGAGAGAGTCTAGCTGCCCTTCCCTGGAATACCTGCTGGCCTTAGTGACCGAACAGCAGATGCAGCGCAGTGAGGCCACAGCAGTTGCAGGCAGTTTGAGGGGTGTCTGCTCCCACCTCTGCCACCTGGAACATTTGCTCTTGAGGCAGCCATAGACGTCTGCAGAGAAGTCTGACTGAGCCCTCTGACACCACCACAGAGTGAGGAAGCCCAAGTTGGCTGTGTGTAGAGACTCAGCCAGTTTCCAGCCATTTCACCATGCCAGCCCGTTCACCAGAAAACCGCATGTATGCATTTTTAAAATTCCTACCCAAGTAAACTCATCCTTTAAAGTCCATTTTTTGACAGAATTTTTCAGATACTCCCATACATCATTATTTATTTAATTAGCCTCTTCCAGATAAGTATTCAAGCTGTTTCCAATCTTGTGGTATTTCAACCAGTGACGTAATGAATAATCTTGGCAATATATCATTTTGTACAGACATATACCTGGTTTTAGTGTGGGTATAGATTCCCAGAACTGGAGTGAGTCAAATGACAAGTACATTTGCAATTGGGTGTATTTCCCTCCATTCTAAGTGTCCATCTTCTTGCTCATTTTTATACTAGCTTATTCTTTTACTTTTCAATTTCTAGAAAATTAGTTTTGTGACTGCATGTTTTTTTCCAGGTACTTTGTCCTTGGGTTTTGCTTATGTTGATTTTTGCCACGTAGAACTTTATTTTAAGCCTTCTATATTTTTATTACCTTTATGCTTTTAACATTTAATATTTGATCCATGTGGAATTCGTCCTGAAGTATGAGTTATGATTCTAACTTTATTTTTTAAATTGCTATTTAATTTTCTTCTAATCATTTATTGAATTAATCCATCTTTTTACCATTTGGAACACTAATCTTATCTACACTACAGTTTATTATGCATTTAGGTCTCTGTCATTTCTATATGGATTCCTTATCTATATATTTACTTAATACCACATTCTTTTATTTTTTCTAACCTTTAAAATATATTTTAATATCTAAGATGGCTATGGTATCTCTAATGCCATTTAAAAAAGAGTTTTGATGAATAGTTTTCCTAATTTATTTTGTCATATGAATTTCAGTATCAGCATCTTGGGTTACAAAAGTATCCTGATAATACAGTATTAATTGGAATTACAAAGATTGACTTAGGGAGGTGTGACATCCTTCTCCTGTTCATTCCTTTTATTTAAGAACGTGATATGACTTTGCTTTTATTAAGGCTGATTGGTGCTTTTAAGAATTAAGTTTCTTCATATAGATATGGACCATTTCTTAGATTTATTCCTGGTTATTTAAACTTTTTGTTGTTCTTGCAAGCTTAAAAATGGTCTTTTCTTCCACTACATCATCTTACCCAGAGTTGTTTGAATGTATGAAAGTTTTTGATATTTATATATTTATATTAAGCCATTTTACTGAATTCTTATTTTCACAATCCTTTTCATATTATCCCTTTGAGTATTTAAGTATATGAACATATAACGTGCCAATAATGAAAATTTTATTTCTTTTCAATTTTTATATGCCTATTTTCTCTCTGTTTAGAATATTCTTAT
Organism: Oryctolagus cuniculus; assembly: GCF_051225735.1. Taxonomy (NCBI): domain Eukaryota; kingdom Metazoa; phylum Chordata; class Mammalia; order Lagomorpha; family Leporidae; genus Oryctolagus; species Oryctolagus cuniculus. Next base: position 70,471,062 of record NC_142875.1, on the reverse strand, counting down.
TTTACTTCTGGATTTTTTTTAAGATTTATTTATTTTATTTGAAAAGCAGGGTTACAGAGAGAGAGGGAGAGACTATGAGAGAGACAGAGAGAGAGACCTTCCATCCACTGATTCACTCTACAAATGGCTTTGACAGCCAGGGCTGGGCCAGGCTGAAGCCAGGAGCCTGGAACTTCATGTGGGTTTCCTGTGGGTGGCAGGGGCCCAAGCACTTGGCCATCTTTCACTACCTTCTCAGCCCCATTAGCAGAAGTGGAGCCATTTGAGATACCAGCATTGCAATCAGTGGCCTAAGCCATTGCACCACATGTTGATCCCTTCTGGCTTTAACGTGGACTCTAATGGTATTTCTCCAATGAACATAATATTGTCTTTCAATTTGGTACATGCTAGAAAATATATATCTATTTCAACTTTATTGAATACTTTTTAGATCAATCATGGAAGTTGAATTGCACTGTGTATTTTGAGGATCCAAGGACATGAATATCTTTCATTGATCACTGCACTAGTCCATTTTATGTTACAAAATACCTGGGGCAGGCTAACTTTATAAATAAAAGGAGTTTATTGAATCTCATAGTTCTGGAGATTCAAGGCCATGATGCCAGCCTCAGCATGGCTCAGGTGCAGACTTGACTGAAGATGGCAGGAGAACCTGTAGGAGGATGAGATCATGTTTTTTTTTTTTGTTTTTTGTTTTTTTTTTTTTTTAATATTTACTCATTTATTTGAAAGTCAGAGTTACACAGAGAGAGTAGGAGAGGCAGAGAGAGAGAGAGAGAGAGAGAGAGGTCTTCCGTCTGATGTTTCACTCCCCAGATGGCCGCAATGGCCAGAGCTGCACAGATCTGAAGCCAGGAGCCAGAAGCTTCTTCCAAGTTTCCCATGCGGGTGCAGGGGCCCAAGGGCTTGGGCCATCTTCTATTGCTTTTCCAGGCCACAGCAGAGAACTGGACCAGAAGTGGAGCAGCCAGGACTGAAATTGGCACCCTTATGGGATGCTGGCACAGCAGGTGTCGGTTTTACCTACTACGCCACAGCGCCGGCCCCAGAGGTCACATATTGAAACCAGAGACTGGGGTCCCACGATCTTTTCCTCAGTGACCTAAGGACTTCCCAGTAGGCCTCGCCGTTTAAAGCTTCCATGCTGTCATGACATTATTAACCTGAGGACCAAGCTCCCAACACATGAAACTTGGGGGAGCAACCACATCCAAGCCATAGTAATCACTGATACGGTGAACTGACATAAATAAACTTCCTCACACTGAAGCATCTTTGTATTCTAAACAAATTCTACTTTGTCCCATTGTATTCTTTTTTATTTTTATTTATTTATTTATTTTATTTGACAGGTAGAGTTATAGACAGTGAGAGAGAGAGACAGAGAGAAAGGTCTTCCTTTCATTGGTTCACTCCCCAAATGGCCACTATGGCCAGCGCTGCGCCGATCCGAAGCCAGGAGCCAGGTGCTTCTCCTGGTCTCCCATGCAGGTGCAGGGCCCAAGCACCTGGGCCATCCTCCACTGCACTCCTGGGCCACAGCAGAGAGCTGGACTGGAAGAGGAGCAACCGGGACAGAATCCGGCACCCCAACAGGAACTAGAACCCGGGGTGCCAGCACCGCAGGTGGAGGATTAGCCTAGTGAGCCGCGGTGCTGGCCCATCATCTCTTTTCTTTCTGTTAACTCCTGTGGACTCCGACATCTCTGCTTTGGGCACAGAGTTTCATTAAGTATTTTGTGTTTGTAGCTGAATACCTTTTACTATTTTTCACCTGCTCTTTGGCAACCTTCTGTCTGCCATTTACTTTCCCTGACCTTTCCCTTGTTTTAGGTTTTGTGTCTTTTAAATAACTTGGGTTGGTTCTTGTTGATTTCTCATCTTCGAGGAAGACGAGTTTTTCTTGGACCAAATATTTGCCATCTCTCAGTCTGCTAGGAATTTGTTTTTAATAATCCAGTTTTGTGAGTGAGTTTTAGGTTTATTGCCCCCCAGCTGATAAAAACAACTCACACTGGCCTTTCTCGAGGAACAATGCCCCTCTTCTTTCCTGGTGCTGCCAAGGTTGCTTTCCTGGCGAGTGTGGCGCACATGTGTGACTTTTAAAGATCCCATCGCCTCTGCTTTGCACAGCTAAATTGGGAGAGTTCTTGCTGTCCTGGTGTGTACATTTGTTCCCTTTGTTGTAGACACAAAGTGTAGATTCTGTTTCTCACCTCACACCTCCACGTGTACAGATGTGCTTTTGCTGACGCGGTCTGACCCCTGCAGCCACACTCCCTTCCTCTCGCCTTCCCCTACACGTTCCTTTGCTTTCTTGTAGCCCTTGTATTATTGTTCATGTTGCTGAAAATACAATGTTTGTTCTCATTTCTTATTTTTCTTTATTTTCTTATTTTCATTTCTTAGTTTCGTTTTGTTTTGGATGATTTCAAAGAAGAGATGGGCAAAAACTGACTTCTCATGTCCACCATCAGACCACAAAGGAAAATGTTAATATTTCAGTGTGAACAGCCTAAAGGATTGAAGGCACCTAATTTTGAAAATCTTTTACAGAAAAACAATATGGGATCCACTTTCCAGCACACAAGATATTTCACAGCCTCCAGGTGGCTTTAGAGTGTCCGGGTCTTTTCTTAGCTTATCGCTTGGGCAGGACATCTAATCTCTCTGGACCTCATCTTTCCAATGAAAAGGCTTGATGAGAGGATGCCTAAAGCCTTCAGGCAGAGTTGACAACCTGAGGTTTAACTCCAAGAGGTGAATCACTGATGGTGGAATCTAGGTGTAGGGGTCCCTCGGGTACTAGGAGAAACTTTGGGGGGCTTGAAGTGAAAGTAAACTAATTTGTCTTGAGAAACTATAACGTATGTGCCTGGTTCTATGCTGACAACTTCATCTATGTTAATATTCCTGGGAGAAGGTTTTATTATCCACTCCGTTCAGGGTCATGGACAAGAGGCTGTAAGAGGATAGGGGACTTCAAGAAGGCAGAGCCAGGATGGGAATGTTGGACCTTCCTGGCTTCCTTCCCACAGCAACCTACCGAGGCGCGCAGGCTGGTCCTATCTGCAGGCTATAGTTAGTGTTCATTTTCCTAGCCACTACTGCCTCTGCCCCTTGCCCTCCATCACGTTTCCATAGCAATTATTTAAAAACAAGACGCTTTAATACTCCTCATACTGATTACCTCTGATCAGTATTTTGAATTCAATCGGAATAACTAGATCACCTCTGCTATTAATTCATGGTGATCAAACCCAGGCTGTGCTAAGGGCAACTGTGTTCAGTCTGCTGGATCCTGTGATCCAGAAGTTCGACTCCCAACAAGGGGATGTTCATTTGCTGAACACTTAACAAAATAATTTCAGGTCAATCATCTTTCATTCTTGTTACTAAGTGAGAGTTAGCCGGAGACAAAGGCAGAGAGCTCCCATCCCGTGGTTTGCTCCTCAGATGCCTATGGTGGGTGGGGCTGCGGGGTTCAGGCTGAAGCCAGGAGCTTGGCACTCAATCCAGGCCTCCCACATGGGTGTTGCGGAGCCCAGTCACATGAGCCATCACCGCCGCCTCACAGGGTCTGCATTAGTAGGAAGCTAGAACTGGGGGCCGGAGAGCCAGGACTCTGATGTGTTATTTATTTATTTGAAAGTCAGAGTTACACAGAGAGAAGAGAGGCAGAGAAAGAAAGAGAGGTCTTCAACCCCCTGGTTCACTCCCCAGTTGGCCACAACGGCCGGAGCTGCGCCGATCCGAAGCCAGGAGCCAAGAGCTTCCTTCCAGTCTCCCACGTGGGTGCAGGGGCCCAAGCACTTGGGCCATCTTCTACTGCTTTCCTAGGCCATAGCAGAAAGCTGGATTGGGAGTGGAGCCTCCGGGTCTCGAGCCAGTGTCCATATGGAATGCCGCTGCTTCAGGCCAAGCCATTAATCCGCTGTGCCACAGCGCTGGCTCCCAAATTGCATCTTAGCCATTAGCCTAAATGCCCACCCCCTCTATTTTAAAGACAGACCAACTAGACATCTTGGAAAACCCAAGGAATCTTTACTCAGGTCGTATCTTACAAAGAAGACAGAGCAAATGAGAATCAATTGGTGCTTTTCTTCACATTAACAAAAAAAGCTGCTACATTTTGATCATTTGCTGTGGTTCACCAATGAAATCAATGCAAGTAACTTTCCTATTTTAAAAAAAAATGCATTTCCTAAAATTTTATTTTCTACAAAGTTCTTTTCACATTTTTTTATTTCCTTGGCTTTTATAAACCTATCAGCAGGGCAAAGGAGGGGCCGACTTCCTGCAGCCAGTCCTTATGCTTTGGGAAGGGGAGTGCTTGTGTTGAAAAGTATTAACTGGGGCTGGGGCGGGGAGGGGGAATGAGCAGTGAACGGCTGGTTTCCATTTGGCCATCAGTGGCCTCTGCTTTGCTTGTTAACAGTGGAAAGCTCACACCTTTCTTCACACCTGGGTAAATGAAGTCTCGGACTTCACACTTGCCCTGCCTGGGCCTGTCCCGCCCCAAGGCCCCGGACAAGCACTGTCCCACAGGTCGCTTAGCCAGCCCTGTGGTTCCGACCACAGCTTACCTGGGAATTTTCACTATGCCACCTTTAGACTAAAGCGCCAGGCAGAGAAAAGTGAAATTACGGCCCAGAGAAGTTCTCCACGAACTCACAGCATTGAGACCAGCTCCTTCCTGAACCCCCACTGCTTCTGATGCCCGCAAACGGGCAGGTGTGCCGTGCAGCAAATGTGTGCGCTGTGGACTCCCCTCAGCCCCGTGGCCCCTGTCTCAGACCACATCTGCCTGAATCCCCGTCGAGCTCAGGCCTAGCTTCTCCACGGAGCCTCCCGTCCATAACTGGCTGCCGGTAGTCTGCTTGAGAACTTGTATTTCCAAACTCCTCTGTCTGGCTTCAAGACCTGAACGGCCTCACTGCACCCACCTAAGTACCCACAGCTCCCAGGAATCCTGGCTCCAAATATTCCATTTCCTGAGCAGCCAACTGGTGCTACAAAGGAAAGATCAGTCACAGCTCCGCCAAGGACGGCTGATGCATCCCGTAGTCAGCTGTCTTGCTCAGAGATGGGTTAGCAATGGCAGATGGATGGATTTACATTTACCGAAGGGAGGAGCTTCCCAAATACAGTAAACGACAAATGTGTCCTCTTCACAATCATGACCAGTTACCAAATAGTCAAAATAAATTACTTAACTTTATCTTATATGTCAAGTGGAATCAAATGTATATTTCTGGCGGGCAGCTGTGATGTAGCTACTGGCCATTGATAAACAATGCTCTGGGAGTTTGTGGCCTAGAGGTTAAGTTGCTCCTTGGGATGCCCTCATCCATATTGGAGTGTCAGGATTTGAGTCCCAGCTCCACTCCTGATATCAACGTCCTGCTAATAATGTGTACCCTGGGAGGTAGCAGGTGATGGCTCAAGTTCTTAGGTCCCTGCCATCCATGTGGGACACCAGGATTAAGTTCCCAGCTCCTAGCTTTGGCCTGACCCAGCCTGGGGGGTGTTGGACATTTGGGGAAGTGAGCTAAATAAATATAATAAGTGAACAAAAATAAAAATAATGCTCTCTTGAAAGCAGGAATTTAGCATAGCATCCTACCCCAGAGTGCCAGGGTTTGATTCCCAGCTGCAGGTCCTAACTCCAGCTTCCTGCCAATGCAGGGCCTGGGAAGCGGAGGTGATAACTCCAGTCATTGGGTTCCCACTTCCCAGGTGTTCCAAGTTCCTGGCTCTATCCTTGGCCCATTCGTGGCCGTGTGGGCATCTGGGTGTGAACAAGCAAATAGGAGCAGTTTCTCTCTCCCACCCACCTCCCAAACAAAAATGAAAACACACAAACATAAAATAATGTTCGCCTGCATGATGCTGCTCTGCACTACAGCCATGTCCTCAGGAGTGACCCTGTGAGCAAGAGCCCTGATTTGCATGGATTTGAGTTCCACCTGCTTGTTGGGTTGCTCCAGTCTTCTTGTGCTGTTAGGCAAAAGAGGTTATTGCTTTTCCTTATCAGTGTGCCTACTGATTGGTTGTGAGCTGGGAAACCAGAAAAAAAATTTTTAAGAATTGTTTCAAAAATAAGAATAAATGGACCTTTGTGGACTCATAGACCTTGTGAAACTGTCAGAGGTGGGGGTCATGAAACTGTCAGAGGTGGGGTCAGGGAGGAAGAGAAGAGGGAGGGGGTGTCAGGATGGGCTGCATGTCGACACCCTTGTGCCCAGACCACACCCTAGACCAGAGATAGCAGCAACCAAGCCCTAAATAGCTTTTCTAAGAAAACAAGAACACTAACAGATGTGGTCCAACCTCTAGGGCCAGATTTATTGTTAAAACATAGGGCAGGAAAGGACCTGGGAAATACAGCAGGAGGCTTGTGCGTTTGGGCATGGAAGAGGAAACCCGATTAAGGGGCAGTTTCCGTGGGGCCTGGCGACAGCATCTCTCAGAGCTGTCCGGGTGATTCCTGACATGCAGCCAAGTTGGAGAAACCCTTGCTCCCCTGACAGGCGTCATTACACAGGAATGGATGGGCCCATGAAACAAGAAGCTGTGGGGAGGGAGAGGCAGCAAAGTCAGGGAGACGGCATCTGGGGAAGATGGGAAGCCCACCCCCTCATCTCTGCCCCTGGCCACTTCATATACAGCCAATGCACGATCATAAGAAAAACATTCCAGGGGCCGGCCTACGGATGCTGGTTCAAGTCCCGGCTGCTCCACTCCCTACCCAGCTCCCTACTGATGAGCCTAGGAAAGCAGCATCAGATGGCTCAAGTACTTTGGGGCCCTGCACCCACGTGGGAGACCCAGAAGAACCTCCTGGCCAATGGCTTCAGTCTGGCCCAGGCCTGGCTGTTGTGCACACTTGGGGAGTGAATCACAATAGATCTCTCTCTCTCTCTCTCTCTCTCTCTCTCTCTCTCTCTTCCTCTCTTTACATTTAACTCTGCTTTTTTTTTTTTTTTTTTTTTTTTTTTTTTTTTTACAGGCAGAGTGGACAGTGAGAGAGAGACAGAGAGAGAAAGGTCTTCCTTTGCCGCTGGTTCACCCTCCAATGGCCGCCGCTGCAGCGGGCGCACCGCGCTGATCCTGGCAGGAGCCAGGAGCCAGGTGCTTTTCCTGGTCTCCCATGGGGTGCAGGGCCCAAGCACCTGGGCCATCCTCCACTGCACTCCCTGGCCATAGCAGAGAGCTGGCCTGGAAGAGGGGCAACCGGGACAGAATCCGGCGCCCCAACCGGGACTAGAACCCGGTGTGCCGGCGCCGCAAGGTGGAGGATTAGCCTATTGAGCCACGGCGCCGGCTATTTAACTCTGCTTTTCAAATAAATAAATCCTTAAAAGAGAAAAAAGAAAATACATTCTATCAGGCTTCAACCATGCTAAATTTCCTGAATCACTTTTAGTTCTGCATTTTTATAGGCTGCATTTTCTATTTGGGTCAGTGAGATACGGTTGCTAGATTATAATATTTCTTTATTCTTCCAAGAGTTTTTGCAAGATAGACTTAGCTGTAGCCCTAGAGCTAGGTCATTTTCTTGTTCACTTCAAAGAATATGTAGTATGTCACTCAATAAACGTCACTGACTGCAAGGTTCTGGGGATACAATGGTGTGTCGAGGGTCCCCAAGACACAGACATACTCACGTTTGAGTATTTGCTGCAAGCACTCACAGGAATTGGCATCTTGCTGTATTCCCAGCTAAGCCTTAAAGATACATGGCCAGACCTGAAGGGAAAAAAGACCCAGGCCAGAGCCTGGAGAAATCTGCAGGCAGGTTTCCTGCCGCTCTCTCCTTCTGAGGAGGGGTCACCCCAGCAATGAGAAAGCCGCACCGCACCTGCGAAGTTTCCGTCTAGGGAAGTCCATTACAGATGCCAAGGCTGAGGCCATCCGTGGAGGCCGGTCACCCAGACACCCTATGCTGTGCCAAAATCCCAGAGCCGCAGAAGGAAAGCAGGTGTTCAGAATCAACCGCATTGCCTACACCAGCAGATGAGGCACAGCAAGCCGCTGGGATCCTACCAGTGTAAGGACGGGTTTACCTGGCAAGGCCCAGACCCCCGCCTTGCAGGCCTTCCTTCCTTCCTTCCCTCCCTCCCTCCCTCCCTCCCTTCCTCCTTCATTCCTTCCTTTCTTTTTAGACTTACTTATTTGAAAGGCAGAGTTAGAGAGAGGCAGAGGCAGAGAGAGAGAGAGATCTTCCATCCACTGGTTCACTCCCCAAATGGCCACAATGGCCGGAGCTGGGCCTATCCGAAGCCAGGAGCCAGGAGCTTCCTTCCGGTCTCCCACGCGGATGCAGGAGCCCAAGGACTTGGGCCATTCTCCACTATTTTCCCAGGCCATAGCAGAGAGCTGGATTGGAAGAGGAGCAGCAGTGACTTGAACTGGGCCCATATGGAATCCCAGTGCCACAGGCAGAGGCTTAGCCCACTACCCCACAGCGCTGGCCTGAAGCAGCTCTAAGAAGAGCATCTCAGCCTGGCTGTCCACTCTTTCTACAGACAGTTGGCTGTAGTGGTCTCTGCCTTCATGGAGCTCTGTGGAATCGGGGAGATAAAGCCCTTATCTAGCTATTAGGCCTACAAACCTGTGATAGTTCCATGAAGGAGCGGTCAAGGGCACCGTGCCCGCTGTGACTGAAAGATCTGGGCCAGCCCAGAAGTGATGGGAGGCTTCCCAAGGCTTCCCTCTGGTGCCCGGGTGTGGGGAGCAGCCCGGACTGGACTAAGTTACTGGAATTAAGACTTATTTTATGCATCTGTTCTCCTGTGGGGAGCAACCCGGACTAGACTGAGTTACTGGAATTAGGACTTATTCTATGCATCTGCTCTCCCACAATATGGCGCTGGGAGAGGAGGCAACAGCTTCTACCCAGCTGCCTCTCACCAACTTGACAAGCTGCAGGACCTGCTCCTGATTGAAGGAGAGCAGCGTACTCGGCGTGTGGGCAGCCGAGTTAGGATTGGCGGAGGAGGACTATAAAGGAGGAGAGAGACGGCATGCACCAGGAACATCTATGGGGAACATCTAAGGGAACCCGTGCAGCCCCCGAGAAAGCCGGCCGGCGGTGTGCCGCTCCCCTGCGGAAGTGGGGAATGTGGCCAGGGGGAACTGCCCTTCCACGGAGGTGGAAGGGATAGTAGCCAACCCGGGAAGAACCAGCAGCAAACCCGGGGAGGGCCGAGCAGACGAAAGAACAGCGCAGGGTCCTGTGTTGCTCCTCCACGAAGAGGGGGAGCGACATAATGGTGCCGTGACTCGGATATGAAGCCTAGGCAGGGTCTTGTGTTGCTCCTCCACGAAGAGGGGGAGCGACATAATGGTGCCGTGACTCGGATAGGAAACCTGACTCGGATAGAAAACCTAGGACGGATAGGAAACCTAGCTCGGATAGGAAACCTAACTCGGATAGGAAACCTAGGACGGATAGGAAACTTAGGAGGGAAGAAACGGGAAGAAATGGGAAAATACCGGAGAGAGAGACTAGCAAAGAGCCTAGGTGCCGGAAGAAGCTATTGAAAGCCTAGGCATAGACTCGGATATGGACTGTGGGAAAGAAGTTAGGATTGAAAGTGAAAGTGAAAGCTTTCATAGACTCGGATGCGGACTATGGCGGGGAAGCTAGGAGATTGAAAGCGAAAGTGAAACCTGGAGGAGGCTTGGACTCGGATACGGACTGTGGGGAGAAGCCAGGAGAAATGAGAGGAATATTGTTGGAAGAAAACTTAAGGAAACATACCGGGTAGAGAAAAATGTTAGGGAGGATGAAGCCGCGAGTGCAGGCCGAGGCGGAGATATAAGCCACCTTGGAATTCTTCAAGTCACCCCGGGGAGCAAGAGGCGAAGATCTGGAACCAGAGGCAGAGACGTGGGCCGCCAGGTTGAAATTCGCCAGGTTAGTCCGGGGAACTTGGACTGAATGCCGGTGGTGGCGGAAACATTCGCGGAAGCCGCCGCGTGCAGAGAGAGCACGGGGCGTGAATAGATAGGGAACGGGGCTGGCGCGAGGCCGTGGTGCAGACGCGAAGGGCGTGGAGACCGCGGAGCACGCGAAGCCAAGCCGCGCAGAGCCGTGAAGCTGCCGCGGGGCGAGGCGCCGGGAAGCCGCGCAAAGCCGGGAAGCCGCGCAGATCGGAGAAGCGCGGGCTGAAGCGGCTCAGAGCCGGGAAGCCGCCGAGAAGCAGTCTCGGGGCGGGCGCCGGAAAACAGCGGGGATAAGAGAAACAGAAGTTTTAGAAGTAAAGTGAGAGAAATAGGAATGCTGGAAGATAGAAGTGGAATGGGAGAAATAGGAATGCCCGGAGATAGAGAAATAGAGAAATAGAAAGGCCTCCCTACAACACTGCAATGTGAGAGCTTGGATTCGGTCTGCCTGATTAAGTGAGGCGATGAGCACCTGGGCGGCTAGCAGCTTATGCGCCGCAGGTCACCGAAGACAGGCACGAATTAACATCAGTAAGGCCTCCCCACAATACTGCAATTAGAAAGCTTGGATTCGGTCTGCCTAATTAAGGCGGTAAGCACCAGCAAGCAGCTCGACCAGAGTATGAGCTGCAGGTCACCGAAGATAGGCACGAACCAACACTAATAAGTCTCCCCCACAATACGGCAATGAGAAAGCTTGGATTCGGTCTGCCTGATTGAGGCGGTAAGCGCCAGCAGGTGGCTTGACCAGAGTATGAGCCACAGGTCACCGAACACAGGCACGTATCAGCGCCTAAAGACCTCCTCACAACATGGCGAAGAGAGGACCCGGATTCGGTTTGCCTGATTGATAGGACTTGTAAGAACCTGTGGCAACTCTAGCAAGCAGAGCAGAGTGTGTGCCACGGGGCACCGAAGACAGGCGTGTATCAACGCCAAAAAATAAAAAGAAAGGGGGATCTGTGGGGAGCAGCCCGGACTGGACTAAGTTACTGGAATTAAGACTTATTTTATGCATCTGTTCTCCTGTGGGGAGCAACCCGGACTAGACTGAGTTACTGGAATTAGGACTTATTCTATGCATCTGCTCTCCCACAATATGGCGCTGGGAGAGGAGGCAACAGCTTCTACCCAGCTGCCTCTCACCAACTTGACAAGCTGCAGGACCTGCTCCTGATTGAAGGAGAGCAGCGTACTCGGCGTGTGGGCAGCCGAGTTAGGATTGGCGGAGGAGGACTATAAAGGAGGAGAGAGACGGCATGCACCAGGAACATCTATGGGGAACATCTAAGGGAACCCGTGCAGCCCCCGAGAAAGCCGGCCGGCGGTGTGCCGCTCCCCTGCGGAAGTGGGGAATGTGGCCAGGGGGAACTGCCCTTCCACGGAGGTGGAAGGGATAGTAGCCAACCCGGGAAGAACCAGCAGCAAACCCGGGGAGGGCCGAGCAGACGAAAGAACAGCGCAGGGTCCTGTGTTGCTCCTCCACGAAGAGGGGGAGCGACACCCGGGGAAGATCAGATGTGAGAAGCTCAGAGCATTCCAGCTGAGGAAACAGCACGTCTAAGAGGCAGGTAGCCAGGGTACGACTGGCACGACTGCGGGTCTGGACAGGGGTGTGGCTGCAGAGAGAGGAGGTAGAGCTACAGCCTATGTGGGAAAATCGATGAGGAAGGAAATCTGTGGAATCTGGTATAATCTACTTACTGTGTCACAAATCCGCCTTTCCGACATAAAACCTTTCGCTGTCTAACCTCTTTTGGCAACCCTGATACCAAAAAAAAAAAAAAAAAAAAAAAAAAAGCTTCAATCTCCTAAAATTCCCTTATCATTATCAAAGTTTTATAACTCAATTTATTATTATTAAATTATGTGAGATGTAAGGGAGAAGTGCAACCTTGAGTTAGGATCCCATACTTTTTTTTTTTTTTTAAAAAGGGTTTATTGTATTTAGTTGAAAGGCAGAATGATAGAAAGAGAGGAAGAGACAGAAAGATCTTTCATCCACTGGTTCACTCCCCAAATGGCCACAATAGCTGGGGCTGGGCCAGGCGGAAGCCAGGAGCCTGGAACGCTATCCAGGTCCCGGAGTTGGGTAGCAATGGTCCAGGTACTTGGCCATGTTGCACTGCCTTCTCAGGTGCATGAGCAGGGAGCTCATGAGCGGAGCTCCAGGACCTGAAGCAGCCCTCCAACATGGGATACCACAGCTGCAGGTGGTGGCTTAACTGGCTGTGCTGTAACGCAGGCCCCATGCTCAGATAATTTTATGTATTTCTAGAGGTGGTCTAAATAACTTTAAAGCCATTAACAAGAGAAGAATAATTCGTTCAGTTTTTATTTTCAAAAACCAACTGCTAGGGCTCAGGACTCAGGAACGGACGCGCCACAGTTTTTGCTGTGAAGTTGAGCAGTTTGGTTACTGCATGCCAGAGAAACAGACGTGCAGGCTCTGTGCCAGCGACTGAGACATGAGTCGTTTGCTTCCCTCTCTTGCCTCAGTGTTGTAGACAGGAACAGTAATTCTCAGTCTGGGTTTTGAGATATTCCAGAGCATTTGCAATTATTTTCTGGGTCAATAGGAAATCTTCAAAGCAAAATTAATTTCAGCATCATTGCATGTCCCAACACACAATCTGCAAATCATATATGAGGATACTCTAAAAAGTTCATGGATAATGAAATTTAAAAATCAGCTTATTTTGCTGCAAACATTTTGAAATCCATGCATATGAGGAGTCATCAAAAACTCACGGAATGGGTTGGCGCTGTGGCATAGTAGGCTAAGCCTCTGCCTGCAGTGCCAGCATCCCATAGGGGCTCTTCTTCCGATCCAGCTCCCTGCTATTGTGCCTGGGAAAGCAGTGGAAGATGGGCCAGGTGCTTGGGCCCCTGCACCCACGTGGGAGAGCCAAAGAAGCAGCTTCTTGGCTCCAGGCTTCAGATCTGCCCAGCTCTGGGCATTGCAGCCGTTTGGGGAATAAACTACTCGATGGAAGACTTTCTCTCTGTCTCTCTCTCTGTAGCTCTGCCTCTCAAATAAATAAAATCCTTCAAAAAATTCATGGAAAATGCATATTATGAAAAACTATGCATAGACTTCAAAATGTTTTGCACCTGAATTATTTTTAAGATTTACTTATTTTACTTGAAAGTCATAGTTACACAGAGAGAGGAGAGGCAGAGAGAGAGAGAGAGAGAGAGGTCTTCCATCCGATGGTTCACTCCCCAGATGGTCACATTGGTTGGAGCTACACCGATCCGAAGCCAGGAGCCAGGAGCTTCTTCCGGGTCTCCCACGTGGGTGCAGGGGCCCAAGGACTTGGGCCATCCTCTACTGGTTTCCCAGGCCATAGCAGAGAGCTGGATCAGAAATGGAGCAGCCGGGTCTCAAACCGGCGCCGATATGGGATGCCAGCACTGCAGGTGGCGGCTTTACCCGCTAAGCCACAGCGCAGGTCCCCTGAATTATTTTTAATTCAATTTTCCATGGACATTTTAAAAATACTCTTGTATTTTTGACTGATTAAAGGAAGTTCAGGATTCGAATAGTAAGGATCTGCAGTCCTTCAGGTGTGGGGACAGAAGACTCCTATTTGCTTACTGGCCTTGCTTCCTTATCAAACACTGCAAAGGACAATGAAACATACATAAAGTGATTCTTCCTCCAAGAAGTTTACCAAGGGACACAAACATTTTTTAAGAGTTACATTCTTTTTATATTTATTTATTTATTTATTTATTTATTTTTCTTGACAGGCAGAGTGGAGAGTGAGAGAGACAGAGAGAAAGGTCTTCCTTTGCCGTTGGTTCACCCCCAGTGGCTGCTGTGGCCGGCGTGCTGTGGCTGGTGCACTGCGCTGATCCGATGGCAGGAGCCAGTTACTTCTCCTGGTCTCCCATGGGCTGCAGGGTCCAAGGACTTGGGTCATCCTCCACTGCACTCCCGGGCCACAGCAGAGAGCTGGACTGGAAGAGGAGCAACCGGGACAGAATCCGGCACCCCGATCGGGACTAGAACCCGGTGTGCTGGCGCTGCAAGGCGGAGGATTAGCCTAGTGAGCCGCGGCGCCGGCCAAGAGTTATATTCTTATGAGAACAAAATTTTAGGGCTTAATGGTATGAATTAATCAATGGAGCATTTTTATTAATGAATAATGGTACATGGAAAATTTCTAAAACAGGGAGGTAAATAGGAGATTATTGTACTTTTAATGTTAAATTTTAATTTCCCTCAGCCCCTCCCCATTGGTTTTTTTCCTTGATTATTAACTATTTAAAGTCCCACAATAAATATTCTTGCAGCTTAATCTTGGCACACATTTACGATTTCCTAAGCGTCTAGTTCTAGCAGTGGGTATTGCTGAGGCAAAGAGATTGCAGCATGTTCAGGCTTCTGGTATTCAATTCCAGGTCGGCTTCCAGAAGTTGCACACTTTTTATGTTCTCACCAGGAATGTCCTTTTCCTGCCTCCACTCCAGCTCTGAGCACGCCTGCTTCCTCAAAACCCTTGACAGCCAGGGCTGTCCATCTGAGTGCAGGATGCACACAACCTGCCGGGCGGGCGTGTCCCTGAGTCAAGGTCTCCACCCTCAAGAGATCCAGTGGCCCAGCTGGGAGACAGCCTTTGTGTCGGGGCAGTGCGTGTGCAGAGAGAAAGGGCTTATCTGGAGTTCAGGGGCATGACAGCTGTTGACCTGTTTTCCTTTGGGTTTCTCATGAGGCATTGCTGAGGGATGGGATGTATAGAGGAAACGAGGAAGTGGATGTGTGAGCAGTGGCTGCTGGGCTGTCAGCTAGAGACAGGACAGCGGCTGGATGCTGGGACTCGTATTACAGAAAAGGACCTAACAGAGGGCCCAGGCGACAGTCACCAGCGGAGCTCAGCTGGTGACAGGTGGTGGGGGTTGCTTTTGCTTTCTCTCTTTTTTGTGGGACTGTATCCTGAATTACTTGTACACAGAAAAAAATCCCATGAATTTCTGTAGTTTTCAGTGTGTTGGATTTGAAGGGCCAGTAGAGCCCTTCAAAGTTCAGAGGCCAATGGAAGGTGAGCCTGGGCACAGGTAAGAGAGAAGTTTCTAGTGACAGCCTGAGCATCACCAGTGTCCATGGCTTTGGGGTGTGTGTGGAGGGTAGGGGAGAGAGTGAAGCGGAAGGCCAGAGCCACAGTTGTTCAGGGGAGCCAGTGGAAGGACCAGAAGTACAGCACCACATCTTTCACAAACTGGGGCGCGGGGGGTGGAGGGTGGCTCTCAGAGCTCTCCCAGGGTGCGTCTTTGCAGGAGGAGGAAGAGATAGGTCTTGGGCGCCCCTTGTAACCTGACAGCCACTGCACTAGCAGGTGCTGGGAGGCTAACCCGTCTGCTCCAGGCCACCAAACCCCTCTGCAGGAACACTCCAGGGCTGGCACTAATCTCTGGGGACAGTGCTTGGGATTTTGTAAGAAGACGACAGAAACAGCCACTTTAATTCCACAACTGTGGAAAGACAAAGGTACTTCAAAAAGTTGGTGGAGGGGGAAGCGTGTGGCATAGCAGTTAAGACACTGCTTGGGACGCCCACATCTCATATTGTCGTACCTGGGTTTCAGTCTCAGCTCTGGTTCTGATCCAGCTTCCTGCTAATGCAGACCCTGGGAGGCAGGAAGTGATGGCTCAAGTACTTGAGTCCTTGCCACCCACATGGGATACTCAGATTGAGGTCTGGGCTCGCAGGTTCAGCCTGGCTCAGCACTAGCTGTTACAGACATTTGGGAGAGTGAACCAGTGGATGGGCTCTCTCTCTCTCTCTTCTCTGCCTCTCAAATCTGTAAAAGTAAATATTTTTAGAAGTTCATGGAAAATGAAATTAAAAGAATATTTCAGTGCAAAAATTTTTGAAATCTATGCATACTTGCATACTAGTGGGTCAGACCCTTTTTTTTTTTTTGAGAATGTATTTTTTATTCAAAAGGCAGAGTGACAGAAAGGGAGAGCCAGAGAGAGAGAGGGAGAAATCTACCACCCACTGGTTCACCTCTCAAACAGCTGCAACAGCCATGGTTAGGCTAGGCCAAAGGTAGGAGCCAGGAGCCTCATCTGGGTCTCTCAAGTGCATGGTAGGGACCCAAGTACTTGAGCCATCATCTGCTGCTTTCCCAGGCACATTAGCAGGGAGGTGGACTGGAAGCGGAGCAGCCCAGACTCAAACCAGGACTCCTAGATGGAATGCTGGGGTCTAAGTGGCAGCTTAACCTGCTATGCCACAGCGGCAGCCTCTGGATCCCTACAAACATGGCCTGGATTTCCGAGACCGTTTGTGCAGAGCGCCCCCTGCTGGAAGCCTGCAATACTCACACATCCAGAAGTCTACAGCTGACTGTAGAGTTGGATTTGGGGAGAGGAAGACACACCTCCGCTGTAGCAGCTCAGAACTACTGAAAGTCCCTTGAAGTTATCAAGAATCTCCATGTGTGGAAGCAAGTATGGAAAACCAGACACTGCCTCCTACATTAGGTTCTACTTACCCGATGCAGTCGGAGATTCAGAAACAATATGATTTTCTGGAGAAGAGGTCTGGGGTCCCAGCTGGAATGAGGAAGATCAGCCGAGAGGCAGTCAGCTCATTCCTCCTGCGAGTCAAGTGAAGCGAGCCTGCTCAAACACTCCAACTTTTATTTGTATTTAAATGTTGAAAGTTAAAAAAAAAAAACACCACTTTTTTGGTTTATTTAATTGGAAGGCAGAGAGAGAGAGAGAGAGAGAGAGCGCTCCCATCTGCCAGCTCACTCCTCAAATGCCCACAATGGCTGGGGGTGAGGCCAAAGCTGGCAGTGGGCGACTGTATTCAGTCTCCCACATGAGTGACAGGAACCCAACTAATTGGGTCATCACTGCTGTCTCCCAGAGCCTGCATTGGTTGGGAGTTGGAGTCGGGTGTTGGAATTGGGAACTGAACCCAGCCACCCCGAGGTGGGACATGAGCACCTTAATTCCTAGGCTACACATCCATTCCCCTTCAGATTTTTGCACAAAACCTCCACTGCCTCCAAAACACAGTATATACCCGCATTCCCAACTAAATTACTTTTTGGCATTGACTTCCAACTTTCCCTTATATCTTATGCCCTCTAAAAAATAATAAGAATACACATAGCGGACAAATCTGTAAAACATGAAGCCATGTTTATAACTCCAGATCATAAAGTGCACATGATTAGGTACTGCTATGAACCAGAAGCTGCCAAGTT
Source organism: Oryctolagus cuniculus (assembly GCF_051225735.1). Lineage (NCBI taxonomy): Eukaryota > Metazoa > Chordata > Mammalia > Lagomorpha > Leporidae > Oryctolagus > Oryctolagus cuniculus. Next base: position 70,453,873 of record NC_142875.1, on the reverse strand, counting down.
GATAAGGAGTAAAGAAAGGTCAGGCCTTTTTGCAAGTTTTTAAAGTAAGGGTTGAAACTTAGTTCACCAAAGCTTTCAGTGCGAGTGCTGAGGTCACCACATACACAACTAAGATGTGCTAACCTGACCCAAGCAGAACCAACCAATATGGCCAAATCTCACGAGGAACCTTCATATCTGAAGCACTGTATGGGAATAATCCACACTTTTATGGGAAGATGAGCCAGGGCAGAGGTGATGTGGTTTGAATTCCTCAGATAATGGGTAGTGTCACGGTCAGGCTCCAGACCACACAGACTCGCGATGTTGACCAGATAGATAAGTGTGCACGCGTAGGTCTTGAAAATGCACTTTTTGGTGCTTGGTGATTTTCCAGAAAGCACAGAAGAGAAAGTCTTAGTGCTTTTGCAATGTCTGACAGTGCAGGGGCAGCAGCCAAGCCTTGGGTGGAGCCGCCTTCACTTGTTCCTTTTCTGTCTTTGTGCTGCCATCTAGAGAGGAAAGGAAAACACGGGTTGTGTGGGGGCGAGCAGAGAAGGCACCTGATCCCCAGCGCCGCCCGCAGCTTCGGCACCAGGAGAGCACACCTGGCTGGCATGGTCCTGCGAGCGGGCAGTGTGCACCTCTGTGCTAGGAGAAGGCCTTGGGGGAGGAAGGGGCTGCCTCCGTGGCCCTCCTGACATCTCATCCTGGGCTGACACCGGGCTCCTGGACAGCAGGCCAAGACGTGTGTTTTTCTTCCAGTGTTCAAAGGGAGTGAGATACAACGCCATGGTAGGGCATTAGTGAGGAAAAAAAGCTATCATTTCAGAGAAAAAAAAATACAAGAAATGCAAGAAAAAAGTTCTGAGTAATTCTTAAACCACTTTCTTCTGTTTCCTTTCCTTTTCTTCCTTTTTAAAAAAGGTGGATCCTTAAAAAACACACACACAAAAAAACCGTATAGACTCTCTTGAGTCATGAAATAGGTAAGCATTGATTTGCTGGTGGAAGAGGTAGCCCTTGATCTCACCCTGGAGAACGCAACTGACCAAGTTTAATTACTGTGAGTTGCTCTCTTAATAGGCACAACATTAAAAATAATTTATTCTGGAACTCGAAGTCACCTAAAACCGTGGCGATGGCAAGCCAGTTTCTCCACCTTAGTGCGCATTACAGGGACTTGAGGCCCTCTGACTACACCCTTCCCAGAAGGCTGTCCCTCCCCGCTCAGCCTCTTCCCCAGCCTAGCCCCGTCTCACCTGCCAGCCGTGGGCCCACCAATAATGGAAACCTTGCCAGGGCTGGGGCTTTTGTCTGTCCTGTGACTGCTTCACTCCCAGGCTGTGCAATGTTTGGCACCAGCTGGCACTTGGCACGTCCTTTTGAAGTGAACCTAACCTTATTCCTGGGCTTTGTTTTAATTTCACACATATTCTGATTAAAACAGACAAGGGTACTTCGAAAAATTTGTGGAAAATGGAATTAAAATACATGTTCATTTCAGTGCAAAAATTATTGAAATCTGTGCCCAATTTTTTCAGTTTAAATTTTTCATGAACTTGAAGACCTCTCATACACCTGGATTTCAACTTTTTTTTTTTTGCCCTGAAATAAAGTTCTCTTTGCATTCCACTTCCCATAAACTTCTGAAGTGTCCTGGTAAGTGTACAGCAACAGTTCCTTCAGCATGTGTGGAGAGCTCAGCCTCCTCTGTAAACCTCATTTGGTGCCTTCTCCCCTACAGACAGGCTTCATTAGCGTGAGACCATCAAAGCAACACTTATTAACGAAAGTCCAGTAAACGCTAAAAAGCTGACTGCTGAATTAAAGACGTGGCGTGCACATGCACCGCAAACCAGCAGCTTTCCTTTCATTCTGGCTTGCACTACTGAGGACAAGCGGACCCGCAGAATTCATTAGGAATAGAGGGAGGTGATGAAACAGAATCAATGTCGTTTTGCCTTTCTTAAAATAAAATTTGCAATGAAGAGATTCCTTTTTTTTTAACTTTTATTTAATGAATATAAATTTCCAAAGTACAGCTAATGGATTACAATGGCTTCCCCCCCATAACGTCCCTCCCACCCGCAACCCTCCCCTCTCCCACTCCCTCTCCCCTTCCATTCACATCAAGATTCATTTTCGATTCTCTTTATATACAGAAGATCAGTTTAGCATACATTAAGTAAGGATTTCAACAGTTTGCTCCCACACAGAAACATTAAGTGAAAAATAATAGATGATTTTTTAAATGATGATGAAATCAGATCAGACCTATTGTCATGTTTAATCCCAGCGAGAGTCAAGTTGGGAATTGATCATTTCTTCTTCTTTTTGATCAGCATAGCCCTGACTGTTAATGAACAACTTAATACATTATCCCTCTTAGTAGTTTTTTTTGTCTTTCTACTTAATATGACTGGTTTAATTCTGTAATTAATACACAGTTATTCTTAAGTGTTGAAATTTAACTGAAATGTGATCCCTGTTAAACATAAGAGTGGGAATAAGAGAGGGAAGAGATGTACAATTTGGGACATGCTCAGGCTGACTTGCCCCAAATGGTAGAGTTAGAAACATACCAGGGGACTCCAATTCAATCCCATCAAGGTGGCATGTACCAATGCCATCTCACTAGTCCAAGTGATCAATTTCAGTTCACAATTGATCATAATGAAAGGACTAAGAGTCAAAGGGAGCACATAAACAAGTCTAGTACCTGCTAATACTAACCGATAGAATAAATAAAGGGGAGAGTGATCCAACATGGGAAGCAAGATACTCAGCAGACTCATAGAATGGCAGATGTCCTAAACAGCACTCTGGCCTCAGAATCAGCCCTAAAGGCATTCTGATCTGGCTGAAAAGCCCATGAGAGTATTTCAGGCATGGAAAGCCAAAACACTCAGGCAAAAAAAACAAACAAACAAACAAAAAAAAAACACCTAAATGAAAGATCTCTGTGAGATCCCAGTGGAAAGAACAGGTCTTCAAAGAAGGAGGTACCTTTCTCTGAAGGGAGGAGAGAACCTCCACTTTGACTATGACCTTGTCTAAACAAGATAAGAGTCGGAGAACTCAAGGGGCTTCCATAGCCTTGGTAACTCATGACTGGAGCATGGGGAGATTACTGAGGCCATAAACAAGAGTGTCAATTTGTAAAGTCAACAACAGGAGTCACTGTGCACTTACTCCTCATGTAGGATCTCTGACCTTAGCGTGCTGTACATTGAGACTTAATGCTATAACGAGTACTCAAACAGTATATTTCACTCTGTGTTTCTATGGGGGTGCAAACTGTTGAAAGCTTTACTTAATGTATACTAAACTGATCTTCTGTAAAAAAAAAAAAGAAGAAAAAAAAAAAGAAAATGAAGAGATTCCTTAAGGATAAGTAGCCACAAGCAACACAGAGAGTTGTGTGAATAGGAGCCTGGGTAAGCAGGCAAGGAGGCCTGGACCTGAGTGGGTGGGAAGGGAGGGTGCCCAGCTCTGCCATGTAGGACCTCACTCGGGCCATGAGTAAAACAGGGATGCCACCCACCGCGTGGGCTACCTGGAGATGGACTTAAATATTGCCACGAGATTGTTGCAGACACCATTAAGTCCCACAAACATAAACACAGGAGAGCCTCTGGTTACTCTGATGGTCCCAGGGAGTGAATACACTGGAGGAGTTTTTCAGTCTCCTTGTATAAAAACCAGTAAAAATCCCATAGTTGCTTCCATGAGTCAGATGGAGCTGAGGGCAGTGGGGCACCATCCTAGCACACTAAGAGGATGCCCCTCCTCTTGTCCCAGGATGGTGTTCACAGCCAGATGCAGCCAGAGGCCAGAGGTCACTGCCTTTTGGACTGGTCCCAGAGAAAGGGCATTCAGGAGATGCCGTGTGATACGAGGTGGCTGGTCAGGCTGGTCAGCTTGCCGAGAAAGTCCATCCCTAAGGTGTGGGGAGAGGCCGTCCTTCCAGGCTGGTGATGGGGCCGCTCCCAGGAAGTAGCAAAAGTGAAGGGGAAACTGGTGTGGTGGGGTTTGGGAGTCACAGGTCCCGAGTCCAAGTTCTAGCTCAGTTATTTGTTGGTTGTGTGACACTGGACAAATGAGCTGATCTTACCTTCTTCAACTGTAAAATGGGATAAATAATACTATTTGTGCCATGTGGTTTCTGGCAAGATTAGACACACAAATTCACGTGAAAGCTGCTTAGAAAGTTGCAAAGCCAGTGTTGGTTATTACTTTTTGATAATTGTGCTTTGTATTTCTTTCCATTCAAAAGTAATCACACACACACACACACACACACACACACACACACCAGACACCACAGTAGCCAGTGTGAGCATGTTGGTGTATGTCTTTCCAGCCAAATCGAGGAGATAATTCATCTATAGAGGTTAGAGGAGTGCCTGGTGCGTGGTCAGGACTCCGTGAATGCTAACACTGCAGGTACTGTCCTTCCACGTGTAAAGGGGGAGAGGAGAGGCCCTGAGGGCCAGTGACTGCAGCTGCAGGACACAAAAGGACCCGATGGTCCATTCCCACCCCATAGGCACAAGGCGACTGTGGGCCAACAATGCAGGTGCCCTGTGTGTGGCTTACCAAGTTATGGCAGGAGTGGGATGGCAACCAGGAACAATTCAGCTCCTTGGAACTAATCAGTCCTTTTTGAGCTGAAATATGGTTGATCACTGGAAATCCCTTTTCCTCTTCATTCATCTTTTCAAGGATTAACCTATCTGCTTACTGCTATCATAGGTTTGCATGCAAACTAAACACACCACTCAGTCAGTCTATGAGTATGCATGCCTTTCTCACTTCCAGAGTGCTTTGCGTCTAGCTAAGGCCCCAGAGAAGAGAAATCTGGTTCTGGGAATGGACTGCAGTCCACTACAAAACACACGCAACCCCAAACCCAGTGGACCACGTGACATTCAACCTGATGGAGGAGACTCTTCTTAGGGGCGCACAGCAAGAGAAGTATTAAGCCTTGAAAGACAAAAGGCCCAAGAGCTGAGAGCATGAGGAAAATTTAAACAGAAGATGAATTAGAGGTACAAAAACAGAACGCTGGTCATGTTCAGAAATGTGTATGGTTGGATGAAAAAGGTAGAGGCTTTTGTGTGTGTGTATCCAAGTGGGTTTATAGTTTGCAGAAATATTTTGTGGTTTTCCCAAACTAGCATATTAATCAAAAGGAAAAATGATGTAAATAAGAGAAGCCGAAGGCCAAAGGATTTCAGTAGTTATTCTGTTTTTTGGTACAAAAGAGTCTAAAGACTCTCTAGCTTGAAATTTCTTAAAAAATTTAAAAGGCTAAGACAGATATGTATTTACATACGTGTATACATACAAGGGATCTTTACTAAGTTGAAGGGGAGTGACTATTAGGAAACAACCATGCATAGCTTTCAAAGTTTTTGGTTCCCAAACGAACTTACCTTTTAATTCCATTTTCCACAATTTTTTGAAGTACCTTTGTGTGACTAGGTGTATGTGTATTAATAAGGCCATTTTCCTAATTAGGCTATGTTCCTAATATACTCGCCAAAAAAACAGGGGGCATGTGTAACACCTTTGGTGTTTCCTTTTCCGATTTCTATTTAACTCTTAGTTAATGTTGCACATGGCAAGTGAGATTAGGTTCTGCAGCTCGGAATCAAAGGTGAAGTCAAACAGGCAAGAAAACAGAGCAGCCAATTTCCTAATTCCCACGTAACCTGCGGCTGAATTGTGATGTGGGCCCTATTTAAAGCTTCTGGGAAGACAGGAATTTCACAATCCTTGAGAGCACATATTCTCAACCTTCAGTAACACAGGCTGTGGGCTTACATAGCCTCCAAAGGCCACGCAAAAGCAAACATGTTGGGGTGGGCATTTGGCCCAGTGGCTGGGATGCCTTGAGTCCTGCTAGTCCATTTCTGTATTTAAATATACAAACAGAATGAATAGGAATTTCATAAAACATTTAAAAAGAATACAATAAAAACATGCAGAACTAAAAATTGTAGAATTTGAAATAAAAATACACTAATTAAGGTTACCAGCAAATGAAATGCTACCAATCAAAATAAACTGGAACTACAGCAGGAGGAGCAATCTAAAAGAACAGGAATTCAGTGTCAGGACTATCAAGAGGCCTGGTACACACACAATTGGAGTGCCAGAAACTGAGGGCATGAGAAGAGAGGGGAAAACTATTGCGAAATCTTGGCTAAAAGTTTTCCAAATTTGAGGAAAATTATAAACCTAAAGATTCAAGAAGCTTAACTGACCTCCCAACAAGATCAAAACAAAGAAAACCACATCAACACATCATGATCAACATGCTGAAAACTAGTAAGGAAGCAAAAAATATCTTAAAAGAAGCCAGGTAAACATAATATAAAAATGGAAGAAATTTAAGGATTATCATAGACGTTTCATTGGAAATGATACAAGCCAGAAGGCAATGGTCCTTTAAAAAGATGAAACAAATTGATAAACCTTTATCTGCACTAATCCAGAAAACAAACAAAAAGACACAAATGACCAATATCAGGTACGAAAGAGGAAACCTCACTAAAGATCTACAGACATCAAAGGGATAATAAAAATATGAACAATTTATACCAAGAAGTTGGGTATACCTAGAAGATATAGACACAATTCTTCAAAGACAAACCACTAAAGCTGGCACAAAGGAAACAACATTACAACAGTTTATTTATTTATGTTTTTAAAATTTATTTATTTATTTGAAAGGCAGAGTCACAGAGAAAGGAGACACAGAGACACGATCTTCCATCTGCTGGTTCACTTTCCAAATGGCCACAACTGCCAGGGCTGGGCTAGGCTGAAGCCAGGAGCCAGAGCTGCTTCTGGGTCTCCCATGTGGGCAGCAGGGGCCCAGGGACCTGGGCCAACTTCTGCTGCTTTCCCAGGCACACCAGCAGGGAGCTGGACTGGAAGCAGAGCAGCTGGGACATGAACCAGTACCCATATGGGATGCCAGCACTGCAGGCAGTGGCTTAACTTGCTATGCCACAGCACTGGCCCCTAGAACGGTTTCTTATCTATTAAAGGAATTGAAATGGTAAAGAAAAAACTTTTCCAGAAAGAAATTTGAGGCCCAAATAGCTTCACTGGTGAATTCTGCCCAGCATATAGGGAAGAAATAAAACCCATCCCTTATAAACTGCAGAAAAAGGTTATGAAAGATTATTTCTCAACTTATTTTATAGGGCCAATTTTACTGATAGTAAAAATCAGACAAAATCATTACAAGTAAACTATAGGTTAATGATGCCCCTCATGAACAAAAATCTTTAACAAAATATTAGGAATTAAAACTTAATACTATACAATACTATACAAAATGGAAATAAAAGATAATGGAAGGGGTCAGCGCTGTCGCATAGTGGGTTAAGCCACCACTTGCAGTGCCAGCATCCCATATGGGCACCAGTTCCTATCCAGCGCCCTGCTAGTGCACCTGAGAAAGCAGTGGAAGATGGGCCCCTGAATCCACACAGGAGATCCAGAAGCACCTGACACCTGGCTTCAGCCTGACCCAGTCCCGGCTGTTGTGGCTATTTGGGGAGTGAATCAGCAGATAGAAGATCTCCGTGTGTGTGTGTGTCTCCCTTTCTCTCTGTAACTCTGCTTTTCAAATAAATAAAATCAATCTTAAAAAAAAGGTAAATGTGCTGATACTTTAAAAAAGATAATAGAGATTCATGGATAATGGAATTAAGAGATAATGTGAATTTTTTACAAATCTTTTGAAGCTCCCTCACTTATATGAAAATAATATACTATGACCAAGTATAGCATATCCCACAAAAGCATAGTTTAATATTCAAGAAATTATAACTCAAATATTAAAAGATATTCCTTTAGTAAAGAAAACTCCATGATCATTTCAAAAATATAAAAGAATTAATTGACAAAATTCAGTAACTATTGAAAATAACTCTCTGTACAAATAATAGAAGAAAACTTTCTCAACACACACACAGATGGATAATTAGAAATCCTGGTATGGATTTAGGAGTTCATGTACAAATCATACACATATAACCACACACAACTGTCCAGCTTTGGCCACTAAGCAATGACACAATAGCATAAGACCTAGAGCCTAATCTTGGTTTCTCAACACTGTTCTACACTAAAATGAACCAGGGACCCTTGAGAAAAGAGGTTGATCTTGTTGCAGGAGTCTGTAGTTCTATTTGCTCGGGCTGGTGTCTTGACCCCAAGAAATGTTGCAGATTTTGCTTCCCATCAAATTTTTGAAATGCTCCAGCTCTTTTAAATGACAATTGTTTTTTCGCCCCTGGTTCTTTGTCTCACATCCATGAAGAATGAGGAATGTGGACAAGGAAGCATGAGCAAAGTGAAGGAAGTTTATTAAGCAAAAGAGTAAGTGAAAGAGAAAGCAAAGATGAAGGTGAAAAACCCCAGCAGCACTGAGATGGTTCCCTGAAGGTGGGGGCCACTGAGTGCTGACTGCTAGGGATTTTCATGAGCTATGAAGGGGAAGAGGTTCTGAGTAGGGACAGGGCAGATGCAAGTGAAGCATTCAGTATAAGCCAGTTGGGGAGCTTGCAGTTTTCTCATGGTGAGCCAGTTAAGGAGTTGGCAGAGCCTGACTGGTTCAGGAGAGATGCAAATGAGGTAATGAGAAGTCTCTAGTCACGGAAGCCAGTTATCTGACCTCTTTCAGGTCCTCTGAGGCTCACCTACAGATGGTGGGGAGCACCCACTCCCAACTTCAGGGCTTTAGCAGGGAAAGTACAAGACGAGTTTGGAAAACCTTGCTGCAGAAGTATAAGGAAGTATTTAAAAATGGTGAAACATATCAAAAAAGGAACAGGAGGCAGTCTGAAGCGTCTCCCATGGGCCCTTCTGGGACAATATGAGCATCAAAATAAATAGTAAATATAATAAGGTAATGTAACCCACCAGATGAAATGAAAATCTATAAGCCCATCCTGACATAAATTCATAAACAAATAAGTGGAGAAGGGAAAACAAGATCAACTTCACTAAAGAACAAGACCAACTGATAAATACAGAATGGTAGAGCCAGAAAAATCAGCAGCACATCTCAACACTATTTGGGTGAACATTCAATGAGAAATAGAACATGAGAACACTTTCCCACAAAGTACCTATTAATTGCAAAGGTAACAAATAATAATTGGCAGGGTCAACTTGTATGACCAAAGGATCATCCCTGGTATTGGAACACATTGACTGCTGATGTCAGGCACTGAGGAAAACACATTACCTCTGAGGGTGCCCACACTGTGTAACTGAAATTTAATCTGATGGAAGCATTAAGCAAACTAAAGAGAGAACTATCTACCAATCAACATGCCTGTACTCAAAAAATGTCAAGACAACGAACAGCTAAGAAATTCTTCCAGATTAAAAAAAAAAAACAAACTATAACAAGAGGCTCCAGTAAGAGTTTTAGATATAAATTTTCCAGAAATAAAATGTTCTTATGCAAATTTAACCCTTTCAGAACACTGGGAAACATGGAAAAGATAGCACAATTCTACACTTTGTGAAAAATCTAGCGGTAACATTGCTTTTGAATACAGATGCAAACAAACAAACAAACAAACAAACAAAATAAAAGCTCTGGAAACCAGATTGGACAAAGACTAAAGCAAGGGTGAGGCATCCGCTGTGCTTTCCTGTATCTGCTGGCAGGTAGGATTCACTGTCAGAACTCTAGTATGGTTTAGTAATGATAAAAACTCTACAGTCAGGGTCAGCACGAGTGCTGGTTCAAGTCCCAGCTCCTCTACTTCCCATTCCACTTCCTGCGAATAACCCTGGGAAAGCAATGGAAGATGGCCAAGTGCTTGTGCATTCATGTAAGAAACCCAGACGGAGTTTAAGCTCCTGGCTTCGGCCTGTCCCAGCTCTGGCAGTTGCAGCCATTTGGGGAATGAAGCAGTAACTGAAAATTATCTCTGTTTCCTTAACTGCAGCTTTCAAATAAATACATTTTCTTTCCCAATTAAAAAACTTAATAGTCACCTCAATGGATGCAAAAAATACATCTAAAGCCAACCAACATCAATTACCAGTTAAATTTGAAGAGAAATAATTATAAAAGGAAACATTAAAGATGAATATTCTTGATCGTTTTAACAACAGCCAGTTTTAGAAATTAATGGTAAAGCACATCAATAAAATCACAAGTTGGCGGGGGGGATGTTTGGCACAGGTGTTAAGATGAGACTTGAGGTGTCTGTATCCCATATTGTAGTCCCTGTTCAAGTCCCAGTTCCTCTGCTTCTGATCCAGCTTCCTGTTAATGCACACCCTGGGAGGCAACCAATGAAAGCTCACTCAGGACCCTGTCACCCATGGAGAAGCTGGGTCTGAGTTCTAGGATTCTGGCTTTGCCCTGACCCAGTCCTAGCTATTGCAGGCATTTGCAGGTATACTGCAGTTAACGGAAGATCTTCCGTCTGTCTGCCTCTGTCTTCCCGTCTTTCAGATAAAGTGAAAAGAAATAAATAAAATCACAAATTAGATAAAGATGACTATCGCTACTCCTTAACACTGTTCTGAATATTCAAGCTTTTGCATCAATATAAAAGAGGAATAATTATTGGAAAGAACTGCATACAATTTTTAGAACATTATGTACCTCAGTATGTATTGAAAAAAATCCAGGTAAATAAAATGGAAGTATTTTAGGTTAATGAAGTATAGTAAATTCATTATTTAATAGATAACTATAGGGGCCGGTGCTATGGTATGGCAAGTTGAGTCACTGCCTGCAATGCCAGCATCCCACATGGGCACCGGGTTAAGTCCTAGCTGCTCCACTTCAAATCTAGCTCCCTGTTAATATGCCTAGGAAAGCCGTGGAAAATGCCCCAGATGTTTGGAGCCCTGCCAACCATGTGGGAGACCTGGATGAGCTGTTGTGGCCATTTGGGGAATGAATGAACAAATGGAAGATCTCTCTCTCTCGCTCTCTGTAACTCTGCCTCTCAAATAAATCAATCTCTTTTTAAATAAAAGATAACTATATAAAAAATGTAAGCCTTTACTATACAATGGCCAGTTAGTAGACACAATTGAAAAATAAGTTCCATTAAGAACCACAAAACTCCTTACATATACTCCTAAAATGAGGTATCTAAAACCCCATGCAGGTAAAGAACCGACATCAGGGAACATGGTGAGGGGGTTTGAGTAAGCATAGGGTAAGCAAAATAAGTGTTATATGCCTGAACGAGAACAATGAATTTTATAAAGGTGTCTGCTTTCTCCAAATAACTGGGTGTAACAATGAAAAATCCCATTGGAAGTTGCTCTGGGAAGTTGACAAAATAATCCTACAGCTCAAATGAAAAAAGAAACTGGTGAGAAAATAATCAAATTAGTTTTATATCAGAACATATTTAAACATAAATTCTCTAGATTATTAAAGTAACCAAATGTAAACAACAACAACAACAAAAAAAGAGGGGGCAGGTGTTTGGTGCAGCAGTTAAGCTACTGCGTGACACTGGAGTTCCTGGGTTCAAGTCCCAGCCCTGCTCCTGATGACAGCACACTATGACAAGGGATAGGCTTCCTGCCACCCACGTGGGAGACCTGGATTGAGTTCCTGGCTCCAGACCTTGGCCTGGCTCAGGCTGATGTGGGCATCTAAGGAATGAACCAGTGCATAGGGAGGCGCGCTCTCTCTGATAAGATAAATAAAAATTTTTTTAAATTAGAAGAAAATATAGTAATTAGATTTCCTCTAAAGAGGAGCGTCCAAGTGCAACATCTATGTGAAGGTTAAAAAAAGTGTGTGTGTGTGCGTCCTCTTAAAAAAATAACAACATCTCCATGTCAAAAGATGACAAACAAAATGAAAGGCAAATGACAAACCAAGAAAAGAAAATTACAAGAAACACAGTAGACACAAATGAACATCCTTAAGCTATAGAATATTTTTGGTCAATAAGAAAAATACTGATAATCTCATTACTTAACAATGCACACAGACAATTCTCTGTAAGATGACAATTGATCAGTAAACATGAAAAAATGCTCAATATTATTACTAAAAAGGAAGTGTGAATTAAAACTTCAGAAAAGTACCTTTTTTCCTCTTATATGCAAAGATAACATTCAACATTAACAGGTGGCATCAAGAGAGACTGGAACTTATTCAGAGTGCAAGACTCCATTAGTGGGGCCCGCGCTGTGGCGTGGTGGGTAAGCTGTCACCTGTAGTGCTGGCATCCCATATGGGTTGGGCCATCTTCTATTGCTTTCTGAGACCATAGCAGAGAGCTGGATTGGAAGTGGAACAGCCAGGGCTCGAACCGGTGCCCATATGGGATGCCACTGCAGGCAGTGGCTTTACCTTCTTTGCCACAGCGCTGGCTCCATTGAAAAAAAGATTTCTGAAACCTAAAGTCTTTTAAAAAGCAATGCATCCAACAATTTCGCTAGCCACTTTGTCTCACTGTGCTGAAAAGCACACTGCTACAGCTACTGTGTGGTGAAGCTGCACGAAGTCACAGGCACGCACTCAATCACTGTCACAGGTCAGTTTATTAAGGAAACTGTGAAGCCGTACGTTAACGTACTCACTTGATTACTTTTCACTACAGCAAATGATACTCCAAAGGCCACGGCTGTGGATTTACACAATGACATTCCCATATTTTGTTCAGAAATACAAAAATAAAGTGTTCAATGAAACCTGAAAACTGCCGGCTTTGGTTTTTGTTTTTGTTTTTTTTTTCCCCCCAAAGATAGTGCCTAAAGTCAGGAAGTACAGTGGCATCGAGGAAGACGAAAATGGAGCATTTGAAAAGCAAGCACTTGTGCTAGCTTTCATTTTCAAAGTTCCAAATCTTTCATTTTTTTTTTTTACTTTTTGCACCAAAGAAGGACTCAATACTTTTCATTCCACTCTTGTCAACTTTAGCCAAAGCCTTCTGAGCTGCGGTCATTTTGCTATTTTTCTGTTAATGAAAATAAGAGAAGAAAATATCGTTACGAATGTAAGCATTTATAAATCATACTTGCAAACCAAACAAGACTGGGCGAGTCTGGCGGTTCACTGAGGGAGGTAAGCGACCAGCTTCTACCATGCTGCATCGGGAGAAAAACAGCTCTGATTTCTATTCAGAATACAGACCTAGGAGACAGAATGTGTTAAGACCAAACTGCCGCCTTCCAAGGAGTGCAATGTCACACCCAATGGTCTGCTCACAGGCCGCTAATTCTGGAGGGTGCATTAAGTGCAATAACACAGACAATGGAACTGCCGCAGGCAGCAATTGTCACAGGGAGGAATTACAGCCTTGTACTACCACTTGATGAATAATTCACACCAATTTACCATCTCATTTTATTCATTCGCTCTATGGGAAATCAAGGACAACTCTATTATATTCAGAAGATGCTCTGTTCTGCAAAGCATCATGGGCCAGCAGGATGGCTGTACTATTTTTCTTTCAACAAAGAAATATTTTCCAAAAAGCTAAGTCCAAATAACTCTGCAGTTTTTCTTCCTGGTTGCTGCATTTTTTTTTTTTTACATCTTATCAAAAGGTAAAAGAGGTAAAGAGGATGGTACAATAGCAGCTGATTTTACTTTGAGGTCTCACAACTTGTTCCCAAGAAACACAAATCATGGGAATCAGCAAAGAAGAAAAAAAAAATCACCTGTCTCCCCAGGAGCTACCAAAGAGAGGTTTATGCAAAGCATCTTTTAAGGGCTGGGTCCATGGTTCCTGGAATCTTGCCTCTCATGCTGTCGCTGTCACCGACATGCTATTAGGCTTCTCTTCTCTCACTGGTGTTGTGCCCAAGGAGATGCAAAGGGAGGGAGCGTTGCCATGAAGGGGGCCAGGAAGATCTCTCTCAGAGAAATTCAAAATGTCTCTGTTTCCAGAGCACTGAGAGAACCAGCCAGTCAGACAAACCTTAACTCGGATTATCGTCTGATGTCACATGCCCAATAGATTACACATAGGTTGGAGGGCAATATTTTTAAAATACATTAAGTTCTACAGGGAGTAAGTAGTGTTAACGTCTAGGTGGAAGTTAAACTTTCTTGGGATGAGCAGGGCCTTGATAAGCATTAAAAACAAAAAAACAGGGAAAGCACAAAGAAAAAGAATCTCTGAAAAATTTAAAGCTGTCAGAAAAATCAAAAGGAAAGGCTAAAAACATACTGCAAAATTATTTATGCCCTGTATATATCACGAAGTGCTGCTAGCCTTAATTTAGAATGGTCTTTATGAATCGACAGGAAAAATGGTATTTCAACATAAAAACAGGCAAGGGACATGAACTGAGAGTTTGCAAAAATGGAAAAGAGCAATAAGCATTAGAAAAGTTGAAAGAAAAAGTAATTTTCCAGTTAAATACAATTTTGACAGGCTATAATTGAATGAGTAAAAGCAATAATCAATGTTATTAAGAATGCATGACAATACCCATTGGTAACAATGTTTGGGGGCACAAATTTTAAGTACCTTTTTGGAAAGCCCTTTAGCTATATGTATTTCAATCTTATGAAACAGTTCATTCTCTAAATTCTCACTTTTTAGTTCTAAATTGTGTCTAATGGAATAATCAAAGATGCAGACCACAAGAATGGTTATAATGTCATTAAAACAAATAAAAAAATCAGAAGAATCCTTTATGTCCAAAATAATGTGATAATTAATAATACATGATTATATAATATTCCATATGATGAAATAAAATAACACACATGACTGAGAAATATTATGACATGTGGACACTGCCCAACATAAAGCTAAGTGAAGAGGGCAGAACCAAAAGCTATATAGATACTATGATGTCAATTTTAAAAGTTCCATGTGTTCATATTACATAAATAAGATAAATTTGGTAAGAAATATTATAAGAATATTTGCTGGCATGATTACTAAATGGTAGAATTATTATTTTTTTATTTTCATACTTCTCAGGAAGATTCTAGGCAGTAGGATTAACAAAATATTACTCATAGAAACTCCTCCCATCCTGCCTCTCTATTATACCTAGCAAAGTTTGAGCCCAGTCTTGCTAAGTGTATTGATTGCCTTTGATTCATGAAGTCTTAACTACTCAACATTTTCATTGTCATGCACAAGTATGAACTAACTCATAAAAAGGTCAGTGAGTACCTCTTCATGGTCAAAACTGCAATCACACAACCAAGTGCACACTGTTGCCGGACAGTCATGTAGCACCACCCACCGAATCTGCAGGATGCCTCCACCTGGACACACATACCTTTTCAGTCTTCGGATCTTTAGTGTTAAACTTAGTGTAATCTTCTTTTGCTTCTACAGGCTCATCTGATAACTTTATTTTCTGCAATGTTAGAGCAGTGAAGTGCTGTCAAATGTTACCATGACACATCAATGCATTCACAAAAAAATGTGTAATTTAGCCCCACACAGAGGCTGCATGAAGCGCAGATCTGCACTGGGATGACTTTCTGCCAGTGTACTTTTATGCTTCGCAGATTGTGTGGGGAAGGAAGCCACATGGCACTTCTGAGAAGCAGCCTCCATGGTGGGCTGTGGCTGGGCTGGCACACGACCCGGCCCCTCAGCTCATCCAGCGACACTCGCAGAACCACAGGTTTTCTATCAAGGATGGCAAGCATCCAGGTGACTGCTGACTTCAAGGCCAATCCATGGGTAAATACAAGACCACTGAAGCCAAAGAATTCCCTCTAAGGTGGGGCAGGTGTTCAGCTGGAACCCCTAGCTTCATTTATCTCCTAAGCTGGTTTACATCCACTTATGAAGAGATGGACAGCATTATTCTATCATTGCCATCTTTGTATAGCTTCATGTTCTTACTTCCTTTTAATTCACGATTTTATTTCACCCACAGGAGAGTAACCTCGCACAGTGAGCAGTCAGGAGAGGGAGGCACAGAGCATAGCTTAGTCACCAGAGAGGCTGTGGGGTGTGACTGTTATTTTTATACAAGCTCTCTTTCTGGTGGGCCCAATGCAGCTACGTCAAACCATCATGGCATACTTTCACCTTTCCTCTGAGCACTCTGAACCAATGAATGTGAGAATCTTGTCAAGAGCTAACTGTGGGGCTGGCGCTGTGGCACAGTGGGTTAATCCTCCACTTGCGGTGCTGGAATTCCATATGGGCACCGGTTCTAGTCCCAGCTGCTCCTCTTTTAATCCAGCTCTCTGCTATGGCCTGGGAGAGCAGTGGAAGATAGCCCAGGTGCTTGGGCCCCTGCACCTGCATGGGAGACCCAGGGTAAGGTCCTGGCTCTTGGCTTCAGAACTGCTCAGCTCCAGCTGTTGTGGCCATTTGGAGAGTGAGCCAGTGGAGAAGACCTTTCTCTCTGTCTCTCCTTCTTACTGTCTGTAGTTCTACTCTCAATTAAATAATGCAAAATTATCATGCCATACCTAATCAGTAATAAGCACAACATCAGGGCCACTAGGTCTTGCTGGTTAAAACAAAGAACTGGCTGTACAGTGAGCACAAGCAGTATTTTATGGATCTTCAAGGTCTTTGTGGAAACAATGGGTTGGCAAGACCCAAAGCTGGGAAACACATTTTCATTCCCAGCTTCACTTATCATGCCCTCCCTTCTGCTACACAAAGACCCAGTGGAGTTGGTGAGAGGCCACCACCCACATAGCACAAGGGGATAAAAATACATGTCTTGAACTTCTTTGCTCCAGAAAACAGAGAGGCATCCTGGGCATATATCACATAATGTGGGAAAACATCCTTATGACCAGATAGCAACACCCAGGACATGAATTGTCAAAAGAAAAAAGACTAGTTCATCAAACACAAACTCCCTACCAGCATAAAGTGTATGTATACATACAACTTTCTTAACTTACTTATTTCCACTAAGACAGCAAAGAGTGTATGGGGATGTGCATTTTTATTAGAAAGGTATTTTCATCCAGGAGAGTAGAACTCTTAGCCCACATCCCATGTCCGAGTTCCTGGGTTTGCATCCCTGCTCTGCTTCTGATCCAGCTTCCTGCTAATGCACACCCTGGAGGCAGCAGTTGATGGTGCAAGTACCTGGGTCCCTGCCAGCCACATGAGAGAGCTGGATGGAATTCTGGGTTTCTGGCTTTGGCCTGGCTTAGCCCTGATGGCTCAGCAGGCATTTGGGGAATCAGTCAGTAGATGGGAGATCTGCCTCTGTCTATCTCTCTCTGTCTCTCTGCCTTTCAAACAAGTAACAAAACATAAAAAAAAAAAAAAAAGATGAAAGGTACTCGCATATGAATACAGAACATCGGCTAAGAGGACTGACTTGTTCAGGTGTCTTAATCGCTCACAACCAAACCAGACATCAGTTATAAGTGCTCATAGAAAACAAAAGACAACGGCTATGGTGGATTCCGCACCTAACTTGTTTTTACGCATTCCCAGCACACTGTTGAACGCACTCACAAATATCAGGACTGGAGCACTGACTGAAACGTGCGTTTGTTTAAAAGACCACATCCTATGGGTGTGGGGAATGTTTCTGCAGAGACAGATAAGTGGTTCAGAAAGACAGTGCCGGTGGTTCTGAGTGCACGGGTCCTGTTCTGGAAGGAGAAGAGACAGCAGCGCACCACAGGGATTAACGCTGGGCCTGCTCTTCTTGTTATAAATGACCTGCAAGCAGGAACTTGGGAACACCTCCAGTCCCCTGGTTGTGCTTAGCTCTGCTGGCTGACCGTGCCAAATACGAAAGACGCAAGGGATGAGGGTTGAAAACTGAGCTTCAACAAAGACAGACACATGATAGTAGTTTAAAAAAATGCAATACACGGTAGGGATGACAGGCTCCATGCAATCAGCCACAATCCAGCTACAGAGGGACTTAACGGCTGCAGGGATGTATTTGATTTCTTTAACACAACAAGCGCACAACTGCAAAAATCCATCAAATCCTGGGCACACCCAGGAGAGCGTGCAGAAGACATGCCCTATGCTTGTTGAAACTGTAGTACATGATACAGTACACCCGGTAATGGACACACCAGAACCCCAGGAAGACACACCCCAGGGGATGACCGTCAAGGAGTGGGGAAAACAAGGCAGCAGATGAGGCCGAGACTCAGGAGGACCTGGCTCAGATCTAAATCTGAGCTTGGCAACTGCGGCTCACGGGTCAAATCCAGCTGGCTGCTTGTCTTTATAAGTGAAGTTTTGCTGGAGCCTGGCTACGCTGACTCCTGTATGTATCGCCTGTGGCTGCTTCTGCACACAGCAGAGCTGAGTGTCTGCTGGCTTCAGGAAGTTTCAAATATTTACTACCTGGGCTTTGTCGAAAAAGTTTGCTGACCCTTGAGCTAAATCATCAGTGACAAAATCACACATGACTTACATTCTGGAAATAAAATGAGAAAACTGGGGTAGATAATAAGCTTAGAAGTGCATCACTCCAGAAGGTACCCAAGGCTTTATGAAGCCTTCAAGAAGAGCTTTAGACCAATTTGTGAATGATCTGCAAGCTACCAAGGAAGACCGATGTACGGGAGAAAGAAATGTGCTTAATTTGCAGAGAGAGAGAAGTAAGAAAAGCCATTCCACAGTGCCTACCCTCTTAGGTACAGCAAGACTACTCTGCCTCTCTCTGTCCCCTGGAAGTACTAGCCGTGATTAACTGCTGGATAGGAAGAAGCGTGCGTCTGGCCTGGAATGGCCTTTCTTGGATCTCATAGCAACTGACTCAGGAGCTCAGAGCTGTTCCTCAGGGCAGTAAACACTGAACGTGTCCCTTCCTCCACCACTAACAATGATGCCCTTTTCATCTTCAGTCCTTTCTGAAAAGCAAAGTCATGGACATTCTGGAGCCACCCCGACCTCCAAATAGGACATGAGATGAAAAATCCTGAACCTGCTGGCCACCTTGAAGGCCAAGGAATGAATGGAGGGGCTGCAAAACTGTTTAATATCCTCGAATGTGGCAGGTGCTCAGGGCCTCTCCCTGATAAGCTGGGAGCTGTCCATCTGTGTGTGTCCCTGTCCATCTGATGTGGGCTGGCCTGAGGGACGCCACAGTCTGCAGCCAAGTGTGGGTATGAGTGGCTTCTCTGCTCCCCAGGTCTGGGAGACAAACACGAGCTGTAGAGGAACGGTGGGTAGCAGTCTGAGAGTCTCTGGGGGAGACATGGGATTTCCCCTAACAGATAAAAGTTACAGATTAATTTGTTCATCACTGGGGCAGGTGGTTAGCCTAGTGGTTAGGACACGTGTGTCCCGTATCACAGTATCTGAGTTCAGTCTCTGGCTCTAGCTCCTGACTCCAGCTTCCTATGGCTTCGGTGATGACTCACGTAACTGGGTTCCTGCCGCCTACGTGGGAGACCTGGAGAAGGCACTGATCCAGTCTAACCACAGCCATTTCAGGCACTTGGGGAATGAACCAGCAAATGGGAGCTTGATCTCTCTCTCTCTCTCTGTCTGTGTGTCTGTCTCTCTGCCTCTCAAATACATAAAATAATAAATATATAAACTAATAAGACAAATTCTGATATCATTTCAAATTCAGGGAAAAAAAAAGGTCATCCTTGCTCAAAGGACTCTGTGTCACAAAAATCTTGTTCCTTGCATCCTTGTCCCAGTGGCAGCTAGATTTGGCAAAATGAGTTTTAGTTACACACAGAGTATTTCTAGAAATTAATAAAGTTGATTGATCCAGCTAACTATAGATGATTTCATTTTAACCATGTATCTGCAACATTTTCATAGAGGTGTCTTGCTAAAACCAACTTGGTTTTCACAGCACTTTATTTACCATTCAGGTAAAATTCCACAGGGGGAAAAAAAAAAAAAAAAAACTAGGGATGGAGAGCCCAGTATAATCTATATTCCACACAGCATCACTCCATGCGAGATGGATTTAGTGAAGGACCCCAAAAGTGGTGCCCTTTTGTGACGACCCCAGAAACAGACTCCAGACCAGGCGATGCAAAAAGCAAGAGGCAGTTTTATTTCATTTGCGCAAATGGGCCCTCTGCTGCCACAAGCAGTGAGAAAGAGAGGAGCCCCGAGCCCTGATTACACGCAGTATTTAAAGCGAAAAGCCACACAATTATCATAGATTAACATTCTACTTGGTGTAA
Source organism: Oryctolagus cuniculus (assembly GCF_051225735.1). Lineage (NCBI taxonomy): Eukaryota > Metazoa > Chordata > Mammalia > Lagomorpha > Leporidae > Oryctolagus > Oryctolagus cuniculus. Next base: position 70,433,778 of record NC_142875.1, on the reverse strand, counting down.
ATAGCTCATTGGATAATTCTCAGCAATTGACCTAATATGGCAGTTTGGGAGCGGGTAGGGAAGTATTGTCAGTGGAAAAGTACTAGGTCGAAAAGGTATGTGGGGGGGGGTCGTTGAGGAAGAGAAATGGGTGGCTACGTGCCTGATGTCCTTGCGGTTTCTTTGTTAAGCTTGAGCAAGCACAGGGGAGGGGGCTTATGTACATAACAGGATGTTCTGTCGCCCGTATCTCTGAGTAGTATCTAACTGCTTTCTCTGTGAACCAGTTTACTCCCCCATTTCCCATGACTGTTTCTGGAACTGTTTGTCTCAGTTCCTGTTTTTCTATTTTATCAAGGCCACTTTTATCCCTTCATTCCCCCGTTTTCTCCTTGAGCTAATTTTAATCCTAAAATTGTGTACCTGTTACTGTTAAAGCTGTTGGTGAGGGGTTTCAATACGGTCACTGGTGGCCAGGGCTTGGTACTGCTGCGTGAGGACTAATGCCTGCACGGTGGACAGCCTGTCCCTAACAAACTAGAGTAATCGGTTTATAATGCATGGCCCGAAGGTCAGAATTAGGATTAAGATAATAAGGGGGCCCACTATGGTGGAGAGCAAGGTTGACAACCAGGGAGACCTGTTATACCATCCCTCAAACCAGTCTGTTCCCTTTCTCGTCGTCTCTTTTCCAGCCGCTCTCTTAGTTTGGCTAAAGAATCTTTTACTACCCCGGAGTGGTCTATATAGAAGCAGCATTCTTCTTTGAGAGCAGCACATAACCCTCCTTCTTTTAGAAACAACAGGTCCAAGCCCCTGCGATTTTGGATTACTACCTCTGAGAGGGAGGTGAGGGACTCTTGTAGTCGTTGGAGGTTCTGTTCTATCTCCATGATGTCCGTGTCCACCGCCTGTTGAAGGATCGCTAGTCTGCTGTTTCCTTGGGTTAAGGCGGCCGTCCCTGTGCCCAGCCCAGTGGCCGCTACCCCAAAGCTCAGTAGCACTGCTAGGGTCACGGAGGCCGGTTCCCTACGGAACCTGGTTATAGTGCTGTCGTACCGCTCCTCGAGTGTGTTTTCTGGGTAGTAAATTACCTTCGGGACGAGTGCCACCAGGACACAGAAATCCCCCGTCCCGTTGAGAACAGTGGTGGACACACAGGGAGCGAGGCCGCGAGAGCATGCCCACCAGGTTCCGGGGGGGTGGCACCAGGTACGAGTTCCGGTCCACCAGGGAGGAGTTGGCAGTGGTGTTGCAGAGGCACCGGTAGGCTGAGGGTGGGTCCCCGACACAGGATCCCCTCCCTGAGACCTCGGCCAAAGTTATCAGGGGTTTAACGGCAGGGCACTGCCGGTGGGACAAGGAGGTATTGAAGGTTCCAACGACAGCTACTCCCTCATAGTAGGGCGGGCTTGCGGACAAGCATAACCAGCAGGGGTTGGTCAGGTTAGGGTGAGACAGATTCAATGCCGAAAAGGCGCCTCGTATTAGCAACATCGCTCTCTCCCCTGCAGGTAGGCTTGTGAGGGGAACCGGTGAGCCTGTCCTCATAGAGGTCGGCGCCGGTGAACCTGTTCCCTTAGAAGTCAGCTGCTTGGTCATCTCAGGCCGGGGAGGTCGGTAGGCAGGGGCCAGAGCCCTGTTGGGCCCTACCGGTAGCGGGTCGGGAGAGGTGATTCTTAGTCTAATTTTGAACCAAAACCCAAAATCTGTACCAGAAACATAATAGCGCAAACCCCAGATTCTCCCTTTTATCCAACTGGACAGTGTTGCGTATTGCTTTCCTGAGGTGGTAAAGGTAATATTAAGGGGATTGCACGTAGGGGAGCTTGCACATGGGGAAGTGGACCCCCAACTCCCTGGGAGGAGGAGTGAACACTGACCTGGGTCCTCAGGAGTGAAGTTATGCTGTACAGTAATCCAATCCCAAACAGAGGAAGGCCCCCAGTGTGCCACCCCCGTAGTTTCGCACCCCCAAGCCTTACAATATAGGGACTCCGGCCCTCCGCACCGGAAGATCTGATCCTGTCTTCTACCATCCTTGGGGCACACATAGAATTCAAGTTGACGTAGTCGGCATCTCCGAACTCGATATCTACATCCCGCCCCCATGGTGGTGGTGCTTCCTGGGGGATAAAGGAAGGGCTCCGGAACTGTGGAGGGGTGGGGGACGGCGTCCTGATTGGGTAGATCCCAGGTATCTAGCCCCAGGACTATTTGGCATACGTCTGGGTGGAGAGAAGGCCACCACGTTCCTGGTACTCGAGTGTCGCTGGTTGACCAGGCCACACTACCCGAAGGGGAGACCACTTCCCAAGTGAGCTTTTGCGGCCCATGGGGGTTAGGGAGGGACGAGCTGGATAGGGTGAGACTAGGGTGAATCATAAGCAATACAAGCAACGGGTTAATGATTACAAACATTAGGCAGCTTTTAGAAGTCTTATCTTGAGGGGGTTTTGAGTGCGCTGGAGTTTCCATCTCGATGGTTCACTTGTGTCCTTGGCCGAACTCTCCTCCTTTTCTGATGCCTTTTTGACGTGAGAGGCGTGAACCCAAGCCGCGATTCCGTCCACTTTCACTGCTGTTGGCGTTGTCAGTAGTACGGTGTAGGGCCCTTTCCAGCGCGGTTCAAGGGTCTTAGTCTGGTGTCTACGAACGTAGACCGAGTCCCCTGTCTGGAAGGGGTGAGGTACTGCAGGGCTCTTGGACTGATACACCACCGCCAGCGGTTTCCACACATGCCTCTGGATCAATTGCAAGGCTCTAAGCCGGGCCTTGGTGCAAGAAGCTGCTCCCGTCCGTATACCAGGTGACTGCGTTTGGCAGGGGTAGATCGGTCAGGTCCTCTCGGGTCCCGTGCACTTCGGCTAACACTTGGTGGCAGTCGTGGTTGACTTGTGATTCAGACCCCGGCTCAGGAAGCAGGGTGGCCGGGTTGAGCGAGGCAGCAGTCCCATACCGGATCCGTTCAGGGTTGAGCAACATGGCCTGGTAGTGGGTGATCCTGGCGTTCGAGAGCCATCTGTCTGGCGGTTGGCGGATGACGGCCTCGATGGCGTGGGGTGCCACTATGGTGAATGGTTGCCCCAGAGTCAATTTGTCCGAGTCTTTCACCAAGACGGCCACAGCCGCAATCATGCGGAGGCAAGGGGGCCACCCCGAGGCGACACTGTCCAGTTTCTTTGAAAAGCACGCCACAGGTCTTTTCCAGGGCCCCAAATTCTGAGTTAAGACACCCTTTGCCATTCCCCCTTTTTCATCCACATAGAGGGTAAAGGGCTTAGCGGGGTCTGGGAGGCTTAATGCAGGGGCCTCCAAGAGGGCTCGTTTTATCTTGTCAAATGCTAATTGTTGTTCCCTTCCCCAGATGAACGGGGAATTTGTCCTGGTTAAGGGGGTACAGGGACGCTGCCATCTCCGCAAAACCTGGTATCCAGAGGCGGCAGAAGCTGGTGCTGCCCAAGAACTCCCTGAGGTGGCGAGCATTTTTAGGCGGCGGGATGAGCGCTACGGCCTTTTTACGTTCCTCAGTCAGCCACCTCTGACCCCCCTCCAATACGTAACCCAGGTAGGTCACGCGTTGGGTGCAAAGTTGGGCCTTCTTCACGGAAGCCCTGTATCCTAACTCTCCCAGCCTATGGAGTAGGGCCTCCGTACCTTTGGTGCAACCCTGCTCAGTCTCTGCAGCTAACAACAGGTCATCCACGTATTGTAGGAGAGTCAACTCTGGGTGGCTTACCCGGAAATCCGCCAAGTCCTGGTGTAGGGCTTCATCAAACAGTGTAGGGGAGTTCTTGAACCCTTGGGGAAGCCTGGTCCACATTAGTTGTCCCGAAAACCCAGTCTCCGGGTCTTTCCACTCGAAGGCAAAGAGAGGTTGACTCTGGGGGCTCAGTCTTAGGCAAAAGAAGGCATCTTTCAAGTCAAGCACAGTATACCAAGTTCGGGTCGGGGGCAGGGTGCTCAGCAGGTTATACGGGTTAGGGACCGTAGGGTGAATGTCCTCAGCCCTACGGTTTACTTCCCGTAGATCTTGCACTGGCCTGTAGTCATTGGAGCCAGGCTTTTTGATTGGTAACAAAGGGGTATTCCAAGGTGACTGACAAGGTCTTAATATGCCCAGTTTTATTAGTCTCTGTATGTGTGGCAGAATTCCAACCTTTGCCTCCGTAGCCATAGGGTATTGGCGGATAGATACGGGAGCGGCCGTGGGCTTCAGGCTTACTATCACCGGGGGCTGTCGGACAGCCAACCCTACTCCTCCCGTCTCCGCCCAAGACTGGGGGAATTTAGTAAGCCATTCAGATGTTACTTGGGACTGAGCTGGTAGGGGGCACTCATGAAGGCGGTGTTTGTCTTCCAGCCGAAGGGTCAACACATGGAGGGGTTGGCCTGCGGGGCTGACTACTGTGGCTCCCCTGTCTTGGGATCTGGGCCCCAACCTTTGAGAGCAGATCCCTTCCCAGCAGGGGGTATGGGCAGTCCGGCACTAGTAAGAACGAATGCGTGACCCGCCCTGTTGCCAGGTTGACCTTATGCTCAGTAGTCCATTTGTACAGTTTTCCTCCGGTGGCCCCCTGGACCCATGATGTCTTAGAACTGGAGGGCCCTCAGCTGTGGTAAGAACAGAATGCTGGGCTCCAGTGTCGACCAGAAAGGTGACTGGTCGGCCTCCCACTTTCAGGGTTACCCGGGGCTCAGGGGGAGGCTCCTGGCCCTATTTGTCGTCTTCCAATGAAAGGACCGGAGCGGTTCTCTGCTGGGGTCTTGGCCGTCCCTTGTTCGGACAGTCCCTGGCCCAATGTCCTCTTTCTTTACAATAGGCGCACTGGTCTCGTTCCACTCTCGGTCTCCGTTTTTCTCCCTGGTCCCTGTCTTGCCTGCCCTTGTCTCGTCCTGTTTTTGACCCTGCAACTATGGTGGCCAGGACCTTTACTAATTGTTTATCCCTTTTCCTATCTCTTTGATCCTGTTCCCTACGTACTCTTTCTTCCCTTTCTTCTTTAGTTTCTCTTTTGTTATAAATCTTTTCTGCCTCCTTCACCAAGTCGGGGAGTGTATATCCCTGCAGGCCTTCCAACCTTTGTAATCTTGTGCGGATGTCCGGGGCCGATTGTCCAATGAAAGACATGATTACGTCGGCCTGCCGGTCAGGGGCCTGTGGGTCAAAGGGAGTATACATTCTGTATCCTTCCATTAACCTTTCTAAAAATCCTGCCGGAGTTTCCTCACTACCCTGCACAATCGCACGTACCTTGGCCAAATTGGTGGGGCGTCTTCCTGCCCCCCGGAGACCTGTCAGGAGAACCTGGCGATAGAGACGGAGTCGCTCCCTACCCGCTGCCGTATTGAAGTCCCAATTTGGTCGAGTCAGCGGGAACACCTCATCAATCTCGTTAGGTAGCTGAGTGGGACGGCCGTCATCCCCCAGCACATTTTTGCGGGCTTCTGTGAAAACCCGCTGCCGCTCTTCCGTGGTCAGGAGGGCTTGTAAGAGCTGCTGACAGTCATCCCAAGTGGGTTGGAGGGTTAACAGAATCGACTCAATCAGACCTGTGAGGGCCTGAGGGTCCTGAGAAAATGGGGGGTTGTGGGTTTTCCAGTTGTAGAGATCTGACGCGGAGAATGGCCAATACTGAAACTCCCCCCACACCGAACGCAATGGGAATGCCTGGGATGCCCAATAATCCCCCCCTTCCCTTTGCTCTCGGCGAAGGCGCAGGTGAGTATTTGGCGGTGATGGGTCTCGTAGGGAAGTGGGTTGTGGTCCCCTTGATTCTTGGACCGTTGAGTCCGGGGACGGGGCAGAGGAAGGCACCTCCCTCAATGCTGGATGGTTGTATGGCAGTGGGGGATCCAAAAGGAGGAGGTCCTCCTGTCCACCCGAAAGGACGGGTGGACATGTTGTTTTCGGTGGTTGAAGTTCCTTTAGGGGATAGAGATCGGAGGTTGGCGGGGGACCTTGCACTGGGGTTCCTGCTGGAGCGGGGATCAGGGGAGTTGAGGAGGGAAGCGGGGGAGGCCTGGGACCCCCACCAACTTCCTCCTTCTCTTTCTGCTGACGGTCTTTGATGTCTCCATGTGCGAGGAAAGGTTTAACCCAAAGCGGGGGCTTCCGGGTCAAGTCTTCCCACACCGTGATATATGGCACTTGGTCTGGATGTCCCCCTCCACCCTTACGGCAGACTTGGTCTTTAACCTGCAAAATTAAGTCAAGGTTAAAGGTTCCGTCCTTCGGCCACCCGACACCGAAGGTGGGCCACTCGGAGGTGCAAAGCGCCACCCACTCCTTTTTGCGGACTTCCATCAACAACCTGCGGGCGATCTCTCAAACCTCCTTCCAGTGTCCTAGAGTCAGGCTCAAAGGTGTTGTTAATTGTTGCCCCAGGACGACAGATGGGGGAGACAGTAAGAAATAAAGAACGACAAAAACAGCGACACACAGAACACAAATCACAAGCTGCGCGGCAACAGACCGAGACAAAACCGAAACTAAAATTTCAGATGGGAGCGGCCGTCTGGCCAGACTCTCCCCTGGAAGAAGGGAAATGCTCTCTTTCCCCTCTTCCCAGACCACCACTGGAGCGTCCTCCAGGGTGGGACCAGGGGTCTCAGGACATGTCTGTCTCCCCCACTGGTCCAATACTGAGCCTGCACAGGCGCCCCAGGAGGGATCCCACGTCTCCCTGGCAGACAAGGACAAACAGTACAAACCACAATTACAATAATATACAAGTAAGCAAACTTACCTCCGTCAGGCCGATGGAGTGTGGGAGTCTGGGGTCTCCCAATTCCCAGACGAGCCCCCAAATGAAGGACCCCAAAAGTGGTGCCCTTTTGTGACGACCCCAGAAACACAGACTCCAGACCAGGCGATGCAAAAAGCAAGAGGCAGTTTTATTTCATTTGCGCAAATGGGCCCTCTGCTGCCACAAGCAGTGAGAAAGAGAGGAGTCCCGAGCCCCGATTACACGCAGTATTTAAAGCGAAAAGCCACACAATTATCATAGATTAACATTCTACTTGGTGTAAATAGCTCATTGGATAATTCTCAGCAATTGACCTAATATGGCAGTTTGGGAGCGGGTAGGGAAGTATTGTCAGTGGAAAAGTACTAGGTCGAAAGGGTTTGTTAAGCTTGAGCAAGCACAGGGGAGGGGGCTTATGTACATAACAGGATGTTCTGTCGCCCGTATCTCTGAGTAGTATCTAACTGCTTTCTCTGTGAACCAGTTTACTCCCCCATTTCCCATGACTGTTTCTGGAACTGTTTGTCTCAGTTCCTGTTTTTCTATTTCATCAAGGCCACTTTTATCCCTTCATTAGTATGCGGTCAAAGTTTAATATTTTTCCAAATCCCCCAAAGATCTCTTCGTCACAGTTTCTTACCTTTGATGGAGGGTTTGGCAATGGAGCTGGAGGTTCTGGAAGCCTGAGGAAGGTAAAAATAAGAATTGCAGTCATGGTTTTTTAGAGACAAGCAAACAGAAAGACCAGGCCAACTCAAGATTTAGTAAGTCCCACTTTTCATTCTAAAACTGTCCCTCCATACATGTTACTGCTCAATCACTTCAGTGTGAAGAACACAATTTTTCTACATGAACCAATCTTCATTTCATAACTTAACTCTTTGTATCAGAATTTTCTGAAACTAAAAAATAAAATTAGAACCCACTGTTGAAATGGAATCAGTTTTCTTTGGCTTGGGTAAATTTGCATGTTGGCACTGGAGTACATTTTCTTCATAAATAAAGATGTTAGCCTATATTTAAAAGTGAAAACTGTTTTAGCAGTTGACAAAAAGCTACACTTCATCTTTTCTTCCGTTAAGAGAACTTTAGGGGCCGGCGCTGTGGTATAGCAGGTGGCTAAGGTGCCAGCATCTCATATGGGCACTAGTTCAAATCCCAGCTGCTCTACTTCCATCCAGCTTCCTGCTAATGTGCCTGGAAAACCAGCAGAAGATGGCCCACCTGCTTGGGTCCTGCCCCGTGTGCGAGACCTGGAAAAAGTTCCAGGTTCTGGCTTCAGAATGGCCCAGCTCAAGCCATTGCAGCCATTTGGGGAGTGCACCAGCTAATGGAACATCTTGCTTTCAGTCTCTGACTCTGTCTCTCTCTGTAACTCTGCCTTTCAAATAAATAAATAAATCTTTAAAAGAGAGAGAGAGAGAGAGAGATTTAATTGGCATATCTTTCTCCCAAAATCTTTAATCAAAACTTGAAAATTTTCAGTGGAAAGAAAAGAATCTCAACAAAGAACAGAATGTAAAGACAGTGTCTAATTGCATAAGCAGTAAGAAATCCAGGGAATGGGGCCAGCATTGTGGGCCAAAGGGGTAAGCCATGGCCTATGATATCAGCATCCCCTGTGAGCACCTGTTCACATTGGCTGCTCCACTTCTGATCCAGCTCCCTGCTAATGTACCTGGGAAAGCAGTGGAAGATGGCCCAAGTACTTGGGACCCTGCCACTCATGTGGGAGACCCAGATGGAGTTGCAGGTGCTTGGCTTTGGCCTGGCCCAACCCTGGCCATTGTAGCCATGTGGGGAATGAAACAGAAAAATGAAAGATGGATCTCTTACTTTCTCTCTCTCTCTCTCTCTCCCCCGACCTCCCTCCTTTTCTCTGTAACTCTGCCTTTCAAGTAAATAAAATAAATATTAAAAAATAAAAGAAACCCAGGGAAATATTAAGCAGAAAGGTATGAATATTAATGTAGAGTAGGTTTTCAACACTACTATAAAAACCAGCTACTTCTGCTTTTTACACTGTATCCACAAAAATGCATAAGAAATAGACACTGATCAAAAAAAAAAAAAAAGGCAAGCAGGATCTAAGGAAGTTGCTAAAAACTGCAACTATATTATTGGTCAGAGGAAGACAAGACTCTAATTGAGATTTTAATAAAAGTTACACATCATCACACACATAAAATCCTAAAAACTGCTAAACTCTAGAAAATAAACGCTTCAATAAAAGTAAAATATTGGGGCTGGCATTGTGGGGTGATGGGTAAAGCCACCACCTGCAACACCAGCATCCCAGCTGATTCAAGTTCCAGCTGCTCCACTTCCAATGCAGCTCCCTGCTAACGGCCTGGGAAAAACAGTGGAAGATGACTCAAGTGATTGAGTCCCTGCCACCGTAGTGGAAGACCTGGAAGAAACCCCTGGCTCCTGGCTTTCGCCTGGTCCAGTCCTTGCCATTGTAGCCAGCTGGGGAGTGAACCAGCAAATGGAAGATTTCTTCTCTTTGCATTTCTCCTCCCCTCAAACTCTTTAAAATAAATCAATCAATCTTTAAAAAATAAAGTAAAATAAAGTGTTTGTATTATATTTAAGATCTTTATAAAGGAAGAGATACACAAGAAGTCATACTTAAAACTCTTCTTCCATCCCTCAAGGACACAGGGTTTCACTTTATCTGATAATATTAAGAATGGTACAAAGCAGGGCCAGCGCTGTGGTGCAGTGGGTTAACGCCCTGGCCTGAAGTGCCGGCATCCCATATGGGCACCGTTTCTAGTCCTGGCTGCTCCTCTTCTGATCCAGCTCTCTGCTATAGCCTGGGATAGCAGCAGAAGATGGCCCAAGTCCTTGGGCCCTTGCACCCATGTGGGAGACCCGGAAGAAGCTCCTGGCTACTGGCTGTGGATTGGCACAGCTCCAGCTGTTGCGGCCATTTCGGGAGTGAACCGGCGGATGGAAAACCTCTCTCTCTGTCTCTACCTCTCTCTATAACTCTGTCTTTCAAATAAATAAAATAAATCTTTTAAAAAAAGATACAAAGCCTGAATCATAATTTTCATACACATTCTACAGACTATCTACTTGCCTTCCAACCTTTCTTTTTCTTAAAATTATCCCAAAGAATCAAGCTAAGTAAGTCTCATTGCAGGTAAAATTTTAAGCTTATCTTCTAAAATTACACAAAGCAATAATCTCAGTCCCAAAACTCATTGCTTCCTGCAATTGGCTTCCACCAAGTCAACTCATTCCAATCAATACTCATGAAAAAAATCACCTCCAAACCAGAGTGGAGTACACCAACTAAGTCAGGAATGACCTGTTATCACAAACAGGGACAGGATAAGCCATGCAGAAACCCCACTGCTGAAGAAATCAAGACGTACAAAGGCACTGAATGAATAGCACTTACTTCAAGTATTTAGCTAAGTCATCACTTAATTCTTTAGGGATGTAATCAGATACCAGACCATGGGCATAACGAAGATAATCCTCTGAAAGAAACAGAATGGAGAGTGGAAAAAAAAAAAATGAGTAATGATGATGGTGGTTTCACAGTCAAATTGACCTGAGTTCAAACTCCGGCTCTGTGTGTGGCATTAAGGAATTCACTGAAGCTCTAGCCTCTGTCTCTGTATTTGTAAAATGAGCATAAGAATACCTATCTTTTAGAGGAGCAGGGTGACAGGATTGGTAAGGAAATATCAGGATGAAGTCAAAGATATGACAAGAAGATGTAACCACAGTAGATACCCACTAAATGAGAGTAATCACAGAAACCCATGTGCTCATCCTTGAGGTCCCTGCAAATAACGTTCAAAATTCACTGTAGCAACAGGAAATACTCATGTGGTTTGTAAAACTATTGTGGTCTGAGTGAGCTTCAATACAGAATAAATGAGTATGATCATTTAAGAGAAATAAGGTATTACATAGTAATGTCTCTACTTGGCTTTATAAGAATCCTGAACATTATATAGATTCTCCCAAACGAACAACAACAACAAAACTGAGCAGAATGCATAATCATCAATTCTAAAGCATCTACAGTCTCAGTATTTAATGCAGCCGGGAGGGGCTGGCATTGTGGCATGGCAGGTAAAACCGCCACCTGTGATGCCAGTATTCTATATGGCCATCAGTTCGAGTCCTGGTTGCTCCACATCCGCTCCAGCTCCTTGCTAAAGGCCTGGGAAAAGCAGTGGAAGATGGACCAAGTGTCTGGGCCCCTGCCACCAATATGGGAGATTCAGATGAAGCTCCTGGCCCAGTACAGGCCATTGTGGCCACCTGGGGCGTGAACCAGTGGATGGAAGACCTCTGTACATCTCTGCCTCTCTGTAACTCTGCCTTTCAAATAAATCAATGTTTAAAAAAAATAAAATAAAATGCAGCTCTGACACCAACTAAAGGCAATTTTGACCAAAACAAACTTTTCTTTTAATTCCACTTCCTATGAACTTCTTGAAGTTCCATCGCAGGTAGAACATGGGGAAAGCACTGGTCTCAGAGCCACAGGCCTTGCTGACCAGCCAGGGTAAGCGATCTTCCTCTTGGAAAATGAAAAACCACACTTCTCCATTTTTAAAATGAGTCTGTCCACATAACTGCCAACATCCCTTTCCTGCTTTAAAAACAGAATCTCTGGTTGTATTGACCCATTTATCCCTCCCTCGCTCCCTCGCCCTAACGTGACTCAGCCGTCCTCTTCCCGTGTTACAGCCAACTAAAGGCAAGGACGGCTGAGAATCTCTGAGCGGCAAGGTGCCCTTCCCCACTCCCTGACTGGCAGTAGCCAGTTCTGCGCATGTGTGAAGTGTTTCACCTTAGATCGCGGCCAACCAGACACTGCCTACATGCCTGTCAATCACAAATAGGCCACTGTTGGTCATTTTCACTTTTTTAATGCCTACAACCAGATATTACAGGGTTGTTTATCCACAACAAGGGGACACTGAAGTGGAGTTTAAAATCAGGATAATTTCTGTCCCACAATTTGTGGGTCCTAAGTGCCGTATATAACTTTTTTAAAAAACTATACATATAAAAAATATTTAATAGAATACTATCCTGGAAAAGCGAAACAATGTCCCTTAATAAACTAAAAGAAAAAAACTGGCAAGTGACTTCATTGACTAAAATCAAACACTGAGAGTTAGCTTAGGAAATGCGCTCCTTGGGAATAAGATGCACAGAGCTGCAGCCATTGGAACAGCACAAGATGGAGAGGGGAGTGGGCCGCAGAGTCAAAACAGGCTCCGCCGGTCGCGCGCTCGGCTTTGTCATTTACTGGTGTGTCACTTGGGATAGAACCTTGACTCAGGAGACTCGGTGGGAGGCTCCAATGAGATAATGTCTGGACACTGGCAACTTAGCAGAGGGCCTGTGCCTAACACATTCTCCACAAACAGCCAGGGCTGTTGGAGTTTGATCACTATTAGTGTGAAATAACCACCTGCTGAAGGAGTGAGTCAACTGGCAGTGACACAGTGATCCATGGTGGAATTAGCTTCTGATTCTGCACTAACATGCCCATTTTCCCAAGATCTGTGAGTACATGGGCAAGAATGTGAAACATCTGTGACAAAGATTTTTTAAATCCCAAGCATTCACACGCAATCAACTTAACTCTAGATAAGAATCAATGCCGGCCCGTGCCCCAGCTCACTAGGCTAATCCTCCGCCTTGTGGCGCTGGCACACCGGGTTCTAGTCCCAGTCGGGGGGCCGGATCCTGTCCCGGTTGCCCCTCTTCCAGGCCAGCTCTCTGCTGTGGCCCGGGAGTGCAGTGGAGGATGGCCCAAGTACTCGGGCCCTGCACCCCATGGGAGACCAGGATAAGTACCTGGCTCCTGCCTTCAGATCAGCGTGGTGCACCAGCCACGGCGGCCATTGGAGGGTGAACCAACGGCAAAGGAAGACCTTTCTCTCTGTCTCTCTCTCTCTCTCACTGTCCACTCTGCCTGTCAAAAAAAAAAAAAAAAAAAAAGAATCAATGCGATGAAATGATTTACTTACCTTCGTTGTCACTGGCAACCTGGTCTCCAGAGAAAAATGCAGTTGATTGTACCCGGTTACCAACATTCACGTTATTGGTTTTTAATGCAGCCTTAGTTTGATTAACCTGTTAAGTAACCAATTGGGGAAAATCATGGTATAGGTTATAAAAAAAAAAATCCAAAACTTGAAGCTTTCTGAATCCTGACATGATATTCCAAAATGGAAAATTCCACCCCTGGTGTCATGTAACAAGTCAGAGTCCACAGAAAGATACATTCAAAAATGTATAAAATAACCTTGAGGTTATGTTTATAAGGTGCATATGAAACAGAAGGGAATCTGATATCTAGACTCGGGTCCCATCCCCAGGATCTCATTATGTATATTATAACATTTCAAAATCTGAAAAAATCCCAAATCCCAAACACTCCCCTCCCAAGCGTTTTGGGGAAGGCAGGTTCAACCTGTATTTTCAACTTAACTTTCAAAATCCAGGACTTTCCCAATGGCCCTCAATCTGTTTCTTTTTGAGAACCTACACTGTCTTCACTAGATACCAGAAGAGGAGAGGGGGCTGCATGTTTGGAGAGGCTGAGCAGCAATGACATTTCTGGATGATGTCAACACGTGAATTTCTGAGGCTTGCGTGGCCTCTGAGTCGGGTTGCTTGCTTAGGTTTGTTCTGTGATCACAGAACACTTAGTGATCCTCTCTTTCAGAAAAGGGCGTGAATGGTACTTCAAAATGCTCGTGGAGAAATGTAATGAAAGGATAAATTAACTTCAGAGCAGAAACTTTTGGAATCCATGTATACAGGGGTTCTTCAAAAAGTTCATGGAAAATGTGTGTTATGGAAAACCTATGCATGGCCAGCGCCATGGCTCACTAGGCTAATCCTCCACCTGCAGCGCCGGTACTCCGGGTTCTAGTCCTGGTTGGGGTGCTGGATTCTGTCCCGGTTGCTCCTCTTCCAGTCCAGCTCTCTGCTGTGGCCCAGGAAGGCAGTGGAGGATGGCCCAAGTGCTTGGGCCCTGCACCCGTATGGGAGACCAGAAGGAAGCACCTGGCTCCTGGCTTCGGATCAGTGCAGCGCCGGCTATAGCGGCCATTTGGGGGGTGAACCAATGGAAGGAAGACCTTTCTCTCTGTCTCTCTCTCTCACTGTCTAACTCTGCCTGTCAAAAAAAAAAAAAAAAAAGAAGAAGAAGAAGAAGAAAAAAAAAAACCTATGCATGATTTAAAAAAAATATTTGCACCAAAATGGGCTTACATTTTAAGTTCACTGTTCCAAGAACTTTGTAGAGTAACCTCACAGTATTTGCCTCTAAGGATTGTTGTGAGGATTTAATGAATTACAATCTATCAAGCCCTTTGAATAAAACCTGGCACAAAGTTTATATGCAGTAATTGTTTGAACAAAATAGATAATAAATATATATACTTCTCACTTCCTAGGAAACATGATAAGTATAAATTTCCCTCTGCTAATCATGTCATTTCATTTGCTAAGAGCAAAAATCCAAGGGCCAAGATTTTGCTCACCATTTACCCTCGTTCTTCACATACACAGACTACTACCACCGCAGATGTGAAAAGGACATGAAAAGTCAAACACGATGGCACCTTTTAAGTCTTTTCACTACTCTGTGCCTGAGCAGCCCAACTAATTTCAAAGGCTCCATTTTCAGGTTCCCAGGCTCCCCATGTGGCTGGTAAAATGAAATGACAAACAAATACGGTTTTCACATTTTCGATAGAAGAGAATCTCAGGAAACTTGTATAATATAAGGACCGGTGCACACCGATCTCATAAAAAGCTTGTTATTAATAGAGTTCGTTTAGTGGGATTTCTTAATCAATGGGAAAGTCTCTGATATTCTTAGACCAGGAGCTTACAACGTTGTGTTTCTTTTCAAACTATGAGCAATAGTAAGAAATATTTGGGGTCTTGAGTAAGTTTGTGGAAAATATGTATTACAAGGAAAGAATGTACAGATTGTACAATATTTTTATCATTTAATCCCACTTTTCACAGACTTTTTATATATTAAGTTATGCTTCACGGAGCCATACTGACTACTTGTCCTTCTTCTGTGCCATGTTTGAGTACATTCTGTCCTATGCTAATCCATTTCATTCCAAGAGAAATACTGGTTGCGACCTAGCACGTCAACTGCAGAAACACTGTTCCAGATCTAATACCAAGTTAAAATGCTTCGTTTCACTAAGACACAGTGACGGCCTCCCTGGAGGATGACCCCTCTTCAGCACGTGGACACTGAGAGCGGGACATGGCTCCCCTAAGCCCAAACGTCGTCTGCCCCTGATGCCCGGTGGGCTGTGCGTGAGACACGTCACCCGAGGGGACACGGGCAGGACTGTCGGCAGCAAACAGCAAAAGGCCTGACATCGTCTGGCTCGGGAGACTCAACTCTATACCACCAAATAGCAAGAAACAAGAATTCTTTTTTATTCAGTGATAGGCTCGGGGAGATGGAGGGTGCAGGTCAAAAGCCATCCTTAAGCTAAGTCCAGACACACCGCTGGGGAGGGCAGAAAGCTGATGGCTGGCTTCTCCTTAGCCCAGGCTGTCACTGCGCTTTCCTCTTTCTGCGGGATGATGTCTGGATTCAGACTTACTGCCCTCTCCAAAAATCTTTAAGGAGCATGAAGCTTTTTCTTTTACTAAAAGGCACTACAGTGGTACCGTACCTTTTTTTCCAGCCACTTTAATGTCTTCTCTTTGCTATACTTATAATATTTCTTGTTGTCAATTTCTGGATGAAATTAAAAGGAAAAAAAAAGACTCAGTAAGCAGGTTAAACAAAAAACAAACTTCTAAGGTTATATCATATAAAAGTTCACAATTTAAGAACATTTCATAATAGTTTATGTTCTTGAAAAACTCAATGTATACGGGGTTGGCGCTGTCACGCAGTGAGGTAAAGCCCGGGTCTACAAGCGCCAGCATTCCATATGGGCACCAGTTTGAGTCCTGGCTGCTCTACTCCTGATCCAGCTCTCTGCTATGTCCTGGGAAAGCAGTAGAAGACGGCCCAAGTCCTGGGGCCCCTGCACCCACGTGGGAGACCAGGAAGAAGCTCCTGGCTCCTGGGTCCTGGCTCCTGGCTCTGGATTAGCACAGCTCGGGATGTTGTGGCCATCTGGGGAGTGAACTAGCAGATGGAAGACTTCTGTCTCTCTCACTGCCTCTGCCTCTCTGTGACTCTGCCTTTTAAATAAATAAATAAATCTTAAAAAATAAAAGAAACTTCAATGTATAAAACTCAAGAGACCTCTGGAATCATCCAACCACTAACTGAGTAGGAATTTAAGAAAACCCTCAACGTACACAAAGATCCATAGAAAAAAGTAGTTCTCCAAATTCATCAAACAGACATGCTAAGCGACTTCCATTTCTCTAATTTTAAATTTACCTCAATATTTTCAGTGAAAGAATTCCTTGCTAAAATAAAATCAGAAATCAAAAACTGAAACAACACTGGGGCCTATGATATTCACTGCACACATCGGGGTGAGGGGTGGGGTTCCTGTTGACTGTTCCGTACTGTCCCCGTGGGGCTAATGGAGCATAAAAGAAAAGATAGATCTGCCTTTAAATGTAGTACCAACAGAACCGCAGCCATTTCAGGGGAGTTCGGATTTATGGCAGGCTCAACCTGGCCCTTACTGGGGATAAAGTCTCACCTGTGATAAGTAACACTTCCCCCCGCACAACCCACTCAGCTTTACTCCCTGGGTCCTGAAGCCACGGTGTCCTCTGTCACACTTGCCATCGCCAGGTCTCCTCTCTGTGCAAGCAGCAGGGTGGCACTTCCACCCCAGCTGCTCCCTCCACGCAGGAGTTTCTTTTTTTGAAACTTTACTTCAAGAGAAAGAAAGCTCTCTTCTGCTTGGTCAGTCCCCAAATGCCCATAATAGCCAGAGGGCGGAAGCCAGGAGGCAGAAACTCAACCCTGGCCTCCCAGCTGGGTGGTGGGGACCATCACCTGCTGCCTCTCGGTGGGCTGCATTAGGGGGAGGCTGGAACGGAGAACTGAGCAGGGACTCTGAACGCAGGTACTCAAGAGGTGGCTTACCCACTGCCCCCCAAATGCCCGCCCAAGGGACCCGAACAGTTCATTTACATATTCACTGAGTACAGATTCAGCAGGCTGCTAGTCCACTGCCTTGGACTCCTGGTGATCTCACACTCCCAGTCCTCTCTGGCTGTCCAGTGGGACTGAAACTGAGCCCCTGCAGCGTGGATGCTCCCTTAGCCAGGCCCCAGTCGATCCACGGCTTGCCGCTCCTGTGCCCACCCCGGCTGCAAGTCAGCTCCTTTTAAAGATTAACTCACTCCATTAAGGGAGTTTCGGGGTGAGGGTGGCCGGATTCAACTCCCACCTCCTCCTTCTCCCACCACCTGGTGTTGGGCCCAGGCTTCCACAACAGGAACACTGGAACAAGGCTGGGATCGCCTTTGTGGGCTCGGGGCTAGGACTGCCAGCAGTTTCCCAATGCAGGACATTAGCGTGCACAGCAGTTACCGAGCCACCATCCCAGGACCTTGGAAAAGACCTCTGGGTTAAGACTTATGACCCCCACAGCAGGGCAGGCCCCCAGACGTCTGATCTGTCTGGCTTGAGCCAGACGCTGCTATTACTCTGTGTAAGCTCTGGTAAGCACTCACTCCACCCCTGCACCCATCACACAGACAGGGCCAGGACCCTGCTCTCCCACTCCCTTAATCCTCACCCCAGTCTACGTGCTGATTTGTGTGACTCCAGCAGCTGAGGGGCTGACGCCTGAGAGCTCTGTAGGGCTGCCCAGCAGGGTGGAAAGTTGATGAGGGAGGCCCAGATCTGCAGGGTGGGCAGGAGGCTGTGGGCCAGGAATGCTGGCGAGGCCCCCTCGGCAGCAGGAGCTCCACTATGATGACTGGAGACCCTGCAGCCTTGCGCACACTCACCACCTGTGAGTGCTGAGGGCACGCAGGGGTGGGAATGGAAAGTGCTTATCCAGTGCTTGCACTATGTTAAATGGTCTGCAAGGGAGAGGAGCTGGGAGGCCCCCAGTCATCTCTGCTCTTCCTCCCTGTTTTAGGCTGTGGTCATCAACATGGTGGGCAAGATGGGACAGGGTGGAGTGGGACACAGCTGGAATAACGAGGGACAGCTAGCTGCACACAGCCTGCTGTCAGAGGTGTGAGAATTTCCTCTCTCCAGCCACCTGGGCAGACAGCCCACCCGAGAAGTAAGGCCATTAAGACTGGACTCAATTTCTCCAGAAGCAATGTCCCACCCTCTGCACAAATCAGGGGAACTTTAAAAGCCCAAAGCAATCATTAAAAAAGATGTATGCTGTGGAATGGCTAATTAGAAGTTCCACTCATTGTCCGAGGCAGAGAATCTATAAAAACCTCAGTGTGCAAGTCTCTCCTAAGAAATCCCGCCCTGAGCCTATGGCTCACTTCTCTCTTGCCTGTACCCACAAGTGCTCTGCAAGGATGTGCACAATCCACTGCAGTGTTGCTTCCTGAGCGCCTTGGGCAGGCCGCCCCTAACCCTCTTGAACAAGATCTCTCACAGAGGCGGGGAGCACAGACGGAGCCCATGCACAGCGCAGCACGCACTGGCACCTTGGGAAATCTCACTCCTGAAGCCTTTCTCTGAGGGCTACGTTGAGCGTGCAATGAGACAATCCAGACCCAGCCTATAGCACAACTCCAGTCACACAGCCAGCACTTAACATTAAATAAGAAAAAACGATGAAAATCGCAATTTGTAACAGGTCCCCCTCAGAAATGAATGTTTATTCAGGCCTGTGCTGAGTTCTCTGCGTACATTTTCTCACTGAATGGACCTCAAGTGAAAACCATTAGTTGTGCCCGTCTTAGGTTCGAGGGATTTTAAGGAAATTGTCCAAAGTCACAGGGCAGTCCAACAGGAGCACTGGGATTCCCGCCTGAGCTGACTCAAAGCTGTGGGTGTAAGGTTCATTTTACTAACATCAGTGAGGCCTACACCTTCCTCAATATTCCCATCACCCCCATTTTCGTGCAAAACAACCAATCCAGCATGACACACACAAAGCTGCTTTCTTTCTGTTTCTAAAGCTCTGATGATTTCTCTAACTCTTCCCAGCTATGCAGCTCCCTCCTTCAAGGCCAACGGTACCTTCCTCTTAATGACCTCATTCAAAAAAGACTAAATAAACCCAAGTGAGAGCCCTACAAAGCTCTGAGCTGAGGTTCAGTGAGTCTAAGATTAAACTGTGTTTTCCTCCCAAGCCATCCTCTGGGTTAGCCAGGCCTGAATCCTGAGAAGGTACTCCTGCTTTGCCTCATGCAGGCCATTACCCCATCCTATGGGAGGTGGGAAGTGAGGAGTGAAAAGAACCTGACATTTTCTTGGTTTGGGGCGTGGGGGAGAGGGGGTAGTGGTGGAGGTAAGAAGAAAATAAAACACTGTTAGGAATCAGAAATCAGGAGGCCTAGCTTCTAGGGCTACATCATTTTCCAAAGTTCAGCTTCATTTGCATACCATGTTCATATGCTACTATGTTCATGTTAAGCGCACAATTTGAGGAATTTGGAGAAATGTATGCAGGCATATGACCATCACCTCCACAAGTTCCTGTGAACCCTCACATAGCCAATCTCCCACCCCTACCCAGACCTCAGATAATCCCTGAGATACCATCACCAATTTAGTTCTTGCTTTATTCTGGAACCCCACAGGAATGGAATCATACAGGTGCACTCTTTTCTGTGCCTATCTTGTTTTACTCAACAAAATTCCTGTGAGACTCATCCATTTCATTGCAGCTAACAATAGTTCCCTCCTTTGATTGTGAAGCAGGATTCTCCATATAGATACATACATTTGTTTACTCAACCACCTACTAAAAAATTTTAGGTTGTTTCCGGAATGGGGCTTATTTTTAAAACTTGCTACTATAAAAACAACAACAACAACAACAAAAAACAACAACCAGAAAGGGTGCTTTGAGTGTTCTTGCCCAGGTCTTTGCATGGATGTGTTTTCCTAAGTCTTGAGTAAATACCTAGGAGTGGAGCGGCTGAGTGGTAAGAAAGTGTCACATAGTTGTACTATTTCATGGTTCCACCAGTCGGATAAATGAGTTCCAGTTCTCCCACAAATCCTAACCTTTTTCTTAATGATGTCTTTTAGAAACTGAAGATATTAATTTGAATGAAATGCAATTTATAATCCATGGTTAGTGGTCTTTGTGTCCTAAGAAATGTTTGTCTACACCCAAGGTCACAAAGACTTTATGTTTTCCTCTAGAAGTCCAGTGGTTTCCAAGTGATCAATTTTGAGCTAATTTTTCTGTGAACGGGAGATGAGGATCAATGTTCATTATTTTTTCATAGGGCTATCTAATTCTTGAATCAAGATTTGTTGAAAAGATTATCCTCTATCCCACTGAATTATCTTGACACCTTAAAAAAATCAGTTAAACTTATGTGTGAATTCATCTCCAGATTCTCTTTTCTGTTCCATTTATTTATATATTTATCCTTATACGATACCATATTTTCTTCATTATTGCAGCTTTATAGTAGTTCCTTAAATCACACTTTGTATAAATTCTCTAAATTTGTTTTTTGAAAGTGTTTTGGTTATATTATAGGGCCTTTAGATGGTCATAAACATTCTATGCCAGTAAGTTTCTACCAAAAAATAAATTAAAAAGCTTCTTAAGCATTACATTGATCCTATAGGGCAATTGGAGAAAATAAACATCTTAACAGTATTTAATATTAGAATCTATGAACATGGTATACTTCCCCATTCATTTAATGTTTCTTTAATTTCTCTAAAAGTTTTCTGTAATGTTCAATATACTGGTCTTGTGCATACTGTGTCACATTTATCACCAGAGCTTCATGATTTCTGATGACAGTATAAATGGATGTTATTATTCCATTATCCAGTTGTTCACTGTTGATATTCAGAAATATAGTTGCTATTTGTTTATTGATCATGTGTCCTAAAACTTCACTTATTAGTTTTAGTAACTTTTTATTTTTTAAGATTCCTTTGGACTTTTTAACAATATTATCTATGAATACAGACAATTTTAGTATTGGCTTTCCAATCTATATGGTTTTTTTTTTCCTTCTTGTCTTAATGAATCTGCTATATCCTTGTCTGTTACCCAATCTTAGGGAAAACATATGTTCAGCCTTAAAATGCAGATGATGTTAGTTGTAGTTTGCCATAACTTCCTTTAGCAGACTGAGGAAGTTCCCCTTCAATTCCTAATTTGCTGAGAACTTATATTATGTTCAAATTTTGTCAAATGCCCTGTCTATATCTACTGAGATAATCATACAGGTTTTCTTGGTAGTATGTAAATATGATGAATTTTACTAATTTGTTTTCTAGTGCTTAACCTATTTTATGTACCTGTAACAAAGTCTAACTGTGTTTTATATTTTTGATCTTTATATACTTGATTTTTTAGTATTTTATTAAGGATTTTTCAATCCTTGATCATAGGGAGTACTGATCTAGTTTTCTGTTTCTAACACTGATTTGGGTACTGGCAATTCTGGTTTCAAAAAATTCCATCCTCATCTATTTCATATAAGAGTTTGAACAAGTATTATTTCTTTGAATAATATTTCTCCCTTGAAGTACAATAAAATTCACCAGTGAAGTCAACTGATCCTGGCGCTTTCTTCCTAGGAAGTTTTAAAATTATAAATGCATTTATATATTAAACCTTCCCTGGACAAGACAATCACTATGTCCCCAAATGCTACACAAGGGCCCGGTGTATGCCCACTGCTTAATTTTCAAATTCAAAAATTTTAAAAAGCCAAGAAGGTTTAAAATGTTCACTACCCATAATTATGAAAAGTACCACTGCCTGTTCATCTGTGTCCTAAATGTAATATTTGGAGAGTTAGTCAGCTAGATAATATGTCCATATGCTGGAAAGGTTTTTTCCCTTATGTGTCTGGTGCCTATAAAACTGGTCTCAAACATCTGGAAAGATTGGGTTTACAAAATAAAGATGGAATAAAAGTGAGTTCACAATTAAATAACATGTTCAGCCATTGGGTAATCAGTTCACAAACTTGAATTTCCCTGATGTATTGTTGAACAAACTGCCTAGAGCACATTTTCACTTCTACTTTCTCAATGTTTTCCATAACCGAGAAACTCATATGGTCTCTTTTTTTCCCCCTGCCTCCTGGGGACAGAAACTTGGCAAGTGTACTTGGGATATTTTAATCAGGTAAGTTTTCCTGGTTCTTCCTGTTAATCACATCAGACAGCCCAGCGCAGCTTTGGCTTGCAATATGAAACAGAGTGTTACATTCAAGATGGAGTTCAGGACCCTTTATTAGTCCCTTCCCGTGTCATCTCTCCACTGAACGTGAGCTTCTTTGGCAAGACACAAGCTCTGGGCCCCAGAGCTAGCAAACAGAGACACATCATTTCCATCACTAATAAAGCAGGCAGGGCTAAGGTCACAGCCATCATCATTCCGGGTACAAATAACTGTGGCTGGGTCTACTCATCAGGGAGAAGGCAAGAGGAGAAAGCTCCCACAAACGTAGAAGACTTAAGCAGATCTTTAATGCCACAAACACTTGGGACGGCAGGCAAGTTTTAACGTCAAACTAGCTGTCTGGGGCCTTTGAGTGTTTCAGGCCTTGTTCTTTCTGCACAAGTGTGTGTGTGGAGAGGGTGGAAGTCACAGAAAATCGCTGTCTTCTTCACCTTTGCTCCCTGTCATAGAAACTACCTGACCAAGCATCAGTGGTCTTCGCTCTCTCTTTTGTAAAGAAATCTAGAAGCAGGGGTAGGTGTCTGGCACAGTGGTTCAGACGCCACTCAGGATGCTTGTACCTTACACTGGAGTGCTTGGGTTTGAATCCTGGCTCCACTCCCGATTCCAGCTTCCTGCTAATGTGTACCCTAGGAGGCAGCAGGTCATGGCTCAAGTGCCTGAGTCTTTGCCACCCACATGAAGAGGCCCAGATGGAGTTCTGGGGTCCAGGCTTCAGCCTGTTCCGGCCCCAGCTGTTGTGGGCATTTAGGGAGTGACTGAGGGGATGAGAGCTCTCTCTCCTTGTGTCTCTGTCTTTCCTTCTCTCTTTCAAACAAATAAATATATAATCCTTGAAAAATCCGTAGGTCAATTATAGAGGATGACCCCAAATACTAATTTAGAAATGGACAGTAATCCAAATTCCAATCCAGCAGCCTACATCCTCACGACTGGTCACATGGGGGACGGGTGCTGAAAATGCCAGGAGGTTGGGCACAGCGATGAACACTGCCTGTCCTCTCAGCTATCTCTCTACCATCTTCTGTCTCCTTGTTTTTCACCAGAGAAAAGGAAACTAGAGGGGATAGATATGATTCACAGAAAGGTAGGTTTCTATTTTGACCTGAACCATCCCCTTAAAAACTCTAACAGAGTATCTTATTGGTATCCCACCGGCATGGGAACTCTACCACTTCAAGTTCTGTAATGTAGGTCAAGTGACTCAAACTCTCTCAGCTTTGGATTCCTCGCATGTACAAGATGCACGTCCTAAGAATAACAACCAAAGGACATCACTGCAAGGATTAAACAGTGGACGTCCAGTCTTGCTGTGCTAGGGTGCATGTCTTCCACATATCCACTCTGACAGGCTCTAACAGCCAGCTGCAAACTTCAGAATGCTGAGCATCGCCCTGCGGATCTCCAGGGAGGAAGCCGCCAATCTCAGTACACTGACTGTGCACACACACCTTACATAAAGAAAAGCACTTCCCACAATTCTGTGTTGGGTTAAAAAAAAAAAAAAGCACAGCAAGTGACTGGAATGACTCATGTGAATTTCGACAAACAGGCCTTTTTAAGGATGAGGCATAAATAATCTTTTTACTCCATTTATTCCCCTCTTGAAAATTTTCTGGTTTCGTTTTTAAACCTTCCCTTATTTCAAGATTTATCGGCTGCAGTTGGTTAAGGGAAGAATTTCATGACAAAGCTGCCCAATGTTTTACTGTACGGAATTTAATCTGAAATACTTTGTTTGGCCTTACTATCATGTAAAACAAAAAAAGATGAAAAATTTGTGGCCCAGGATTTTAGATCCTGGTATTTCAATGTTGATAATGTAATTTGAAAACAGAAGTGCAGATCTTCCAACAGTCAGCCAATGTTGAGGACGGAAAGAGATGAGGACACAAGTTCATGTAATTATACAGTAAGTGGTCAGGGGCTCGGCGCATACTGGGAAGGAGAAGAGATTCTGCCCAGAGACACGGACAGTGAACAGACATACAGCCATTCGCACAGCGTCAGAATCTGGGTGTCTGAGTTCTGCTCTAAGCTGAATGATCATACACAGTTAATGGCAGAGTTCTGGACAATAAATTAATTGCATTTTCAACTTGTGTTAAATTGACAAAAAACTGACATGCCTTGTAATGATGCTTTATCACTTCACTTTCCCACTTTCACAGGCTACTCCGTTTGTCACCCACAAGATCGCTGTTTCCTGTCACATCCAGATCAGGAATGTCTTCAATGGGGCTGCTTTGATAAAACCTTGGCAGCACACACCCCTGAGATCCAAATTGCAACTCCCAGGGGGCTCTGTGAGAATCAGGGGAGCCCTCCACAGGAAACGAAGCCAGCGAGTCAGTGAGAGGCTCCCCTTGCCACCAGGGGCCTGCACTTCTTGGAATCACCACTCTCCTGGGTCCCAGGACTGTCATACTTGGCCGCACCATCTTTGACCCATGTTATGTTGGGTATTAGCCCTGAAACTACTCCAACGAGGTTTTTAGACACTGATGCTCAGTTTGTATAGTGTTCCCAGCCTGCCGAGACACAATCCTACACACTGTCTCACTGCCTTTCCTCGAGATTCAAGTGAGTACACCCAACACTCACCTATTCACTCCCCAAGCTGCTCCTCGGGCCCATGTTTCCTGACTCCAGGAAGCCACCACTGCACTTTCTGTGCACCAAGGCATAAGCCTGGAAGTCGTTCTTGCTGCCTGCTTCTCCCTGATGCCACCGATCCACCTGCTGTGGTTGAAACCCCCTTTAAGTTTTGTCTTCCTTCTGTTTCTACCATCTAAGATCAAGGTCTTGTGCTCTCCAGTCTAGATCATTGCAACAGCCCTTTTTGGACCTGGCCTTGGCCTCCTCATGCTACAGCACTGTCCTACACAAAGCTTCCTAGGCATACTACATTCTTTAGGTCAGATCCAAATGCATAGAAAACCCTTTCCCATCTAGACCCTCACCCTGTAGTCTTACCTCATTCCTTGCCAGTATCCTACACTCTGGCTACACCGAACTCCTTGGAATTTTCTAAACATGACAAACCTCTCCATAACTCCACGTCCCCTCGGGACTCCACTTAGGGGTCATTTCCCCCAGGAAAGCTACGCAATGCTCCCCACCCACATCTTCCACCTAACCCAGGCCTGTCCTGTAGAGCCCCAGAAAATCCAGGGTTCACCTCCATTACACTGCCCTGCTTGTCCTGAGCCCCGTGATTCTTGAAACAAAGTGCGGGAAAGGGCAGCATCTACTGTAAGTGTCCCCACAGCCCAGTGCTGGTGTTCAACATTGGCGTCTTACGTCAGCCGGCCCTCCATTCATACTCAAGTATACGCCTCACGTCAGCACACAAATGTGAAATCTGCGACAGAAGGCAGCTAAGTGACTTGCTCCAAGTCACAGAACTAGTCCCGAGGAGAGGAACCGAGACTAAAGCCACACCTGGGACTCCTACCCCTAGGGACAGAGGCCACCAGACGGCACCAGTTGCAGGTCTAGACACTGAACAACCCAATGCGATGGAGGAACAGTGCTGGCAAGCGAAAGCCAGTCTGGATGACACCGAATAAGCATCATGGTCGGGCAGCCTAACCCAGCCACATCCTCAGAGCACCGCGCAGCCCTCCTCCCAGCCGTGGCCTGAATCCAATGGCCTGCTGACCGTACCTTTTTCCTCTGTCACGTGGCGAAGTTGCTTCTCAAGTGCAGGAAGCTTCAGCAACAAGACACAATCTGGATACATGTCATCTACCACAACTTGATCTAGGGGCTGAAACTTCCCCTGGGAAAAAAAAACACTTTGGTCAGTCAGAACATAGGCATTCCATCAACAAACTCAGACGTGCAAAGGAGGGAAACAGGCACGTTCCCCATGGCTGGCCCTTCCCACTTAGCCTGGAGCTGCTTCCCATCTAAGGGATCCCTGAACTGGGGCAGGCGCTAGAACTGACCTCCCTGCACCCCAGGAAGCGTGGGTGAGCACAAGGGTTGCAAGCAGTGCGTCTACTCAGGGATACCATTCCAGAAAAGCTCTAGAAACCACAGACCCTGCCTGGGGCTGGTCTGGCCGCTCCATTTGAAGAACTGCCGTGGTCACACTGCAAGAGTGCCACCCAGCCCACAAGCCTGGAACAAGGCCAGACTGGGTGAGAATGTTCTTTCCCCCCGCTGTCCTCACTCCAAGGCTGCAGAGAGAAACGCCCACCAGAGAACGAGAAATGTAACACACGAATCTACTCCTGCCAGAGCTGACTGACAACGTGCCCAACTCGAGAGCAGACTAAAAGACAAGACAGCTGGAAGGCCAGCGAAGCTGCAGCCAGGCTAAAGCAGGCTGCCAGGGAAGCTTACGAGGCCTGGCTGTCGCTGGGTGAGGCCAGCTAAGATTCCAGATCCTCACTCTTCGCACACAGGTTTAGCCATTCTTAACCTTAGCCATAGTAGGGAGAAGCAGAGCTGCCTTGGGGACACCGGACTCTGTGACAGATGTAGGGTTCTGACCACGGCCCACTTTAGCTCACCCTCCTTTTCTGTCTCAGTGACAGCTCCTTTTTAAGACAGAAAAACTGCAGCTGGTCAGCTCTCTTTGTGAAAAATGCAGCATTCTTTGGTTTGAGGGGTGCTATCTTATTCATGGGGCAGTGCGTGTGACAGCTCATCAGACTTTCTGTTACAGCAACAAGCGGAAAGGAATGTCTCCGTTTCATGTCTATTTGTTCCTTCAAATCACACATTTCCCAAGCCTTACTGTCTTCAGATTCCAACCTTAAATCTATTTTCTTCCATGATCTACCAATATTTAAAACATTTTGTGTTTTTTTTTTTTTTTTTTTAGTTTTTTTATTCACTTATTTTGTTTATTTGAAAGGCAGAGAGACAAAGTGGGAAAGAGACAGAGGCAGACAGACATCTCCCACCCACTGATTCATGTGTCAAATGCCTGCAACAGCTGAGGCTGGGCCAGGCTGAAGCCCAGAGCTGGAAACCCCAATCTGGGTCTCCCGGGGTGCGAGGGGCCCAGGTACTTGAACATCACTGCTGCTCCCCGGAGTGTGGCCTGGCAGATGCTGGAATCAGCGGCAGAGCTATGGCTTAACCCCAGGTGCTGTGACACAGAACGTGCGTGCACCAAGTGGCATCTTAACAGCTGCATCAATGCCCAACCCTGTTTCACTATTTTAAAACAACATTCCACTTATATGTAGATCATATGAGTCATGGGATAAAATACTTGCATAAATAACTAGTGTTTCATTCTTGTTTTCTTTGCCATATACATCTGTATGGCAAAGAAAAAACTTCCTTGTGGAAGTGCAATAAACAGCTTGCTTTAAAGATAAAATTAATAATAGTTGGGATAGCTGGAAAGAAGAGTTATTTTTACAGATGTTAAAATACATCTTGTGATTCAAAAAGAGCAGTTCAAATTTCGAAAGTGTATGCCAATATTTTTACCAAATAGGAAACGATTGTGTCTGAAGCGTAGGGAAGGAAACAGATAAACACCTCATGTGTCACTCTAAAGGCCGTTTCTAGCGTTGGAGAAGGCAGATTACCATGGTTTCATATGGATACCAGCCACCTCCCTGAGTGGTATTTCTGCTCCATTCTGCGGCTGTCAACTTGACCTTGCCGGAGCACCCCAGAGGTTCCCGGAGGGCCTCAGTGAGGTCAGTCCCCAAGACTCAATGGTCCCAATGGGCGATGGGGAAACATCACCAAAGAGTGGAAGGAGGGTTAATGTCCATCCATCTGTGCAGCGAGGCTGGCTGACGGCTTCCTCTGATAATTTGTCCTAGAAAATGCCACATATGAGAGCCAACTGACGTTCTCAGCTTCCTCCCCGCAAGCTGCCAAGGCTTCCTGCGGGTGACGATGCCCATTTTGGTTTCCTATAGATGCATCGGGTACCAGTCTGTCTGCAGCTTCCAGGCAATGGGAACCATGATTAAACTCAGGAATAAAACACCCCTGACTCTCAGGAAAGGACAGAGGGTAGAAAAGGAGGAGAGATAAAGCAGCTAAGCAGCACCAACTGAGAACACGACCTGGAGTTTTAAGTCAGTTTTGTTACCATCAATATTTACTGCAACTTTAATTGACTTAAAGGCAGACTCTTCTAAAGAGTTTAACACCTATTTCTTAACAATTCAAAGGTTTTCAAATTGTGGTTGATGGGATCTTCAGGGTCCTCCTTACCCTTTCAGGGGTTCCCCAAGCTCAGAATTATTTTCCTAACCATGCCAAGAAGCTATTTGTCTTTCCATGGTGTTGGCATTTGCACAGATGACTCAAACGCACCAGTGCACAACTGGTATCAGGCCGTCTGTCACAGCATTCTTCAACACCATGTACATGCAGCTAAAAAAAATGCCTGTTTCACTTAAGAATATCCTAAGCAAATCCTAGAAGGAAGAATAAGCCTGTGTGGTGAGTGTGTGGCTAAAGCACTTTTGCCCCATGCCAAGGCACACGGCTCACTTTAAGGGGAAGCACGTGGGTGACTAGGTGACTGGGTGACTGGGTGGCAAGCCGACCTGGGTGCTTTCTCCCGGCTATAAATTTCACTTGAAAAATCCTCTACGAATGATAGGCATTCAGCCTTGGGTACTGGGCAGATGTGAATGAGGGGAGGAACTATGGACAGTACTTATAGCCAATGGTAATATTTGAGCTTCCAAGCAAAAATCAGAAGTGTAGAAAATGTATATTTGCCTCTATAATAGCTTCCCAACGTACAGAACTTTCTGACAAAATCAAAGGTGATATTAACAGAGGGTTTATATGTGTGTGCAGGGTGAGTTGCATTAACATCTGGAAGAGTAAACCAGTATTTTCCAAATGATCAATATGTGATGCTACAAAACCATAAGTGGATAATAAGAAATGCTTATTTTTTTAGGTTTATTTTATTTATTTGAAAGGAAAAGTGATAGAGGGAGAGACAGAGAGATCTTCTCTCTGCTAGTTCACTTCTTAAATGACTACAACGGCCGAGGTTGGGCAGGCTGAAACCAGGAGCCTGAAACTCCACCAAGGTCTCTCTCATGGATGCAGGGGCCCAGGGAGTTGGGCCATTCTTGGAATGCATTCCCAGGTCCATTGGCAGGGAGCTGGCTTGGAAGCAGAGGGATGCCAGCTTCTGCAGGCAGCAGCTCAACCCACAGAGCCACAACACTGGCCCCCAAGATCTATCCTTAGGACAAGTAAGACCAATGGACTTCAATGTAACAGAGCATGCAAAGTGCATTGACCAGGTTGCCAATTCCACCTTGCAAGTAACCTATTAAAAAAACCACCCCTTGCTGAGTTTTGAAGAAGAACTCCACAATTACCTGAAAAAGCTGTTGTACTATTCCCCCCTTTTGTAACTACATATCTGTATGAGGCCACACATTCTTCACATACTTCTACCAAAACAATATAGAGAAACAGAGTACAGAACCAGGTTGAAGCAACAAGCTGTCTTCTATTAAGCCAGACTGTAAAGGGATGTTCACAAATGTAAAACAAGGCCACATGCCTCATTAAATGTTGTCATTGCATTAAAAATGTGCTATTTATATTAACATGCAACAGGGTTATGATTTGCACTTTAAAAAAGAGTATTTTTAAATGTCTGGGTATTGTTTTTTGAAATTGTGAGACAGAGAGAGGGAGGGAGATCCCCAGATGTCCACAACAGTGGGAGCTGGGCTAGGGCTGGAAGCAAGAACCAGGAAATCCAGATCTCCTATGTGGGTGGCAGGGACACAACTACTTCAGCCATCACCACTGCCTCCGAGGGTCTGCATTAGCAGGAAGCTGGAGCCAAAAGCAGGGGCCAGGAATCAGAACCAAGGATTCTTACACGAGATGCAGGCATCTTAACCACTAGGCTGAATGCCTGTTCCCTCTCAGTTAAAATAGAGTCCATATTGACAGAACACACAGGAACACAGCTCTGGGAAACCTTCAATAATTTTAAGTGACAAAGTATCTTGAAGCCCAAATTGTCCTAGCACCTCTAGCTGGGCCGATTACTATTACGACTACTAGTCATAAACTCTTCATGTCACAAAGGTAAATTGCATTCATCTGGAATTTCTTAACTCGCAACTAGAGGCTGCACCTTAAGCAGCTTTTAGCAGACACGCCCCAGTTTACTTCTTTCATAGTCTTTCTCACCCGGAGATAAATCTTTCTTCTCCTAAGTCCTGGGGTCATTCTTGTCTTTTTTAGGGGGGTGGCGGGAGGGTTGGTCAGTTTCTCAGCATTTGTTTGGTATTCCAATCCAAGGAGGGCTGGAAAGCAAACGTTGTCATGGTGAGGCCTTGTCAATCAGTGAGGAACACAGAACGGGAGTCCACTCAGGGCAGCTGGGCAGCTCAGGGGCCTGCCGGTGCCAACCGAGGTCAAGACTGAAGCGAGGTTCCTCAGGCTCTGACCCAAAAGCACCCGGGGTGCCGGGTCTGCAATCACCCAGTTAAATCTGCAGTGCAGAGTGTACATTTGGATGATTCAAAGGAGAGAAGAGAGGGTCAAGCAAACAAGAGTCCATTCAGGCTGCTCACTGTAAATCCCCAACTGGGAAACTCACCTCTTTATCAGTTTTCATGAGGTAGTGGAGCAGCAGAAACAGGGGGTCCACAGGTGTGGCAAAGTGGAGAAGACCTCCTGCGTGTTAAAAGAGGACACAGGAATTAAATGCTTTGGCAAGACAACTTGGTTATTTCATTTAAATCTCAATGTGAAAACCACGTGGTGACAAACATGAGTATATGTGGAATCCAAAATTCAGAACGTCTTCAGGTATAGGCCTCTGCTTCTACATGACTCAAAAGACAGAACAGCTTGAGATTATGTTACCGGTTTGCTTATTAATAATTTGAAATATTAATAAGCCGTGTGGGCTCTTGCCTCATATTCAGAAAAGAATTCTGAATACTGGTACAAATAAACCAGGCAGTGTGGTAAGTCTTTTTTTTTTTTTTTTTTTTTTTTAGGCAGAGTTAGACAGTGAGAGAGAAACAGAGAGAAAGGTCTCATTGGCTCACCCCCCAAATGGCTGCTACGGCTGGCATGTTGTGCTGATCCGAAACCAGGAACCAGCCCCCCTCTGCTTTGGTCTCCCATGCGGGTGCAGGGCCCAAGCACTTGGGCCATCCTCCACTGCCCTCCCGGGCCACAGCAGAGAGCTGGACTGGAGGAGGAGCAACTGGGACTAGATCCCAGTGCCCCTTTGGGATGCTGGCACCGCAGGCAGAGGATTAACCAAGTGAGCCACGGCTCCGGCCCCAGTGTGGTAAGTTTTAAGCTTTTTATTTAGTGAGAGAAATGCATAGGAGAGTGAGGGTGTTAGTCTAATCTAAGGGAGATGGGAAAGTCTGGAAATTAAATTGGAATCCATACCAAGCAGAGAGCAGGCCAAAAGCCACGTGCAGCAAGCGTTTTGAGCAGCTGTTAACAGCTTATCCCAGGTAGCAGAGCACAGGCAGAGAGCGTGGGTGCCCTGAAGGCGTGGGGCAGCAAAGGGCTATAATGGCAAAAGAGGGCAAAAGGGGCTGGGCCCACCATGTCTCAGGCCTTTAATTCACTTCCAAAGGGGAGTGGTTAATTAGTCTGATTGGCAGATGGGCACACAGGTGTGGTCTGGTAGGGGCATGAGGTCACACAGGGGCGTGGTGAAGGTGTGGTCTTCCAGCTCACAAACCTGATCAATTTTACCCAGTACGCCCACCTACAACAATATCAGGCCAAGCACATTAAATTCCTGGATGGGGAGAACAAGCCAAGATCTATAGAGAGCAGGCATTTGGTCTAGCAATTAACACTGGTTAATCTGCCTGTAATCCATACAGGGGTGACCAGTTTCAGTACAGCTCTGGCTTCCGACTTTAACTTGGAGCCAATGCAGATCCTGGGAGGCAGTGGTAATGGTTCAAGTAGTTGGGTCCCTGCCACCAACATGGGGCACCTGGATTGTGTTCCTGGCTCCTGGCTATGGCCCTGGCCCAGCCCCAGCCATTGCTGGTATCTGGGAAGTAAACCTGCAGATGAAAGCACTATCTCACTCTCTCTAATTAGTAAATAAAAATTTTCAAAAGGAAATTGATCTTTACCTTCCTCACTTCTTCCTTAAAAATCATTTTTACAAAGCCTCCTCCCACCTCTCAAAACAGCAGGGGTTGGAGGAAGCAGAGAAGGTGATCCAGGCCAACGATAGGAAGCCTGTACGGCGTGAATCTATCTACAAAATAACAACACAATGCAACGTCCCGTGCTTTTGAGGATGAAGATATGGAAAGCAGTACCATTCTCTCCGTATGGAGCTCCGACTTTGGTGTGTGGGCCCAGTGACTCAAAGCCCATGGGTTGGTAATCACCAGGGACCCCACCCCAAGCTCCACCCTGGAGGAATAAGGCAGGAGGCCAGCGTACGCCTGACATGACTAAGCAAACGCAAGCACAAAACTGCAGCACGACGCAGCCAGCTCTCCAGGCTGCCGGGGAAAAGGCAAATCAAAGCAGCCTGCCTGCTCCCCACTTCTCCTTCCTCTACGGATCTCCCCTCCAAGCACTGAGACTCTCTGCCCATGGAAGTGAACCACAAGGGAGATTCTCAAAAAAAGGAAAGACAAGCGATCCCTTCACTTCCTCCAAAGCCTATTATTTGGTTCCAGGAAACGCATGCACAGTTGGCCTTGCATATCCCAGGGATACTCATCCATGGGTTCAACCAACCACAGATTCAAAATATTAGGAAAAAACTTAGATCTCTACTGAATGTATAGACATTTTTTTTCTTGTTATTATTCCCTATATAATACACTACACAAGGGATCTTCAGAATGTTTACGGAAGGAGCTGGTGTTGTGGTCCTGTGGATTGAACCCCTGCCTGTGATGCCAGAATCCCATATGAGCACTGGTTTGGGTTCTAGGTGCTCCACTTCCGATCCGTCTCCCTGCTAATGCACCTGGAAGGCAGTAGAAGATGGTGCAAGTGCTTGGTCTCCTGCCACCCACGTGGGAGACCTGGATGGAGTTCTAGGCTGCTGACTTTCTTCTGGCCTGCCCCAGCAGTTGTGGCCACTTGAGGAGTGACCCAGCAGATAGAAGATTCTCTCTCTCTGTAATTCTGCCTTTCAAATAAATAAATAAAAATTGTTTATCAAAAATGTCTATTATGGGCCGGCGCTGCGGCTCAATAGGCTAATCCTCTGCCTGCAGCGCCGGAACACCGGGTTCTAGTCCCTGTCACTCCTCTTCCAGTCCAGCTATCTGCTGTGGCCCAGGAGGGCAGTGGAGGATGGCCCAAGTGCTTGGGCTCTGCATCCACATGGAGACCAGGAGAAGCACCTGGCTCCTGGCTTCAGATCAACGCAGTGCACCAGCTGCAGCAGCCATTGAAAGGTGATCCAATGGAAAAAGGAAGACCTTTCTCTTTGTCTCTCTCTCTCACTGTCCACTCTGCTTGTCAAAAAAAAAAAAAAAAAAAAAAGCCTATTATGAAAAAATTACGCATGGGTTTTGACACCTTTTAAATTTTAAAAATTTTAAATTTTAAACACCTTTAATTTTTTTTTTTTAATTTATTTTCATTTTATTTGAAAGGCAGAGAGACAGAGACAGAGAGTTCTTCTACCTGCTGATTCACTCTCCAAATATTCACAACCTGGGACTGAGTCAGGCTAGGCCAGAGGACTGCCCTCAATCTGTATCTTCCAGGTGGTGACGGGGACCCAACCACTGGAGCCTTCACCTGCTACCTCCCAGGGTGCACACTAGCAGCGAGTTGGAATCAGAAGTGGACCCAAGACTTGAACCCGAGTGCTCTGAGATGGGGTGCAACATCCCCAGTGGTATCTTTAACTGCTCTGCCAAACACTCCCCCCAAACTTATCTTTTAACTTCTATTTCCCATTAACTTTGAAGTTCCTGAATAACTACCACTTATATAGAATTTACATTGGATTAGGCAATCGAGAGATGGAAAGTCTACGCAAGGATGCATACAGGCTATATGTGCATACTATGTTTTTGGTTTTTTTTTTTTGTTTTTTTTTTTGACAGGTAGAGTTATAGACAGTGAGAGAGAGAGACAGAGAGAAAGGTCTTCCTTCCATTGGTTCACTCCCCAAATGGCTGCTACGGCCGGCGCTGCGCCAATCCGAAGCCAGGAGCCAGGTGCTTCCTCCTGGTCTCCCACGTGGGTGCAGGGGCCCAAGTACCTGGGCCATCCTCCACTGCCCTCCCAGGCCACAGCAGAGAGCTGGACTGGAAGAAGAGCAACTGGGACCAGAACCCGGCGCCCATATGGGATGCCGGCATCACAGGCGGAGGATTAACCAAGTTAGCCTTGGCGCTAGCCCACTATGTTTTTTTTTTTTTTAAGATTTATTTTATTTATTAGAAAAGCAGAGTTACGGGGGCGGGGGGGGGAGATTCCATCTACTGTTTCACTCCCCAGTGGCTGCAATGGCTGGGGCTGGGCCAGGCTGAAGCCAGGAGCCAGGAGCTTCTTCCAGGTCTCCCACAAGAGTGCAGGAGCTTTCCTAGACACAATAGCAGAGAGCTGGATTGGAAGTGGAGCAGCCAGGATCTGAACCGGTGCCCATACGGGACACTGGTGTCACAAACAGCTGCCTTACAAACCACTACACCACAATGCAGGCCCCTGCCATTTTATACAAGGGACTCAAGCATCCTTGGATTTGTGGGAATTCCTGGAACCCAGATAACTTCATTCTCTAAGAGAGCAACCAAGTTTACAGCCAAGAAATGTTCACCCTAAAGTATTTTATATAAGTGTGCACTTCACAGTAAACAAACAAAAAGAAGTAATTTCACATTAAGATTTTACTTGTTTATTTTTAAAAAGTTTATGGAAATAACTATCAGGAGCTGAAAGTTCATTTTAAAGGAGGCACGCATTATGTTCAGAAATTAGGAACAATTTTCTAGCTCTGAAAACAATAGCCTGGTGGCTATTCTTAAAAACAATTCTTTTTTTTTTTTTTTTTTGACAGGCAGAGTGGATAGTGAGAGAGAGAGAGCCAGGGAGAAAGGTCTTCCTTTGCCGTTGGTTCACCCTCCAATGGCTGCCGTGGCCAGCATGCTGCGGCCCGCGCACCGCGCTGATCCAATGGCAGGAGCCAGGTACTTATCCTGGTCTCCCATGGGGTGCAGGGCCCAAGGACTTGGGCCATCCTCCACTGCACTCCCGGGCCACAGCAGAGAGCTGGCCTGGAAGACGGGCAACCGGGACAGAATCTGGCGCCCCGACTGGGACTAGAACCCTGTGTGCCGGCGCCTTAGGCGGAGGATTAGCCTAGTGAGCCGCGGCGCCGGCCAAAAAACAATTCTTTCAAGTGGATCTTAGTGGAGAATGGGACTGGGAATGGGAGGGAGGAGGAGGAAGAGGGATGGGAGGGTGCGTATGGTGGGAAGAATCACTATATTCCTAAAGTTGTACTTATGAAATGCATGAAGTTTGTATTCTTTAAATAAAAGGTTTCTTTGGGAAAAAGAAAAAAAACAATTCTTTCTTACAGATTAATTAAACAGAAGACAATGCTGAAAGATAGGTAGGTACTTTTGCTGTGAGTCTAAAACTCCTCTAAAAATGAAATTCTGTTTTTCAAAAATGCAGGTACCAACTGAGACAAATGATCAATCACAGCCTCCCAATGTTTTCCAGTTTCAATCTGGATATTTCTGTGTCTGTCTAGCTACACCAATCACAAGTACATCACAACAGAAGCTGTGACTCACAGACTGCCAATGGGCACAAGCATATGGCAGCAAGGATGAAAATGAAATCTATGCTTCCCACCTTCCAGGCTACACCCAGGCTGCCACTGCATTTGGGGACTGAGAACCCCTGCACATTTCTCATGCATAAATGTACATAAAATTCATCATAAGCAATAAACCCTTCTCCTGAAATGTCTTAGAACAGTGTGGTGACACACAGAGCCAACAGAAAGCAGAAGGCTTAGGGAGACACAGAAAGCACTTGCTGGAAACAATGAGGGCGTGGGTGGAAGGCACGTGGGAGACCTCCAACACCTGCTCACCACCTGGACTCAGCAAGCCCCGGAACCTGAGAAGAACGGGGTTTCACCCTATCCTTCTCCCAGCTGAGTCTAGAAATTTAGTGGGGGCCAGGGGAGGAAGAAATGCACACGGCAAAGCAGCAAAACAGCCCTTTGTTATATTTTCTAGTGTACCTTAGAAGCTATATCAGTATCCAGTTTCAAGAAAATAAGATATTAAAAGCTTGAAGATCCTTAAAGAAATGGTCCCTAGTCAACAAAATGGCCCAAAGATCATCTAACTTCTTTTTTTCTTTTTCTTTTTTTTTTTGACAGGCAGAGTGGACAGTGAGAGAGAGACAGAAAGGTCTTCCTTTGGAGGTTCACCCTCCAATGGGCGCCGCAGCCGGCACGCTGCGGCTGGCGCACTGCGCTGATCTGATGGCAGGAGCCAGGTACTTATCCTGGTCTCCCATGGGGTGCAGGGCCCAAGCACTTGGACCATCCTCCACTGCACTCCCTGGCCACAGCAGAGAGCTGGCCTGGAAGAGGGGCAACCGGGACAGAATCTGGCGCCCCGACCGGGACTAGAACCCGGTGTGCTGGCGCCGCAAGGCGGAGGATTAGCCTGGTGAGCCGCGGCACCGGCCCATCTAACTTCTGACTGAAGATTTGCTCGTGTCTTAGGAGGCCAACGAGAGACGTCAGTTTAAAATTTCCTACCATCAAAGACACACAGGTGGTGACCTAAACTCAGTACTCAAATTATCACTCCCTTTTTTCTTGATTAAACCCTGCTCTGATTCCAAGGACAGCTAAACCCCTGACGGGACTCCAAACCAGTGGACACTCCCATAGCTCCATGTGTGAAGGATGAAGAAACCGGACTGTGTGTTTAGTTAATGGAAATATACACAATTAGTCACTCACCTGATTGAACTGATTCATTTATAAACCAAGAATGGTGTTTCTCCTTGAAGACTTTGATTTCAAACAGCTGCTGCAGACTCATATTGAACAAGTACATGGCTCCTTCCCCTGTTAAAACAAATCTGGTTTTTATTTGTAGGTTTTCTCTATCATGCACTTGCACTTGCGGGCGTGTACACACACACACACACACACACACACACAGATCTAAAGACTACCCAAGCGCTCTGAGGAATGCTCCTAATAGGAACATAAACATACATAAATACACACTGTACAAACTGACTCCAAGGCAAGCTTAGAGCTATTATACACATGCTTGTTTTCCAGCTCTACAATCCTCACTGAACTTAAACCAAAGAATTCAAAAGTGCGAGTCATTTATCTTAACTGCTACAAGGCCTCTCTTCAAGTCCACCATCAAATCGGGAGGGAAAGCTCACTCCTATGCAGGCAAGACCTAATGGTGCAGCCGGATGATCTGAGCTGGCACGCGGGGCCCTGTCTCCAAGGCAGCATGTGGCTCCCCACACTTGGGGAAAAGGCCAACGCGAGAGAAAAAGGCACAGCTTTAAGCCACCGGGGCCACACTGGAGGGCTTGCCTGTTCGTAACCATGGGGGCGGGGAGGACGCGGGAGTGGCAGGAGCCCACGCACACCAGCACCTTTTCTCTCTGCAGCCCACAGATTTTTCCCCCCAACTACAGCACAATCTCTGGAGTCAAGGGCCCTATGACTGAACCTTATCTCTATCACTTGTGCCTTTGGGAAAGTTACATAAACCTTCATGTTTCCTCATCTGTAAAAGGCAGGCAATACCAGACCTACCTGCATTTTTCTAAGGATTTCAGGACAGAATATATATATCTCCTTAAACAATACTGGGCATATAGCAAGTGCCCACCAAATATTAGACTTTAGTTTTTCACTGCCAATGTGACAAAAAACATTTATTCTTCCATTACATATGAAAATTGAAAGAGGAATTTTAGAAGTACACGGTGGCTGATTTTCCCCTGGACCTATATTTGTGTGAAATGCCCTAGAAACTTTACCGCCAACTAAAATTTTCTTGAAGAACTATTTCTCACCTCAACCCTGTCTTAGGCAAAACCAAGTTTCAAATAATATGGCTGATCGAGTGCATTCCATTTCATAATGAGGAAAAGAACAGTAGGGAAAGTCAAGCCTTCTTTTCTCCTTTCATTGCTTGTGTTTATGCCTCTACAGCAACAAATAAACACAGCGGCACGCCTACACTTGCACCATTCAGTATTACAGTCACCAGGGGAATGCTGCAATGTGCCACATATGAGGTGTTACTCCAAACCTTATCAATTAGCGGAACAAGAGCACCACCCATGTCACCACATAGAGTGTATTTTTAATATGTTGCCTTGAAAAACTTTAGAAGACAAAACAGAAAACGCACTGTATACAGTTAAAATAAAACTGCTTGCCAATAAAATATGAATCTCTTCAATATACAATACTTTTAATAAAAAATTCTCTGACAGGAAAAAATGTACTATTTCTTGATGGGAACAAATAAGGAAAGTACAGTCAAAAAATAAAACTAATCAAAATCTTGGCATGTCAAGTAGAAGCCTTCTGCTTTTTTACTCTACTTGTTTATTTTACTTTATAACATCAAATGAATATAAATGCAGGCTAATGTTGGATAGCTACTCTAAGAAAAGTTGGCTTATAAAGGCCAAAGAAAATTAATCTGCTTTCAGAGAGAATTCAAACACTACTTTTTTGCTTTGCCAGCAATCCTGATGCCTGAACAGTTCTGGGGATTAAAATTACAAGAAATTTTAAAAATGTTTACATTGAACGAATAGTAATGTCATCGGCTTGCTTTATTCACCTGCCATCTCAAGCCATTTGGAAAGAAGACACATGAGAAAAGAATACAGTGGAATTTCAACACATTTGCAGAAAAACAATTAAAAGATAAGTATGTTGGTACACAAAAATTTACAAGCCACGCATGATCTTTTTCATAATATGCAATTTTTGTAACTATCTGAAGATCTCTTGCATACTTATCAGTCACAATGTTTAAAGACTTTGCAGTTATTATCACCAGAGGGAAAGGACACGTACCTGAACACGGGCTAACCAGTTTTATAAACATGAGCCCATTTTTCATCTTCTTTGAAGTATCTTTTAAATGTTCTGAAAAGAAAAGGTGAATTCGCAAAATTAAAATATATTTGCTTTGCTGCTCGCTTGACTTTACTCTGCTTACCTTTCTTGTACATATATATGGTGTTTCTTTCTAAAATTTTTAGCTCAGGAAGCTGTAGTTTAAACCACAGCTTGGAACATGTGCTCCCATACCAAAATGCTAGTTGCAATCCCAGCTACTCTGCTTTGGATCTGGCGCCCTGTTAGTGCACCTGGGAAGTAATGGATGATGGCTCAATTACTTGGTCCCTGACGCCCCTGTGGATGTCAGCATGGGTTTTCTGGACCTTAGCTTCAGCCTGGCCCACCGTGGATGCTGCAGCCATGTGGGCAGAGAATGAGCAAATGGAACATTCATAGTCTCTCTCTCTCCCCCTAATAAAAATTTAAAAACTAAAAATTTTAACTATCACAAACTGTGAATCTTGAGCAAATTACCAATTTCCCTGTAAGTAGAATTTCAGATAGTGTTGATTTTTTTCTTTGAGAACTGATGAAGAGCAGAGTTGTAGTGTCAGATGGACTGGGTATTAATCTAGGCTAAGAGCTTTGTCACTGTGGGCAAGAGTCTTAGTCTCCTATCTCAACTGTCATTTACAAAAGGATATTAGTATATTTGCTTTTCAAGGGATTAAATTAGTTCATCTGTTGAAGGTACCTAACATGATTGAATAGAAATGTAAAACAGGGCTGGCGCTGTGGCATGGGCAGGTTAAAGCCCTGGCCTGCAGTGCCATCATCCCATATGGGCAGCAATTCGAGTCCTAGCTGCTCTACTTACAACCCAGCTCCCTGCCAATGAGCCTGGAAAACCATCCGAGAATGGCCCAAGTCCCTGGGCCCTTGCACCTGTGTGGGAGACCTGGAAGAAGCTCCTGGCTCCTGACTTCGGATCGGAGTGAACCAGCGGAAGGAAGACCTCTCTCTTTCTCTCTCCTCACTCTGTAACTCTGTCTTTCAAATAGATAAAATAAATCTTTAAAAAAAGCAATGTAAAATAAATGAAATATATTACCGGTATAATTTGTATTATTATAATTCTAAAGATTATTTTCAAAATAAAAATATTTTATTATTTATATTTTTACTGCTGTTATTACCTGTTCATGTCCTTTTCCTGTTCTCCTTATGCAGTATCCTTCTTTCCTTCCTTCCTTTTTTTTCTTTCTTTTATTACTCTATGAATCTTCATAGGGTAAGGATATTAACTCTGTTTTAAACTCTACTTGTAATTTTTTCCTACCACGTGGAAGATATAAAATATATAAAAGATATAAAATCTCTGTGTAATCACTTCTGCAATATGGTTGAACACTTCGTGTCATACTTAGAAATGTCTTCTCTTCCTCATAAATTGCCTGTATTTTCTTATAATACTTTAAAATGTTATCCTTAACCTATCTGGAATATCTCGGTGTAAGATAGGGAGAGGGAATCGAATGAGAATTTTTTTTCAGTGAGTTGGTTGGCCAGCTGTACTAGCATCACTACTGAATATTCATCACTTAAGTGCACTAAATATTTAAACTATTTAAATATCTAATACTTAAATATTAAAATATTTAATATTAAATATTAAAACATTAAATATTAAATTATTAAAATTAATTAATTAAATATTAAATTAACACTTAATTTTTAATTTAATTAATTCAATTATTAAATTAGCATTTAATATTAATTTAAATATTAAATATTAAAAATTAAAATATAATATATTATAATAATATATAATGATATATTATAATATTATATAATATATACATATATTATATTATATTATATATTATATATAATAATATAAAATATTTAAATATTTAAAATAAGTCTGGGAACAGTATTTCGATTCACTAGTCAGCCTATATTAGCATCCGTTCAACAGTTTAATTACTATTAATTAATTAATAGTATTAATTAATACTTAATTACATCTAAATTTTATTATCCAATAAGGTTAGCCCCTTCTGTTTCCTCTACCATATTTAACTGTCAAAGTTTCAATCATGTAAATTAAAACACCAAGACCATGGCAATTTTACGGCTAATCCAGCAAATTCTGAAGGACACAGCCGGAGGGCTCCTGGAAAGAGTCCCTCTCCACAAGGAACGGAGGGAATCTGATTAGTAAGGGACCACAGACCCAATCTACCTAAGGAGCAAAACAATGTTCAGGGCACGAAGGGAACTCTTCCTCTCTCTTCTGTGGTCCCCACGCCCTCTGCTCCACTGCGGATCTTCATAAACTTGAATATTTATTTATTTGAAAGGCAGTTACAGAGAGGCAGAGGCAGAGAGAAAGAGCGAGAGAGGGAGAGGGAGAGGAAGAGACATAGAGATCTTCCATCTGCTGGTTCACTCCCCAATTGGCCACAACGGCCCCAGCTGCACCTGTCCAAAGCCAGGAGCCAGGAGCTTCTTCTGGGTCTCCCTCGCGGGACTTGGGCCATCTTCTACTGCTTTCCCAGGCCATAGCAGGGAGCTAGATCAGAAGTGGAGCAGCCGGAACTCGAACTGGTGCCCATATGGGATGCTAGGACACAGCGCCAGTCCCCTCTTCATAAACTTAAATCTGGCACATAGGGTTAGAAATTGGCTTACTCATAAATGGTTAAAATACAGCATTCTTTGTTAAACTAATAATGACATCAAATATTCGAAAGGAAAGCAGCAACCTCATTTTGGGATTTCTACTCTCAGCTGAGATGGAGTAAGAGGAATTCAACGTACCCTCCCACCTGAAACAACCAAAACTCAGACAAAACATGCACTCGGGACACGGGACAGCAAGCCTCGCAGGACCCGATCCTGAGGGGTGGGACCAAGCAGGTGAGCCAGGACCACCTTCGCTTCCAGCCCTGCAAGGGCTCCTGGGCGCGGTGCCAAGGGAGAAGCGGGCGAATGGCAGGCAACGGAGAGTCCTGCCAGCCCTAGAGACCTGGAGCGGGTCCTGCTCTTCCGTACTGCACAGGGCACCTCTCCGTGCAGGCATGCGACGAGACGCCCAAGGCCTGGGAGAGAACAGTTTGAGTAGACGAGAGGGGACAGCACGACCCTCCCAAGGGGGCCTGGACTGCACCTATTCCCGGACAGACCACGAAACCTCACAATTCACAGAGTGTAACGAAGAAACTCGAAAAGGTATGATTAGCCCTAGACTAAACACTGTTCTGGTCCCACCAAATTGATTTTAACACAGCAAGCCCCAGAGGATCAAACTCTCCCCATGTAACTTAACTGTGATCCAGAATGAGGTTCAAGAATATTTATAGGAATAGGAGGATATTCATCACCCAAAAAGGTAATTCAAATCTGGCATCTAATCAAATACATTGGAATTAACAGACAAAGGTGTTAAAAACAGCATTCCTCTTGTAAAAAAGTTAAGTAGAAACCTGAAAGATTTTTTTTTTTAAAGACCCAGATGTCTAAAGATCTGGTAAGATGGGATTAATGGCAGAAGAAAATTAATGAATTTAAAGCAACAGTAACAAAGAATGAAAACACAGTGTAAACATTTAAAAGGAAGAGTATCAGTGACCTGTGAGACAACTTAAAGCATGTCAATATACGTGTAACGAAGCTTCCAAAAGACAAGGGAGAACAGAGCGATATAAAAACTATTTGCAGAAAGTATTTCTGAAATGTTTCTACGTGTGATGAAAACTGTAAGCCCACACACCCAAGAAACTCAATGAACCCAAAGCACAAGATACAGCAAGAAATAAACATGGTGATAATTCAAAACCAGTAATAAACAGAAAATCTTAAAAGCAGCCAAAAGAAGGAAAAAAAAACACGAATTACATGTAGATGAACAAAGAAGGAAGACAGCAAATTTTTTGTGTGAAAACCGTGCAGGCCAGAAGACAACCAAGAAACATTTTTAAAGTACTAAAAGAAAACACCAGAATTCCAGAGACACTACCTCTGAAAAATAAAGATGATACGCAGACTTTTGCGAACACTTGTGAGAGCTGCAGGAAAGAATCAGCAAGAGGCCCACACTGTAGGTGATGCTAAAGGAATTCTTCCTGGCAGAAGGAATGTGATTCTATATGAAAATATGAATCTAAACCAGAAAATTAGCAACATGGAGTAGTGGCAACTCTGGTAAATAAATTGG
This sequence comes from Oryctolagus cuniculus, assembly GCF_051225735.1. Taxonomy (NCBI): domain Eukaryota; kingdom Metazoa; phylum Chordata; class Mammalia; order Lagomorpha; family Leporidae; genus Oryctolagus; species Oryctolagus cuniculus. Next base: position 70,390,449 of record NC_142875.1, on the reverse strand, counting down.
ACTTGTATTATGTCTTTAAAGGTCATTGGATGTTTAAATAAAAACAATTTAGGGGGAGTTTATAACAGATATATATAAAATACATGATGACAATGCCATAGAGGCAAGGAGAAGAGAAATTTAAGTATACTGTAGTAAGTTTCTATTACTGTGTAAAGAAGTATAATAACACTTAAGGTAGATCTGATCATTTAAATAAGTCAATAATAAACAAATTACAAAACAACAAATACTGTCATCAATATGACAAAGGACATGAAATATGATCATAAAAAACGTACCTGACTCAGGGCAGAGTACCTGCATTCAACCCAGTGCTCTGGCCCGACTCCAGTTTCCTGCCTACATAAACCTTAGGAGGCAGCAGGTGATAGCTCAAGTAATGGGGTTCCTGCCAACCGCCTAGGAGACCTGGATTGAGTTCCTGGCTCTCAACTTCAACATGGCCAGTCCTGGCCATTGCTGGCATTTGTGGAGTGGACCAGGAGATGAGAGATTTGTCTGTCCATCCGTCTGCCTCTTAAACAAATAAGTAATAAAGATGCTGCCTCTCTGCCTCTTAAATAAATAATAAACATGTCTTTGAAGATAATAAAAAATAAGTTAGAGTAAAAGCATAAAGAATGGATGAGACAAATAGGAAGTAAAGAGCAATATGACAAATTCAAGCCTAATACAGCAATCACATTCAATGTACATGGTCTCAACACCCCAATTATAAAGCATAAATTGTCAAACAGGATTTGGGAAAAAAAAAAGATAAAAACTAAATTCTGGGGCCAGCACTGTAGTGCAGTGGGTTAAGCTGCCACTTGGGGTGCCGCATTCCACTCAGAATGTTGGTTCAAGTCCATTTCTCTGCTTTTTATCCAGCTTCCTGCTAATGCTCCCGGAAAGGCAGAGAAGATGGTCCAAGTACTTAGGATCCTCTATCCTATGGGAGACCAGGATAGAGTTCTTGGCTCCTGGCCTTGGCCATGGCCAGTCCCAGCTATTGCAACCATTTGGGGAGTCAACCAGCAGATGGAAGATCTCGATATCTCTATCTCTCTCCCTCTCTGTCGCTTTGCCTTTTAAATAAATAATTCTTAAAAAAAAAAAAAAAACCTGTATGCTACCTATGGTAAACATATTTTAGAGATACAAGTAGAGGAACTGGTGGCAGAGCAGGTTTAGGCACCACCTGCCATGCTGGCATTCCATATGAGCACTTGCTTGAGTCCCAGCTGCTCCAGTTCTGATCCAGCTCCTAGCTAATGCACCTGGGAAAGCAGAAGATTATCCAAGTGCTTGGTCCCCTGCCACCTATATGGAAGACCCAGATGGAGTTTCAGGTTCCTGACTTTGGCCTGACCCAGCCCCAGCCATTGCAGCCATTTGGGGACTGGAGCAGGGGATGGAAGACCTTTCTCTCTGCATCTCTCTCTCTCTCTCTCTCTCTGTAACTCTGCCTTTCAAATAAATCTTTTTAAAAAAATAAAGATACAAGCATATTAAAAGTAAAAGGAAGGAGATATGCTGCACTTAACATGCTAACACTAATCAAAGGCAAGAGGAAGCAGTTATGCTAATAACAGACAAGAGATATCACCAGGGAAAAACACCATCATTTCACAATGATAGAAGGGTCAGTTAACTAAGAGGACTAAACAAATCTAAATGTTTATGCAACAAATACAGAGCTACAAAATGCACAAAGCAAAAAGCTGATAGAACCCTCTGCCCCATCCCTCACCCCTGGCAAGCACTAATCTGCTCTGCAGCTCTGTAATTTTGTCCTTCTGAGAGTTTTACATAAATGGAATCATACAGATTCAATTTCAAGAATCTTTGTAAGACTTCCCTTTCTGTAATTCACTCCAGATAAGAATGTAAAAAGAATGTACAGGATAACGGCTGCAGGGTTGAAAATTCCTCCTAAAGACAAAAGCAAGCAGTGGTGCCCCCAGTGCCCTGCTGTTTCTCCCTTGCCCAGCATCCCACGTCTTCACTCTGTCTCCAGGCCCCGGAGAGCTGGCCGGCTTCACATCAGCCACACACCACTTTATCTGGATTCACTGCCATGGTAGACTTTCCACTTGGTGAATTACTGCCGACGTTTACTTCCTTTGTTTCAATAGAACATTTTGCATCTAGTGAGTTATACATTCTCCTTCCACTTTCCCATTCCTCCAGAGTTTAACATAATTAAAAATTTAAAAAGCCAAAAGTCTGAAAAGTATATTTCTAATAACTCTCCAAGGAAAGCCATGCTTCTATTTTTCCCATGAAGAGCAGTAAATCCAGAGGATTAGCTATAGCCTAAAATGTCAAGCTAAAAGAACTTTTGGAATTACTAACTACAAATAAATACTGACATTAATGTGTTATGCTGCAAATGCCAATGTTCTCTGAAATATGCTTTGGGAAATACAATATAGATAACACTAAAACGTCTATTTAGTGGGGAAAATATCTGCTTTCACAGTGTACAGACAACATGTTGTTGGATGGAATCTTTCAGCATAGAATTCCAAGTGAGACACTGTATCCAGGTTGTTTTGCCTTTCTTCACTACACAATGCAACTCTGAAGCAGTCTCTCTGGCCCGCATCACTTACCCACTTACCAACCACTGACTAGCAAAAATGGACTCTGTCCCCTGCCCATCTGAAGTTTACGGAAGTTCCATAGAAGAGACAGATTTTTTTTTTAATTTTTTATTTAGTAAATATAAATTTTCAAAGTACAGTTAATGGATTACAATGGCTTCCCCCCCCATAACTTCCCTCCCACCTACACCCCTCCCATCTCCCGCTCCCTCTCCCATTCCATTCATATCAAGATTCATTTTCAATTATCTTTATACACAGAAGATCAATTCAGTATGTATTAAGTAAAGATTTCATCAGTTTGCACCCACACAGAAACACAAAGTGTAAAATACTGTTTCAGTACTAGTTATAGCATTACTTCACATTGGATAACACACTAAGGACAGATCCCACATGAGAAGTAAGTACACAGTGACTCCTGTTGTTGACTTAACAATTTGACACTCTTGTTTATGGCGTCAGTAATAAGAGACAGATTTTTTAACATCTTTATTATTTATATGAAAGTCCTATTTACAAAGAGAGAGAGGGAGAGACAGAGATCTTCATCCATTGGTTAACTCCCCAGATGACCAGGCTGAAGCCAGGAGCCAGAAGCTTCTTCCAGGTCTCCCATGTGGGTAGCAGGGTCTCAACCACTTGGAACATCTTCCACTGCTCTCCCCAGGCCATTTGCAGGGAGCAGGCTTGGAAGTGGAGCAGCCAGGAAACAAACTGATGCCCATATGAGATGCCAGTATTGCAGGTGGTAGCTTTACCCATTATGCCCCAACATTGGCCCCAAAGAGATGGATCTTAAATCAAATAATCATACACATAAATGTAGATTGCAAATGTAACAACTGCTAAGAAGAAATGCTGCTAAGAGAATAAGAAAGAACTTTACGACAGAAGACGTATCACAGACGGAGTCTGTTTAAGTGCTCTGATTTGATGGCTAAGGAGTCAAGGGAATTATGCATTCACTTCATCAACTCCTGGGCCAAGCCTAGGCCCCAGAAGTTTTTTTTAAATTAATACATAAAAATTGTACATATTTACAGGAGACAGGATGATATTTTGATACACATACACAATGCATGATTGATGATCATATTAGGGGGATTGGTTTACTCATCACTCAAATGTTCATCGTTATGTTGCGAATGTTCAAAATCCAGCTACTTTTTTTTTCAATAATCTGCGAACTTCTTTTAAAGATGTTTTACTTATTTATTTTATTTATTTGAAAGGCAACAAGAAAGAGAAAGGTAGAGATCTTCCATGCCTGCTTTATTCCCCAAATGCCTGCAACAGCTAAGGCTGGCCCAGGCTGAAGCCAGGAGACAGGAACTTAATCCAGGTTTCCCACGTGGGTAGCTGAGACCCAATTACTTGAATCATCACTGCTGCCTTCCAGGGTGCACATTAGAAGGAAGCAGGAATCGGAAGTGGAACCAGGACTCAAACCCAGGCACTCCAGTATGCAAGTCAGGTGCACCAAGTGAATCAAAATTGCTTTTCCAATCACAGGCCCTTCTTATGGCTACTTTGAAATGCACAGTACTCCCGGTTGCCCCTCTTCCAGGCCAGCTCTCTGCTGTGGCCTGGGAGGGCAGTGGAGGATGGCCCAAGTGCTTAGGCCCTGCACCCCATGGGAGACCAGGAGAAGCACCTGGCTCCTACCTTTGGATCAGCGTGGTGCGCCAGCCACAGCGCACCGGCCGCAGCGGCCATTGGAGGGTGAACCAATGGCAAAGGAAGACCTTTCTCTGTCTCTCTCTCTCACTGTCCACTCTGCCTGTAAAAAGAAAGGAAGGAAGGAAGGAAGGAAGGAAGGAAGGAAGGAAGGAAGGAAGGAAGGAAGGAAGGAAGGAAGGGTACATAATGATTAACTATCATTATCCTACTGTGCTATAGAACTGTAGAACTTATCTTTCCTATTTGTAACATTATACCCATTAACCAACCTGTCCCTTATCCCTAACCCCGCCTTTCCCAGCCTACGTAACCATTCTACCATTCTGTAAGATCTAATCTTTTAGCTTCCACACTGTTTTGACTAGATAGTGATATGGCCAAGAGCTGTGCACAGACTCTAATATTAGAGGCTCGATTCACGAATAAACATCCACATACCCTTGAAAGTAGAAAGATAAGATTTATTTACAAAGACTCCCGTCCGTTAGAAACTTACAACCACAGCACCGGAATAAAGCATCACAGGCAAGGCATGTAGCATTCGGGAAGCAATCAATACCACCTTCATTTGTTTTTCTTCTTACTCTTATATCCTTCCCTTATGTAACCCCTTACCTGTCCTTAACCTTAGCAGTGCTTGCCAATCAGCCGGAGGCAAATGTTTTCAAAGTTGTCTGTGAACTGGCCTGGCCGGGGCCATATTCCCACACAATTTGATTAGAACATTGTTTGGAAGAACAGAAGGCGCCTTCTCTTCCCCAGATAGCCTCTGTGTTCACCCAAGGTTGTACAGACTCAACTCCTTATCTTGTTTACTTCTTGTCCTTGAGTCAAACTTTTTCCTTCTACTTTTAACAGTACTTTTTTAACAGTACGTATGAATGAGAACACACAGCTGACTTCTGACAAAGGTGCCCACAATATACATCAGGGAGAGTAGTCTCTTCAATAAACGGTCCTGGGAAATCTGGACATCCATATGCAGAAGGAAACTAGAATCCCACACATCTCACCACACACAAATCAACTCAAAATGGACCAGGTACTTAAATGTAAGAGCAGAAACTATGAAACTGGGGCCAGTGCTGTGGCGCAGTGGGTTAACGCCCTGGCCTGAAGCGCCAGCATCCCATATGGGCGCTGGTTCGAGACCCGGCGGCTCCACTTCTGATCCAGCTGTCTGCTATGGCCTGGGATAGCAGCAGAGGATGGTCCAAGTCCTTGGGCCCCTGCATCCGCATGGGAGACCCAGAAGAAACTCCTGGCTCCTGGCTCTGGATCAGTGCAGTTCTGGCCATTGCAGCCAATTGGGGAGTGAACCAGAGGATGGAAGACCTCTCTCTCTGCCTCTCCTGTCTCTGTGTAACTCTGACTTTCAAGTAAAATAATAATAAATAAATCTTTAAAAAAAATAAGGCCGGCGCTGCGGCTCAACAGGCTAATCCTCCGCCTAGCGGCACCGGCACACCAGGTTCTAGTCCCGGTCGGGGTGCCAGATTCTGTCCCGGTTGCCCCTCTTCCAGACCAGCTCTCTGCTGTGGCCAGGGAGTGCAGTGGAGGATGGCCCAAGTCCTTGGGCCCTGCACCCCATGGGAGACCAGGATAAGTACCTGGCTCCTGCCATCGGATCAGTGCCGCGGTGGCCATTGGAGGGTGAACCAACGGCAAAAGGAAGACCTTTTTCTCTGTCTTTCTCTCTCACTGTCCACTCTGCCTGTCAAAAAATAAAAATAAAAAAAAAAATAAAGAAACTATGAAACTACTAGAAGGAACCCTTGGGCAAATGGTTCAGGACATTGGCTTGGGTGAAGATTTTTTTTTTAATATGACCCCAAAAGCACAGGCAATGAAAGCAAAAATACGCAAGTGAGATTATATTCAACTAAAATCTCCAGCAAAGGAAACAAAAGAGAATTGGCACAAAATTTTGTTTGATTGGTTCATGTTAAAAATTTTGAGTCAGGAGCTGATATTAGAAAGTCAAGTGATTTTACATAAAATGCAGGCTTCAAATCTAAGTATAGCTCCCTAATTATGAAAACAAAAGTTATTATGCAAAGATTTTGCTTATGTAATCAAAAAACTCAGCAACAACAAACTCATACTGACAAAGGGAAGTTACCATTCTCCAGATCCTCCAGTTCCCCTTTAGCATCCTGGAAACTCAGCTTATGATAGGATGATGACCAAAAGCCATGTCTGTCCACACTCCACTGCCTTGCTAGATTCTGTACTTCCATAGCAGGACTAGGTAAGTATTGGGTGCTGAAAAAAAAACTTGAATACCATTTGGTATTATTGAACCTTTTTAAATATTACTAATTTTGTTACCAGTTCAGGCACTGTTCTAGGCATTAAAGATACAGCTGTAAACAAGCAAAGCTCCTGTCTTCCCTTAAAGAATGCATCTAGCACATCCCTACATGCTCCTTGCTTCTTCTGCACCCCAGGTCATTAGCCCTCTTGCTCTAACCTCAGTTCTCAATCCCCAGGTCCCTCCAGGACAAGGTGTAAGACTCAGATCTATCAGTCTTGGAAGCCCCTGAGCTACATTGTCCAACAGACTTTCCACAAACATGAGACATGCATTTAATTTACATGTTTCTAGGAGTCACAGTAAGAATACCCAAAATAAATTTTGGTAATATATTTTATTTGATCCAATCTATCTGAAACATTCTCATTTTTTCACATAAAAAAAGTTTCATATGAAATGTGTTGGCATGATGTTACCTGTGGGTTTTACATGGATAACCTTTATTCCTACACTGTTGAGTGTTTTATAATGAAAGGGAGTCAGATTTTGTTAAATGCTTTCTCTGTGACTATTGAAACGATTATATAAGTTTTGTCCTTTATTATATTAAAATGACCTATTACATTGTTTGACTTTTGGCATGTCGAACCAACCTTGCATTCCTAGGATAAATCCCACTCGATCACAGTACATAATCTTTCTCTATACTGGATTTGGTTTGCTATTTGTTGAGGATTTCTGTATCTATGTTCATAAGGAATGTTGGCTGCAGCTACCTTTTCTTGAAGTATTCCCTCTTTTCCCATTTTGTGAAAGGTCTATGAAAGATTGTGTTAACTCTTTCAATGTTTAGTAGAATGCACCAATGAAACTGGGCTTTTCTCTGTAGGAAGTTTTTAATTTAGCAACTTAATCTCTTTACTCATTGTGGAGTTATTCAGATTGTCAGCTTATTCTTGAGTCATTGTGGGAGTTTTTCTTTCTAGGAATTTGTCCACTTCATCCCTTTATGTGTTTTGTGGGTTTACAGTTGTTCGCAACACTCCCTTCATCTTTTTCTTATTGCTGTAAGGTTGGTCTATATTTAGAAATTTGAGTCTTGTTTCTTTCTGTATAGCTAAAGATTTATTGACTTTGTTGATATTTTTAGAAGGGCTGTAATTGCTTCTTATTTTTATTCCACTGTTTTTGGAGGACATATTTGGTGTATCTTTAGCCTGTCATATATCGTGTTCACATTGGCTTTGGAAGAATGTGTATTCCACTGTTGCTGAGTGGAATGTTTGATTCTTGTCTGTTGGGGTTAGTTGGTTTGTAGTGTTGGTAAAGTCTTCTGTTTCCTTGTTGTTTTACACATTAGTGAAACTGGGGTTTGAAATCTCCAACTATTTTTGTTCAATTGTCTGTATTTTCCATTAGTTCTGTCAGTTTTTGGCTCAGGTAGTTTCTGGATTATGTTAATGTTTTCCTGATACATCATAAAATATCCCTCTTTGTGTACAATAATAGTTGTTTTGTGCATGTATCTTAAAGTTTACTTCATCTGATTTCAGTATGGCTATTGCAGCTCTCATTTGGTTACTGCTTATATAGAATGTCTTTCCCCTCCTTTTACTTTCCACCTGTTTGTGCCTTTGACTCTAAAGTGTGTATGTTGTAGATAATATATAGTTGGATCATGCAGGTTTCCCCTTCATTCTGCCAATTACTGCCTTTTATTAGGACTGTTTAATTCATTTACACTTTAATGTTATTACTGATCAGTTGGGCCTTTGTCTGCCATTTAGCTCTTTTTTTCTTTCTATATGCCATGTCTTTTTCCCTCTGTTCTGCCTTCTTTTGTGTTAAATGGATATTTTCTAGAGTATCTTCTTAGTTTCCTTGTTTCTTTTGCTTTTGGGGAAGTTATTCACTTAGTACTTGCCCTGGAAATTACAATTAACATATATTTTTTAAAGATTTATACAGATGCTGGTTGGTGTCCCGGCTGCTCCTCTTTCGATCCAGCTCTCTGCGAATGGCCTGGGACAGCAGTAGAAGATGGCTCAGCAGTGGAAGATGACCCAAGTGCTTGGGCCTTGCACCTACAAGGGAGACCTGAAGGAAGCTCCTGGCTCCTGGCTTCAGATCAGCCCAGCTCCAGCCATTGTGGACATTTGGGGAAAGGACCAGCAGATTCTTTTCTATTTTTTAAAGATTAATTTATTTATTTGAAAGTCAGAGTTACACACACACACACACACACAGAGAGAAAGTGAGAGAGAGAGAGAGAGAGAGAGAAGTCTTCCATCTGCTGGTTCACTCCCCAAATTACCACAACGGCCAGAGCTGGGCTGATCTGAAGCCAGGAGCCAAGAGCTTCCTCTGGGTCTCCCTTGTAGGTGCAGGGCCCAAGCACTTGGGGCATCTTCTACTGCTTTCCCAGGCCACAGTAGACAGCTGGATTGGAAATGGAGCAGCCAGGCCTTGAACTGGCGCCCATATGGGATGCCAGCACTGCAGGTGGAGGCTTTACCTGCTATGCCACAGTGCCAGCCCCAAGACCCTTTTCTCTGTCTCTCCCCACTCTGTCTGCAAGTCTACCTCTCAAATAAATAAACAAAATATTTTTTAAAAAATACACTTGCATTCTTACGGTTATCTATATATTTAACAGTGCTCTTTATTCTTTGTGTAGATTCAAGTTCCCATCTAGTCTTTTCCTTTCAACCTGAAGGCCTGCTTTTATGATTTTTATGGAAAAGATCTGTTAGGGATGAATCCTCTCAGTTTCGAATTGTAGGATTGTCTTAATTTTCTCCTCATTTTGGAAGGGTAACTTGGACAGACACAGAATTCTTTTTTGAGAGTTCTGTTCTTTCAGCACTTTGAACAGGTATCGCCTGCACTTCTGGCCTCCAGGTTCCTGACGAGCAGGTCACTGCTAACTTCACTGAGGAGTCCTTTCTCTGTTGGTGCTTTAAAGATTCTTTGTCTTTGGCTCTTGACTGTGATGCATGTAGCCATACTCTACTTGAGTTTATCCTATCTGTAGTTTGCTGCACTCCCCAAATGTAAAGATTAATGAATTTAAAAATCAAACTGGGGAATGTTTGGACATTAATTCCTCAGATACCCTTTCTCCTCCCTTCTCGTCTCCTCTGGGACTCCCATTCTGCTCACGAGTACACTGTCATGCTTGCTGAGATCCCACAGGACTCTGAGGCCATGGTCATTTGTCTTTATTATTTTTTCTCTCTGTTCCTCAGCCTGTATAATCTTACCTTACCCATCTTCAATTCTGCTAATTCTTTCCTCTGCCAGATCAAATCATTTGAGCCCATTAGTGAACTTTTCATTTTAGTTATTATACTTTTCAATGTAATAATTTATATATTTTTTAGAATTTCTATCTCTTCATTGATACTAGTTGGTAAAACTTCATTGTCATAGTTTCTATTCATTCTTCAGAAATGATTTACTTTAGTTCTTTGGTTATATTTATAATAGTTGGCTAAAATCTTTGCGGAGGGGCTGGCATCATGGCACAGCAGGTTAAGCCAGAGCCTGCAATGCCAATATCCCCTATGAGCACTGGTTTGAGTCCCAGCTGCTCTGCCTCCGATTCAGCTCCATGCTTATGTACTTGGGAAAGCAGAGGATGATGGCTCAAGTTTTGGGGCTTCTGCACCTATGTCGAGACCCTAGGCTCAGGGCTTCCACCTGGCCCAGCCCTGAGGTGACCCAGCCCAAGCCATTGCATCCATTTGGGGAGTGAACCAGTGGATGGAAGATCAATCTCTCTGTCTCTGTCACTCTCTCTCTCCATGCCCCCACCCTGTAACTCTACCTTTCAAATAAATAAATAAATTGTTAAAAAAAAAAAGTCTTTGTAGAGTAAGTCCAACATCTCAGCCCTCTCAGAGATGGTTTCTGTTGACTCCTTTTCCACACAGTCTGTCTATGTGAGGAATACCATACTTTCCTGTGTTTCTCATACATATTTTTTTCTTTGAAAAGTGGACATCTGAGATCATGAAATAACAAATGTGGCAGTTCTAGAAATCAGACTCCCCTTGCTGAATTCCCCCAGGATTTGTTCTTGGTTTATTGACCTTCCTGGATTAATTCAGTGAAGTTTGCACTCCCTGTAGTATGCAGCTAAGAGGCCTCTATCCAGTTAGCATTACAGTTAGCTAAAACTGCACTAGTAACTCTCCCAGCGTTTGCTAAGCAGCTGTTTATGTGTTGGGCATGCCTTCAACTTTTGATCTTTAAACTTCTGTCTTAGCTTTTAAGTGCTGTTTCCCAGGCCCCACGGTCAGCCAGACGTGAGAGTCTGAGCCCCCTCAGGTCTTTCCTGGGCATGCACGCAGCCCTGCAAATCAAGCAGTCTTCTAGTTCCCTGGGAGTGTATTAGAGCTTCTCAAAGCCCCTCTGGATATCTTACTCCCCATATCTTTCCTTTAAGTTTTTGGCCAGCTGGTATCCCCCTTCTCAGAAACCACAATTTTAAACAGTTGCCACTGGTTGTTTCTGACAAATGCCCTGAGAATAGGGCTTTTCCCTTAGAAAAAAGTCTCTGAGCTCCACATCAGGTCAAATAATGTCCTACAAACGAGACTTTCCCAGAGAGCTGTGAGACCAGTCAAACAGGGACACTGCTCTGAGATGAACTCTCTGAGGAGCTTCAGACCAGTCTGTGGTGCCCTGCACTTGCGAGGCTACTGGTTCGCAGGGCTACTGCACAGTGGAGGAGAGGGAGGTGGGAGTAGTTCACATTACAATGCCACAAACCCTACTGTTCCTAATGAGATTCAGTAGCTGTTCTTGAATCAACACCCCTTAGATTGTTGGAAGTCTTCAGCTAACTTCAAGAGTTCTGAAAAAAATTGATTTTGCCCATCTTTGCCGGTGTTTGCACTGACTTTTTGGGAGATTTACCCTCACTGCATTTTGAAAGCTTACTATGAGAAAAAGAATTCATATTGCTGATACCTCTGATAAATTCCTTAGTCTATACCTGGTATAGCCACACAATTACACGTGACTATAAATTAAAGGTTCTACCAGAATAGGAATTTTCTCTTAAATTTAGAAAATTCTGGGTTAGCCCATGGCTTCACTCCTTATCCGCCAGGCTTGGGAGCTCTGTCCTTTTTCTACTTTCTACTCTTTTACCTGAATAACAGCTAAATTAATTAGGAAGGAGAAAATCCTGTTTTTAGGTAATGGAAAAGGATCAGAAAAGAGAGGGAACGAGGCAAAGGGTCTTTATTTTTAAACCTATTTTTAAGTATAGCCCATTCCTCAATGATGTCAGCACAGACAGCACGCTGGATCTGGAGTGAGAGGCTCCCATTCCAATCCCAGGCCCTCTTCTTACTCGGCAGTGAGCGAGGCACAGTACACAACCTCTCTGCCTCATTTATGTCATCCATAAAATCAGCCCAACGATAACCACTGCACAAGGTCTTGTTAGACTGAAATGAAATGTTAAGAGAAAGGGCCTAGATCACATAATAGGCACTCAATTAAGAATCAGTTCTCCATCTTTCAATTCTGTGAAAAAGGTAAGGACATGAAGGGAATAATAAGACCAAAATATAACAGCCACCAATTCCAAGCACAGAGTTACCTAAGGGTGTAACAATCAGCCTTTCAAGAAAGAATCCCAAGTGTCTTAGTGGAAAAGCCAGAACCCAGTGCATTCTATGTGTAAAATCCAAGATAATGTAGAGCACTCAGCAGAGCTTTTGGCTCTTGGGAGGCAACATGAACGTGTTGCTCAGCTTTAGAAAAAATTCAATTAGAGATGATAAAATCAAGTGTTGATACTCAAAGAGCCAAAGTTCACTTATCTAGCAAATAGACACGTGAAACACCTTCTTCCAAAACCATGCTGAAAAATGAGATTTCACACTCTGCTTTCAAGAGTAAGCTTTATACTTTCTCTTTTCGATGCTTTTTTTCTTACCTATGAGGCAACACAGCCATGTTGGCTAAAAGAGTACTTTTGCAAAAGCAGAAAAAAAATGCAGGCAAATCAGAAGCAGGTATCAGTCTTGCTGGCCATGTCAGCTCTGACAGTATGTTAAACTTCCCAGTCACCCCATGCCCGGCCGCTCTGGGTCTTAAATCTGACTCCCAGCAGTCTGGTCTCTCTGTTCTCCGTGAAGAGCCAAGTGTGTGTCCCACGGGCCTCCATCAACGCTGACAGCAAACCTGCCCTCTGTCCGCCAACCTGATCTAAACTGCTCGACAACAACAACAGAAATGAAACTCTGATTGTCACTTCCCTGACATTTGAACTTTAAAGAAAACATACCGGTGGCCAACAAATGTAAAATTAAAAATAACAGCCCATATGAACCTATGTATTGGCCATTTACTGCCCCGCAGACACTGGGTAAGTGCTTTCCATGGGTTATATAATACAATGTTAGTGTTCTCTCCTTCGGATGAAGAAGGCCAGTGCTGTCAACTGTAGAGCCAGAATTTAAAGTCAGACGAGTATTGTCCCAGGGCCAACGTTTTAAACTTTGATACTGTAAAGAAACTCTTCACTCCACCCTCCTTAACTCCGAAAACACAGACCACAGCTCTGAAGCACGGTCATTATCTTGAAATGACCGTTCCCCTATCGCACATCGCACAGTCATCTCAAACTGCCTTCCCTTTCCTGTGCTGTGCTCCCAGCCTCAGACGCAGGAGGGGCATCTCGTCAGTGCCCCCATTTCAATCCAGCGGGTACACCGCACTGCTGGGGAGGCCGGAAATAGAAAGGATGGCGTCAAAGAGTGCATGAGAGAAACATCTAGTGACAGAAACAGATACAGCGGGGCAGGTGTCTGGCACAGCCGTTGAGATGCTTATTGGAACACCTGCTTCCCACATCAGATGCCTGGGTATGAATCCCAGCTCCACTCCCGGTGCAGCCTCCTGCTGATGAACACGCTGGGGGAGGCAGCAAGGAACGCTCAAGTAGTTGGGTCCTTGCCCTCCCATGTGGGCGTGCTGGACTAAGCTCCTGGCTCCCTGCTTTGGCCTGGCCCAGTCCTGGCCCTTGCAGGCATTTGGAGAATACACCCGTGAATGTGAGTACTATTTGTCTCTCTGTCTTTCAAATAAATAATTTTTAAAAAAAATCAAAGTAAATAAACTCCAGTTTGATCAATGGCAAGAAAGCTGACCTTCCTATTAGGGACTATGTTAATTTACATGGCTGCACACACATTCCAGTTCCCTGTGACATTTCAGTGTTTAAAGGCTGGGGTACCCAGCATCCATGAAAACAGATTTACTCACTCGGTAACATTGAACAGTCAGTCGTGAAGTCAGCCAACAGGGCCTATTGGTTTTCGTGCACGGACCGTGTAGTGGAGGCTGTTGTACAGCTGATGAAGTTATTTGTCAACCAGCTTTTTAAACTTGGCAGCTCTTTCATATCTCCTCTCTTGGTTAAGACAAATTCTTTCTAATCATTTAAAACTCAGACATGAGATGAAAGAGAGCGAGCGAGCGAGCGAGAGTGAGAGCCGCCTTTGTGCCCCGTGTTCTTACAACTTGGAAGCACTGGTGGCCCCGTTTGATTTTTGGCACAAGTGAACAAACGCGCATTCTCTCTTACGTGGAAAAGCAAGTCCAGACATCAAAGCACCCTCCACTTTACTTTTAGGCTGTTCCGGCATCAAGAAGATTTAATAAAACAAAGATGAGATCATCACCCCAGTGCTCACATAACAGTGTGTCCTAAATGGTCCGGTTCATTTTCTTGAGATTTTAGATATTACAATACAGCCAGGCCTCTGGTTCCCTGCTGCTGGATGGCCGCAAAATCCTCCTTTTTCCAGTACCTTGGTGCTAGCAGCTTCTGGGAACGCTAACCTCATCAATGAGCACGTGCCTTGCCTTCCCAAGAAGTTTAAGCGCTGTCGCCAGAGCTCTGGGCTGGCAGAGGCCATCTTGAAAAGTTTCGAACCAGAGCTAAGCGAAGACATGAGACCTCTCCCCGCAGGCCCCAGAGAGCTGAGGCTGGCTGCAGTGGGCAGCCTGTTTGCCATGGAGGAGGAAGCAGACTTGAGGAGAGGAAGCTAACACTTGGGTGGTCAGAAACCCTGGACGCCCTGCTGCATATGTCCCCACTCAAACCAGCAGCCACCTCCCCCATCCCCACTGCACAGCCGGCCCCTTCTGGGAACACGTGAACCTGCTCCAAGAAGCTCAAGGTAGCTTTTATAACACACAAGTCAGACGCATGAATCCATGTTTCAAAATGCTAATCATTTCCACACAAAGGCAGATGTGGGGACCATTCAAACGGGCATCCTACTTAAGGCAAGCACACCCGGGGGTTTGCAAGAGGCTATGGTCAGCTGGCAAGTTTCACCTGCCTTGGACAGCTGTCACCGGATCCTACTGTGCCCTGGTGCCCACGGTGGCTATGGGACTCTGTCTTCACCACTGTTGTACCTTTCTGCACTTTGCATCTTTATCCACCTTCAACGATAACCCATTCCACACACGCACCCTCTACCGTGTGAACGACACTGGCACCCCAATGACACTCACACTTCATCCACACCGAGAGCGTGACTCATAAAAAGTTCTCTGTCGGCTTTGCTCACATCAAAATCCAAACCCCCTAGCTCACTAGATAACTGTCAGATTCAGTGTAGAAATAAACAGTACCACGCAGTACCGTCAAGCAACTCCACTGTCCCTGAGTGTTTAGCATTACTGTAAATAAGTAGCAAGAGTAGGCAGGAAAAAGCAGAAATAGAAAAAAAATTTTTAAATTTAAGAACATGGAATTAATTTTGTGATACACACCAACACAGAGACTGAAAGGAAACGCCTCAAATATCGCTCTTTCTGAATGGCAGGATAACAGACAAGCTTTCTGTTTTTTTTTTTTCTTCTTCTGCTTTTGTTATTACTGAAGTTTATACAAGGTAGGTATGACTGTTCTAATAAAAAGTTCTTAAAGAAAACACTGGAAGAAAATGTGGAAATCAAGATTAGTCAAAAACAGATTTAAAAAGACAACAACAAAAATCTGAAAACAATGCGAGATGGAGGAGGCATTTAGCTTAGTGGCTTAGACAGGAGTGCCTGGGTTCAATTCCCAGTGCCAACTCCTGCCTCCAGCTTCCGGTTACCACAGACCCTGGGAGACAGCACGTGACAATTCAAGTACTTGGGGCCCTGTCACTCCCATGAGAGACCCAGACTGAGTTCCCAGGCCTTGGCTCCAGCCAGCTTATCCCCTGGCTGCTGTGGGCATTTGGGGAGTGAACCAGCAGATAGAAGCTGTCTGTCTGTCTATCTCTCAAACAGTAAATAATAAAAACAATGGGGGGGGGGCATAGCCGATGACCAGAACCAGCCTTCGTAGGTGCTACTGGGACACAGGCCCTTGCGGGAGGCTTCTCTGCTCGGACCCCAGGCAGCCTGCAGCCTCCAGGCTGGTTGTCCCGGGCAGACAATGAAATAGGCACCACACCATGCAGATCTGGATCCCTTTCCTACCCTTCCACCGGGTGGCCCATTGCAGCTTAGCCAGCAGTCATCCCTGGAAAAGGAAATCAAAGTCTGAACAGCCGTCCAGAAGTGCCACATGACGTGCTCTGCTTTCCAGAGGCCCCCGGAGAGGCTGTGCTCTGAAGCTGAAAGTTCAGTGCCCCCCCCCAGAGAAGCCAGCCGCTACTTGGGAAGGACGCCTCGGGGTACTCCTGGCTCCTGGCACACTCTAAGCATTCAGTGCATACGGAGGTACTTCAAAGAGTCTGTAGAAAATGAAATTAAAGGAAGTTTACTTTTGCTGCAAAATATTATTTGAAATCCATGCATACAAGGGGTTTTCACAGCAAATGCGTATTATGAAAAAACTATGCATGGACTTAAAAATTTTTTGTACCAAAATAAGCGTTATCTTTCCATTCCATTTTTCCATGAACTTTTTGAAGTACCTGCATATAAAAATGATAATGAAGTGAATAATCATAATGAAAGATATAAGCAAAGAGATACCACTAAGTGGGACAGTAACAGGAGAAGCATGGCGGGAAGGCTTCCTGGTGGTGGTGACCCCTGAACTCGTTGAAAGGGAAAATAAGAATCTGCCCTGGCTGAAAAGGTAGAGAAGGGTATATAAGGTTTCAGGCTGACACAAAGTGTTGAAAGCTCAGAGAAAGAGCAGTTGACATGGAGCAAATGGCTATGCTTTATGGAAAATAAAGTTAAACCCAGCCTTGAAATAAGGGTAGAAGTTGGATAACAGTGGCAGAGGAAGAAACAGGGCAATGCAAGCAAAGACACTGCCAAAAAAAAAAAAAAATGTGAGGGGCTCACGTCGTGACGTAGTGAGTTAAGCTGCTGCCAGCGATGCCAGCAGCCCATATGGGCACCGGTTCAGATCCTGGCAGCTCCACTTCTGATCCAGCTCACTGCTAATGGCCTGGGGAAAGCAACAAAAGATGATCCAAGTGCTCGGGGCCCTGCCACCCATAGAGGAGGAAGCTCCAGGCTCCTGGCTCCTGGCCCAGGCCCAGCCATTGTGGCCATCTAGGGAGTGAATCAGCAGATGGAAGATCTCTCTCTCTCTCTCTGTAACTCTTTCAAATAAATAAATAAATAAAAATTTAAAAAGAGAGAGAAAGGATAGAATGTGTGACATTTACTCTTCAGTAGATGTTTACTGACTATCCAGTCTGTCTGTCCCAGGCCTGGGGCCAGGAGCTTGGGGTGCACCCGCACACAACAATCCCATGAGACTGGTACTGTTCTCCCACCGCAGGGATGAGGAAGTGGAGGCTTCACAATGAGCAAGCCCTGTATGTCCCAGTGTGGGCCGGAGGGGAACTTTCTAAACACAAACCAATGAGGCTCTTGGAGAAATTTGTGGAAAACACGTATTCGGGGAAGGGGAGGGGGGAGCATCATTTCAAAATTGTTTTGCATGTCCAGGAATTTAATTTTTAATCTGGATTTCCCTAGACTTTTGGAGTACCCTCATATGCACAGTTTTGACAAACAGGAAGAAGCCTGCTTGAACTTTCTTTCTGAGGTTAATCATGTGCCGGCCCGAGGGTAGCTGAGGTCACTGCCGTCAGGAACAGCTCTCCCTCTCCATACACTTTAGACGTTGACTTATTTTTTCTCCCCAAAGAAGAGGTATTTCTTTGGGACTTATAAAAAAGTACACGGATGGAATCAGAAATAACATCAACATTCATTTTCTCCATTATTAAGCTGAAAAATTAGTTTTTCCTTTTATGTTCATGTTTTTTAGTCCTTAAATGCAGCAGTTCTGCAGCATACACTCACGCAATGTTTGCACATCCATTTTTGCATTCCATTCGGAAAGACAATTCTGACACAATTTCTTGTGACCACCAGGATGCCCCCTGCAAGAAACTGCCATTGTGTGAGTATCTGAGGTGTCCATGCAGGCAGAGCTGGGCTTCTTAACTGCCTTGGGGAGTGACCAATTGTCCCCCAGAAACTGGCCATTACTGATGCTATCTCTGCAGAAGTAAATAACAAATATGACTTTTCTTAAAAAAATAAGATTTAGTTATTTACTTGAAAGGCAATAAGGTAAATAAACTCCAGTTTATTTACTGGAGTAAATACTGGGAGGGAGAGAGAGATCTTCATTCACTTGTTCACTCCCCAAAAGGCTGCAATGGATGGAGCTGAGCCAGGCCAGAGCCAGGAACCAGGAGCCAGGAACTCCATCCTGGTCTCCTACATGAGGGGTAGGCACTTGGGCCATCTTCTGCTGCTTTTCCTGCATTAGCAGGGAGCTGGATAAGAAGAGGAGCAACCAGAAATGGAACTGGCACCCATATGGAATGCTGGCATCGCAGGGGAAGGCTTAACCCACTGTACCACAATATCAGTCCTCCAAGAATAGTTTTTATGATGATGCAATAAAGAGGAATAACTTTATTGCAAAACAACATAATTGACTATTCTATCTGAAGCCCAGTGTGCTCTTGGGACTTGATAAGCATTGCTGATGGTTCAATCTGCCTACCTGGGAACAAATGAGTTTTATTAATGGTCCTGAAATTATGTGTTTGTTTTTTTTTTTTCCTCACACAACATGTATAGTTTCTCAATGTTTTAATATCTCTTTGGAGATAAACCCTGTGAATGGATCAGCTCCTGGCAACAATCAATGCAGTCTTCCATCCTATACTCACTGGATCTACTGACCTTACACCAGGCTCCAGCTTAACTTAGTGGAACTGGTTAAGTGTACAAAACCTGGACTGTAGAATATTAAAAATATGACTGTGACACATACTATTACAGCAACAAAGAGGAATGGGAACTTCTAACATATTCCCAAAAAACAGAAACGCTAATGGTCTCTGTAGCTAATACTGCAAATAGGCTCATGTTCCCCAGATGCTCGAAACATTTCAGACCATCCCAACTCAAAGGCAGGCTGAGTGTGCTGAATTAGGGTGCAGTTCTGTCTCCACCTGCCTATGAAAACCACCGTCCTGAGGCTGAAAACCCCACAAGCATCCCTTCCAAGTTCCAGCTTTTGTTTTTCTGGAATATTCGGTTTCTCCAAACAAATTGAAATGAGAGGCATAGCAACCTAAATCCAACTTTTAAATACATCCTTTGAGATAAAATATACTGCTGTGGTAGGCAGCTTGTCATGTAATGGGAATTAAGTATTGGCAACAAGTGCCATCCCAAGGTTGGGGGCTTTGCATTTCTCTCATGGATAAATCCCTTAAAAGTTTGTTGGCCTGTTGAACAATGCACTCACTTTCCAGTGCACGGAGAGAAGTTCTCCAGACCCAGAAGTTTTCTAAAACTGAATACAGGCTGTCTCTACCAAACAAGAGGGTACTTCAGCAAGTTCGTTCTATGGTATTATGGGAAAATGATGCATGGATTTCAAAAAATATTTACACTAAACAAATCTTGTATTCTAATTTCATAGTTCCACAGGCTTTCTGAAGTACCCTTGCACTTCGTAAAGTTTTACATAATGCATTTTTTGTTTATTAAGGGTCCAACTTCACCGAAGCCACAGTGTGATCCTCACAGTGGTGAGGGTAGGTAGTCCCCTGCTCTTGAATGCATAACTAACTGGGCTGTCTTCCCATCTGCTGGAAAGATAACAAGTGCATCTGGGAGGATGGGCCTCCTACCCCGGCCATGTCAACTCTGGCCGGCCACAGAGAGAGCCAAACCTCTGTCTGGCCATCTTCATACCCCATACTAGCTCTCAAGGGCTGGTCCTCAGTGTCGGGGTTCCCAGAGGCAGTCCCCAGACCAGCAGCAGCAGTGACCTCGTTAGAAACGCACGTTCTCAGGCCTCAGCCCAGGACTACAGATTGAGAAGCTGATGGGGTGGATGGCTGTGCCTCAAGTTCGCGGAACCACTGTTGCACTTCTCTAACCATTAATCTATGTTTGTCCTCGTAGAGCCTGTAGGTGGCAGTAAAGGCCGCCTGAAGAACTGGAGGGAAGGCGGCTGAAGTTGTCACTGCCCAGGAACCGGCTATCCGGAGGCCAGGCCACACAGTCCCATCGGTTCCCTAAGAGCAGCTGCACCTCCAGTGTTTTTAAAGGTCACAGTGCATCTCATCCAACGGACTGAAATTCTTCCCACAACCCGATAACCTAAACCTGCTACGCTGGGGACACAAGAATATTTAATTCTTTTGAAGATTTTTGTGTTCACTGCAAGGAGGACACAAACGCACTTCAGTGAAGACAGATCAACACTGAATCAACAGAACAACCTGAGAAACTGAAAGGATCATCGGCTATTATGGGTATCTGAATGATAACGCAGAAACCGCACTGGATTCTGAAAGCATGGGTAGTTTTTCTACCCTGCAAATGTAAGTAATTGTACTGGGGTGACGAAACTGGAAGAAAGGATTTGTCTGACGAAAAGCGAATCCCATGTACCCAGGCAGCCTGTTGCTAAAGTCCGTCCAACCCTGAATTCTGCGTCAGGTGTTTTACCATGGAAGCACATCCATCGAGGATATGGAGCGACGGTGAGTCTCCTACGCGTCCATTCCATTTTCCCGCCAACCTGCCAAAGTCCATGCGCTGCTGGTGGAAAACCACTAGGCTATTGGACATGAACACGCAAGCACCCAGATTCAGCCTCGCCACTTCGGGAAACACATCCCAGAGAAATGAGCGCTTGTAGCTACCAAAAACCTCAGGAAAAAAAAAAAAACAAAAACAATGCTCTTTGCAGTCTAATTCACAACTGAATAATACAAATGCTCACAGGGAAACAGCAGCAGCTGCAAAAACACCAAGCAGCCAACAAACCAACCACTGCTAAGTAATTGTGGATGCATCTCAGAGACCCGCAATGCAAAAAGGCCAGGCACAACGGGGTGCATTCCCAACCAAAACAGGCATATCCACTCTCTGGTGACCGGGGCCCCAAGAGCAGGTTTGAGGAGCGGCTCAGAAAGTTCTACCTCTGGTGAACCGCATGCTCAAAACTCATCCACTCTACAGTCAGAAGGGAAAGTTAAACACACAAGCAAAAACTACTCTTAACTGCCGTGTAGCCATTTTCAAAATCTACCATTCCTGGGAAACCAGACCAGTATCACCATCAGAGTGTATTTGCTGCAAAAAACACTCCGCGTTTGCGGACCTGTATCTCAACTCCAGATACAGCGAACAGGGCATCTTCTCCCCACGGCTACACCACCAAAGCGGTCAGATCCACAGGGAGGCTGCAACACGTGGCTCTGGCCCACCTGGGAACATCACTCTCCAGAAATGGCGTTTGGCCCAACAGCGACCCTCCTCCCGTTTCCCTGCTGCCTGGCCAGCCCAGGCCTGTCCCAGGACTGTTTCCAAGGCAACTCTGGGCCTACTCGCACCCCTGGCTCCTATCTAGTAGGTCCCCGTCGCTGGGCCAGCTGCCTAGCGGCGGACACCAAGTTACCCCTCCCTGGGCAGACACCCGGGGCGGCCACGCAGAGCGGCCGAGACCCAGGACCCGCCGCCCCACAGTGCTTCCGGGTCTCCAAACGGCGCCTGCCTAGGCCGTGTGGCCGAGATGCAGATCCCGCCGTCCCCTGGGAGGAACTCGGCCCCGCGCCCAGGACGGCGGCGCGCGGGAGCCGGAGCGCGGGGCGGCGCGCACGGGGGTCGGGAGCGCAGCACCTGCGAGCCCGGCCCCGCCGGCAGCCCCGCCGCCCCGCCGCTCCGCGCGGGGGCGTGTTTACCTGGGAGCAGGAACACGTGCTGCCGGACGCCCGCCGCGTCCCCGCAGTCCACGCCCGCGGCCATGGCTGCCTGCTTCGTCGGAGGCCCTCGCGGCATCCCAGGCCCCGCACCCGCCGGCCGCAGCTCGGCGGCTGCCGAAAATGGCGGGAGGAGGGGCTGTTCCGGGTGGCGCGCGCTGGGCCCCGGAGGCGGCACGGGCCGAGCGGCTGCGTTTCCGGGTGCAGCCCGCCGCTTGCTGAGCGCCTAGGAAGTTGAGAACCAGGCCGAGGCGCCCGGGGCTCTGCTTCGCGCGCTCCCCTCCGCCCCTTGACCGCGGGCGGGCGACTGCCCTGCGGCTCTCCAGCGACTGGGCGGCGGGGCCCGCAGGGCAGAGGCAGCTCGCCGCCTCCCGCAGTGTAACGGGACCAAATAGGTCTTCCTTTTCCTTTTCCTGCGTGCTGAACAACTGCACACCATTGAGCCTGAGACTGACCAAAGAGTTCCATCAGATAAGCAGTGCTTGCTTGTGATTTCCAGAAGCTGGCCTTGAGAAAGCCGGCTGCAGTTGCAAAGTAATCTTTGCGCCCGATATTTGAAATTATTTTAACAGAATGCAAAGGGGTATGAGTAATTCAAGAGGCGAAAGGCATGGATTCTAGGCTGTGTGGGCTGCCTCCTAATTAATGAAACACTGGAGTCTCTCAATACTGTTCCCTTTCAGCTCTCAGCCAAGTAACGTTTCGTAGCTACTTAATTGTACGGAATATCCTGCTGTGTCTTCCTCCTGATAAAGTCAAGCCATGGAATCTCCAAGTAGCTGCCCTGGCATCCAGGATAACCCTGGTATCAGACTCATCATAGGCAGTACTCAGCTTCAGCACCTCGCTCAGCAGTGTGACCTCCTTTGCAACCTCCTGAAAAGCCTGGGCGGGGGGGGGGGGGGGGGGGGGCGCAGCAGGAAGCCGGTTCTTGAGATGTGGATCTGCTAGCTTCTCATCCACCTGTAGATTAAGCTTTCTCGTTTGTTTATCCTCAAACCTTGTCCTGGTTATTTTGATTTGGCACCACTGACAAGGATGGAGCTTTGGGTAACAAGAGCAAGCCTGTGTTAAGGACAGCGGTTGTCACACCCAGATCCTAAAGTAACTTAGACATGGCCCTTCGTTCTTTGAATGTGATGTGTCAGTGGCATTGTGGGTTGAAATTCATGTCGGATTAATGTGTGCCCCACTTGCCAGCAGTCCTCAGACCCAGGTTAGTCCTCATCACCAAAAAGGTGAACAACTTGGAGCACGGACTATGATTATATCTAAGAAAGCTCTTTGTAATGAGTTAAAAAGTATGACACTTTAAAAACAGTGTTTCAAAAGTATCATGAAATTGGGGTTGGGGAGGTTAAACTTTTAAAACAAATTTTAATTGAAAAAGTAATGCTTGGTACATGGTTTTTAAGATGAACGAGAAAAATCCTTCTTTTATACTGTAAAGTGTGTCTCTTTCCCACCTGAGATCTGGAATACCTCTCCCCAGGGGCAATTACTGTTGATGGTTTGTCTATTTTTTGAGATCTCCCATGCAAGTACAAGTTCATGGGTCTTATTTTTTGCAGAAGTGGGAGAATGGTATGCGTGACTGCTATGTACTTTGCTTTTTCTTGCTTAATCTGGAAAAGAGTTAACATTTGACAGTGGTAGATCTGCCCCAGACTACTGCAAAGATTTGTAATGTCAAGCCTATTTCCCATAGGACGACATAAATGTCACTAACATGGATCGCAGGACACACCTGGTGGAGAGCAGGCCTTCTCAGTTCAGGAGGGGTGCCCTGTGCCAATTCTGGGCCAAACAACAGATATATGCCCTCCCTCAGTACTGTACTATGGGAAAAGCTATGGTGTACAGGGCAAATCCCCAGGCACAGCATGGTCCTATACTAACAGCTATAAGAGAAGCTTCATGGGCGGGGCGCGGTGGCTCACTTGGTTAATCCTCTCCCTGCAGCGCCAGCATCCCATATGGGCGCCGGGTTCTAGTCCCGGTTGCTCCTCTTCCAGTCCAGCTCTCTGCTGGCCCAGGAGTGCAGTAGAGGATGGCCCAAGTGCTTGGGCCCCTGCACCCGCTTGAGAGACCAGGAAGAAGCACCTGGCTCCTGGCTTCGGATCGGCACAGTGCCAACTATATTGGCCATTTTGGGAGTGAACCAACAGAGGGAAGGCCTTTCTCTCTGTCTCTCTCTCTCACTGTCTGTAGCTCTACCTGTCAAAAAAAAAAAAAAAAAAGAAGAAGAAGAAGAAGAAGCAGCTTTGCCTGCAGTCTCTCGCTCTGTCACACAAAACTGTTCTCATTCTTCCCCTGTTCCTTTCCAGTCCTTGCTTATATGAATATGTATTTTTATGCAGCTGTTTTCACAGTATGAAGACATTTTGTCTGCCATAAACATGTTTCCCATGGTATCTAGAGCTATAGTTACTGGAAGAATGCTACTTCACACCACTGATGTACAAGGGTACTTAACCATTCCCTAGTGTGCAGTATTTAGGCTGCTCCAAACTGTTGTGATAATGCTACAGTGTCTGCTATGTGTGGACTATGCAACAGTTTGAAGTAATAAACTACATGTGCTTATGGCAACATGGATACTTTATATTGAAAAAAGAAAATCAGAGGAAATGATTGATAGCAGAATGCCATGTAGTTAAATGAAAAACATGCATAAAATAATGCTGTGGTTCACAAGGATCCAAGCATATTTAAGACCATGCATCAAGTGTATATAAAAAAAAATGGGTTCTCTAAAATGGAGAGGGGTGATAGAAGGATTGGACAAGGGAATGAGGAGCAGGAGAAATCATATAAGAGAGGCGGGGCTGCCCTGGACAACGGTCAGCATGACCTATGAATGCCAACAGTGAACTCTCTGCCTCTTTTCTAGTTTCCCTTCTCCCTTGCTATGGTTTTAATATATCTCCCAAAAAGCACCTGTTGGAAACTTCATCCCCAATGCAACAATGCTGGGAGGCGTTCAGACCATCAGAGCACCACCCTGATGAATGATGGATGACGATTATTAAAGGACTTGAGGCTATTAAAGGACTTTGGCCATGTTAGGATTCAGCAAGATGAGTCCTCTCAATCCTACATTGCCCAAATTTTGTAGTTACCCTTACTTTATATAAATATATGGACTGTTTATAACTGTATAAATGTGCATGCACCCACAGATGCATCCAGACTCCAGAACCACAAGGCCAATAAATTCCTGTTCATTGTGAATTGCCTGGTCTCGGGTATTCTGTTATAGCCACATAAAATGGACTAAGACCACTTCATTTTTTCCAAAAATAATTTTAGTGGCTTCTTGAAAGGGGGTGCTGTGGTGGTATAAAGGTTGGCTCCAGGTCCCTACCCTCCAGTCATAGTCCCCAGCACCACCCACCCTCCAAGCCCCATCCATATTCTGGCCACAAGGAGCTGCCCATGATGCTGCCCTCTGTCCCATCCAGCACTTGGCATTGTCTTGTCAATGCACCAGAGCTCACGTGGACAATGCCTTCTTCAGAACTCCTCTTCCCACATCCCAAAGCTTCCCAAAGATTAAGGGAGAGGCCTCCAATGGCTGGCTTGTAGAGAAGCCGGTCAATGTTCAGAGGGGAGAGAGCATACAGTAATTCACCCCTCGATCCTCCAAGGTCAAGAGTGGCTCTGAGTGTTCACCGCACCAAGCACAGCACTAAGCCCTTAGTTATGATTGTCTCAATAACCTTCCAGCGGCCCAGAGGGTAAGTGCTAGCATGACCACTCACATTTTAGACAGAAAGAGCACAGTGTTCAGAGAGATCAAGTAACTACCTGTGGGGGCACCACTGGCAAGGGGCTAGGCTCTTAATCTCCACACCCCAAAGTCCCAGTGCCTAGGACAAAGCTGTATGAACACACACACTGACAGTGATAGTGGAGTATTCTCAAGTTTTGTAATAAGAACAAATTGAGTGTATCATAAAATATTGCATGAATTAATTTTGATGTTGGTCCATTCCAGTCATACTAATGGGTATAGAGATGCTGGAAGATGTTCTCCAAAGAGTAAGGAGGAAGCAGCAAGCTTGTCTGAATAGGGCATCAGAGAGAATCTTCCAAATGCCAGAAAGAACAGATGTTCATTTCCTAGGAAAAAAAAAAGAGGGAACTGAGTAGGACCAGGACCAGATGGAAACAAACGACTTTCAGCAATGCATAGTGGTGATCAGAGCAGCATAATAGAAGGATTCTTGTACATATTATTTTAAAAGAATGCTTCTGTCAAACAAAAGGAAATAAAAACTACATTTGTTACCATTTTTATCAGGAGAAAAGTTACTATCTTGCTTAGGTTTTGTGATCAAAAGCTCGTGTAATGGCAGTAGAGAAAGCAACACGGTCCTCAAGCATGAGACGGGAAGAGAGAGTCAGCCCTCGGATGGTCAGCTGGCTAGCACTGGGCCCACGAGCAGTCCTGAACCACGGTTTCCAGGGAGAATATTCCCTTTCTGCTTTCTTATCCAGCCCAGCCTGAGGCTGACTTGTCCTGGCTGCCAAGGGACCTGCCAGTTAGCGAATACGAGTGACTCCAGCTACGGAGATGGGACAGAGCAGCCCCTGACGTCCAGACGCTGGCCCAGCTCTCACAGCGAGACCAGGTTATGTTCCCCTTAGATGTCAGCCATCCCACTGAATACCAGTCTCAGACAAGGCTGCTACTGAGAGCAAGATAAAGACCAAGCAAGGTCACCTCATAATTTTATCTAAGCACAGATACAAACAAGGTTACCATGCCACCCACAAAATACCAAAGAGCCCAATCTCTTGACCATAATGAGGGCTACTACTTCCGTACCAATCACAGCTTTAGTCTCACTCTTGTCTCCCTCCCCTTAGATGATGAGCTCTTGAATTACCCAATCATAAGACGGTTCTGCTCTCCATCAGCATCCAACCTAGAGTGAATCCTGGCTTCCTCAGACCCTCTCTCAAATCACCCAACTGTACCCCAAATCCTATAGTTTCTTTCCAATATCCCACCTTCTGGTCTTAGTGGCTGCCTGAGTAACAAACTGCAGAGGAGTTTCTGGCTCCCTGGGCTGACGCATGTTGATACTGTGTTGATACATTTCTACCTGGGTTGTCTGTGGGTGCCTGCAAATATATGCAGTTATAAACATTAGATACATGATTATATAAAATCAAGGTACCTACAAAATGTAAGCAATTCGAACTCCAGTGTGTATTTTGGTACCTGAAAGCTACTGTGATCAAACAGATCAGAAAATTATAATCACATTTTGCTGCTTGGGAAGCTAAGCAATCACTATACATTTCATGTAATTTCTGTAACTTGATGGCCTAGTTATTCTCACTTAATTTACTTTTAGATACATCATTAATATTTTCTACAGTGCAGTGCTTTGGAAGTGTGTATTTTTTTCTAAGTATGCCTTCCCTAACAAGTTAATAAATTGAGAAATACTAAAAGGTTGACTACTTTTACTTAAAATATTTATTTTCAAAAGCAGGATATAAACTTGTATAGAGAATATTATCACATCTAAAAATAATAAAAACGAAAGATTGGTGGTTAAAATCTGGCCATCATAGTCCTTAAATCACTTCTTTCTACTTCTATGTATTTTCTAAAAATTATTCAGTGGGGCCAGCATTGTGGCAGAGTGGGTTAAGCTGCCATTTGCAGCATTATCATATCATAAGAACCCAAGTTCCAGTACTGGCTGCTTCACTTCTGATCCAGCTCCCTGCTAATGCACCTAATGTAAGGCCCCACAAAACACAGCAAACACCGGAGTAAGGGAAGGAGTTTATTGGGGGAAACCCAACAGACTGGAGGGAAGGGGCAAAGAAGGAAAAGAGAGAGAAGGAGAGTGTAAGAGAGAGCTGAAGAGAGAGAGAGGGAGGGAGAGAGTGAGAGAGATCAGGAGACAGAGAAAGAGAGCCACATGTTCCGGAACAGGTCCTTTTAAAACTTTGCGGGGGGTGGTCAGGGAAGTAGGAGTAGCAAATCCCATTATGGTGGGGATGGAGCTTGACACCAGTGGTTGGGCCATGTGGCCACCTGGCCTCCTGCAATGGCGGCGGGGGTAGACCCTAGGATGGTGACAGGTTGTAGATCGCACCATAGATAAGACTGAGCCATTTTACTAACACCTGTGGCCCAACTACTGGGTCCCTGCCACCCACGTGGAGACCCGGATGGAGTTTCTGGTTCCTGGCTTCACCATGGCCCAACCCCAGCCATTGTGGCCATTTGGAGAATGAACCAGCAGATGGAAGATCTTTTCCCCTCTCTTTCTCCCTCTCTCTCTGTTACTCTGCCTTTCAAATAAATAAAATAAATATTTTTTAGAAAATAAAATTGTTCTATTAATATTTTTAATATAGTTTCATTTTACTCTGTATTTCCTCGTGTGCTCCTCAAGAATAGCATTCTGGTTTTCTTTTGGTAAATTCTGATTTCTTTTACCAATGATCTCTATAACTGAGATGCTTAGGGATACGCAAGCATTCATAACACCAAAGCAGTCCATATCTGCTGCTTTCTTTTATCAGTAAAGACCCTTCAAGTAGTAATAAGATATTTTACTAGCTCATTATAACACATTGTTTGAAAATAGGAACAGGAACTGCTAAATGTAGCTTATGTATTGCCAAAGATTAACAGTTTTTTCTGGTAATGTGAGAGTTTTACCCAATGTTTTGCCCATCAGCAAAAATAAGTAATATTGGTTCAGTATTTAAAGAGGAGGTATTGCAAAGTCAAGTTTATGTTTATTCTTGTAATTATATTGATCATGCAAGAGTAACATTCTTGAAAACTTACTCTTCTTCAATAGTTTGTCTAATATTTCTAATTCTCCAGGAATATAATTGAATGAATAAAAGAGTGTCCCCTAAAAGTGACTGCAGTTCTCCATTTTTAACATAAATATGAAGTACACTTTTTCAATGCCATCATCAAAACCTCCAGGCAGAGCAAATGAGTCTTGTGTATTTCTTATTAAGATTTCCAGAGGTGAAGAATTTATAACAAGACAAGCAGCCTTTGTTCTGGAGTTGGGAAGAAACCAAAGAGATTTTAAAAAGACTTAACATTGATTTAAAATGTGAAAGGATTGTTCTGTCCTCAAAGATGAAAATATTTGTTGCATAGCGTTGGCAATAGTTGACTAAATTGCTTTTAAAAAATGACAAGACTATAATGAAACAGACTTTATCATTTTTTATGAGGACGGGAACTGTTCAGACATTTCCATTTATTTAAAATGTGGGTTAAGATAAAAAAATAAGAAGTATGAGCAAGCTATGGTGCAATATTTCTGGCTTCAGAGTTAAACACTGAATTAGGAGGGAGATTTACTGTTGAACTTATGTTCAAATTGCTCAAACCATAAATACAGCTTCGGATAGAGGAGGTATAAATTTGGGGATAAAAGAAAAAGATAATAATACTTTCAGTTTTTCACATAATTCTAACAGTATGTTAAATAAATAAGCAACGGGTTAAGACAGTGATTACAAGGAGTGGCCAAATCTTTAGACATCCCTTGCTGAGTCTGTTTTTTGTTGTTTGCTTGCTATTCATGTGACCTCAACCTACCTGAAGTTGCCTTCTTTGTTATTTCTAAAGTCAGATGTGTTTTCCGTGAACCAACAGAAGACGATGACATGCCTCAGACAACTCAGAATGGATTTTCTATCAGTATTTCCAAAAATGTTTTATTTAATAAGAATCAAATTCTTCAAAAACTGAAGTTACTTCATACATGTTCCTTCTAACAAGGTCTAATCAAGCTATCATTTTGGATGAAATACACAAAGGCATTGTTGTCTTCATTAGGTGCGATGGTAGCTTCTCTTTTTAACTATGTTGGACAATTTCAGGCAGGAAAAAAAGCCATGTTTCCTGGGCATAAACCTCCTGCCACAGCAGTGGAGCCAACGCGGCAGCTCACTTTCCTCGCTTAACTGTGTCTCCAGGAGATTCAGAGCCCATCACAATCATCCTGCTACCTTTCTTCCTTATTGAATGTCACAGACCAATCAACCCCCCAAGATTTTTTTTTTCTTATCTCCTTTACTATTTCATTTCCTATATTGGACAAATAAGATCAGTAGAGGCACATGTTTTGATTTTGCTTAGATTGGTGATATTAAGGCTATAAATTGTAAACAAGAGCTCATTTAAAACTTCCAATATACTCCTCTGTGTTGGATTTCTGTAAGTTAGTGGAAGCTCTTTTTCTAATGTCTTCTAGAGCCAACTGAGGAATGTGCCCTGTAACAAGAAAATGTAAGAGAAGAGAGGCTTCGAAGAAGAGTTGGAAAGTTTTGATGAAAGGCAGGAAATGATCTAAGAATGCAACAGCAACTTCTGTACATTTATATTTGATGCACGGTGCCTCTTTCCCCCACCAACCCCCCATCTCTGGAGCAGTCTGAATTGGCGCAGTTCTATTCGTTGATACCTGCTCTGTGCCAGACATTGTTCCATTGCTTGAGTCATATCCGTAAACAGCACACAAAGATGCCTCCCTCCTGGAGGTTACATTTAGAAAAAGCTGACAGGCAAGCAACAGACATAATGAAACAGGCCTAAACTGAGATAGTAGCTGGCTAGTGCCATGGAGGGAAGACGTACAGCAGGGACAAAGGGTTCACGAGTACCAGGAGGGCTGCCACTTTGAAATGGTCAGGGTGAGCCTCATAAGGGCAGTCACCTTTGCACAAGGAAGAGTGGGAGGCCTCTGGTGTGAATATCTAAGTGCATTGTGCCCCAGGGGGAGGAACCACCAGGACAAGGGCTGCACAGCAGCAGCTGCCACGGCAGCTTCATGGACAGCAAAAGAGACCTGCATGCCACTAAAGGGGGAAAGATGAGTTCCAACAGAGAACTGACCAGGGCCGGTGTCGTGGCACAGGAGGTTAAGCCGCCACTCCCAGTGAAAGCATCCCATATCGGAGGGCCGGTTCCAGTACCAGCTACTCTGCTTCAGATGCAGCTTCCTGCTAATGGACCTGGGAGATCAGGGGAAGATGGCCCGGGTACTGCCACCCACATGGGACACCCCAATGGAGTTCCTGGCTCCTGGCATTGGCCTTGCCCAGCACTGGCTGTTGCAGCCATTTCTAAAGTGAACCAGTGGCTGGAAGATCTCACTCTGTCTTTGTCTGTCCCTTTTTCTGTCACTCTGCCTCTCATATTAAAAAAGAAAAAAAAAATGAGCTGTGGCATAGCGGGTTAAGCTTCCACCTGCGGTGCCACCATTCCGTACAGACTCCAGTTCGAATTCTGGCTGCTCCACTTCTGATTCAGCTCCCTGCAAATGCGCCTGGGAAAGCAGCAGAAGATGGGCCAAGTGCTTGGACCC
Source organism: Oryctolagus cuniculus (assembly GCF_051225735.1). Classification (NCBI taxonomy): domain Eukaryota; kingdom Metazoa; phylum Chordata; class Mammalia; order Lagomorpha; family Leporidae; genus Oryctolagus; species Oryctolagus cuniculus. Next base: position 70,359,296 of record NC_142875.1, on the reverse strand, counting down.
CTGCATCCACTTGGGAGACCCAGAAAAAGCTCCTGGTTCATTTTTTTGGCCTGGCCTGGTCCTGGCCCTTGCAGCCATTTGGGGAGTGAACCAGCAGTTGGGGGATCTCTCTTTCAGTCTACCCCCACCCCAACCACCATAACTCCTACTTTCAAAATAAACTAAATCTTTAAAACAAAACACTGCACAAAGAGCTTTAAGAAAGCACAACAGTGCATACACAAGAGCCTTGATCATTATGTGGCTGAGGCCAAAAAAATAACTGCACTTAAAACTAAAAATCTGGGCCAGCGCCGCGGCTCACTAGGCTAATCCTCCGGCTTGCGGCGCCAGCACACAGGGTTCGAGTCCTGGTCGGGGCACCGGATTCTGTTCCGGTTGCCCCTCTTCCAGGCCAGCTCTCTGCTGTGGCCTGGGAGTGCAGTGGAGGATGGCCCAAGTGCTTGGGCCCTGCACCCCATGGGAGACCAGGAAAAGATCAGCGCGGTGCGCCAGCCGCAGCGCGCCGGCCGCGGCGACCATTGGAGGGTGAACCAACGGCAAAGGAAGACCTTTCTCTCTGTCTCTCTCTCTCACTGTCCACTCTGCCTGTCAAAAAATAAAAAATAAATAAATAAAAATAAATAAATATAAATAAATAAATAAAACTAAAAACCTGAAAGAAATCCAGCGTTTTCAAAAATATTTTCATTTAGTCCACAGTCAAAACCACATTTTTCAAGATGACTCAGCAATTATACAATGATTAAAACAAAGTTTTCATCAAGTAACACCTACACACATTGTGGTCCACGTACTGTTAATGTCTGTGGTACTATTCTACTAGGTTTCTCTCTTTTATTCAATACTGATAAAATTGACTGAATTGCCTTTACAGTCTAGTAATGGATTGCAATCTGCAGTTGAGACAACATCGCTGTAGGCAAGGTGCTCATTTTGACCACAACCTAACATGTGGATAACACAATAAACTTTGTTTTCAACTCTGGGCACATTTAGGCTTTAAACCACATTGGGGCTGATGACTTAACATGGGGAAACCACCATTATGTCATTAATCAGATCCAATGTATATATAAGATGGCCTGCTTTATGGGCAGTTACCATTACGTAAACATTTTGTGAGGGCTGGGTCATCGCTACAAAATGTAAAACGTGAAATTTGGATGCATCATTTCTGACAGGAAGCCAATATTATGGTAGTTGGCTAAAGAGATTTTACTTCAAGTAAACAAATGTTTAATGTTTCCATAAATATATAGACATGATCCAAATTAGTAAATTTGCTAATAGACTTGCGTTCATTATCTCCAGACCAGTCTTCAGATATATTTAGTTTTGGAAAGCAGTGCAAATTTTAGAGCCATATCTCAAAATGTGTTGAGAGTTTCTAAAAATATTTGGAAAGTGGCATGATTCCTGGCTCCTGCATTTGGCCAGGCATAGTTGTGGCCATTGTGGCCATCTGGGGAGTGAACCAAAGAATGGAAGATCTCTCTCTGTCTCTCCTCTCTCTGTAACTGTGCCTTTCAGATAAACCAATCAATCTTGAGAGAGAGAGAGAGAGAAAGCAGCATGATTACAGAGGTGTAGGACCATCTGTACTTTTCTGAACTGCTAAATTGCCCTTTCAGAACACATAACTCATTTTCAACAAGACTGCAGTTCTAGACACTTCAGAAAGTTCTCAGATCCACCACTGGATGGGTTTGATTTTTCTAGCAGGCTAGAATCGTGCCCTCCAACCCGGTCACCACACAGCCACATGCAGTTTTCTCGAATGTTACCCAGCGGAGCTTCTGCAGTGATGGGAATGCAGGTGTGCTGTCCGGGAGGCCATTAGCCAAGTGTGGCTTTTGAACACTGGAAAGGAATGTGGGTAGCGTATTTGAGAAGCTGAATTGTTCATTTCACTTTTAATTCATTTAAATTTAAATAGCCATATAGGGCTAATGACTACCATATTGGATAGCACAGTTTTTTTTTTCTTTTTTAAAAATAAAAGATGTATTTTATTTATTTTAAAGTCAGAGTTACAGAGAGGGAGGGAGAGACACAAGAGGTCATCCGTCTGCTGGTTAACTCTCCAGATGGCCACAATGGCCAGGGTTGGGCCAGGCCGAAGCCAGGAGTCATGAGCTGTATCTGGGTCTCCCATGTGGGTAGCAGGGTCCCAAACACTCGGGCCTCCTTCTGCTGCTTTTCCAGGCCATGAGCAGAGAGCTGGGTTGGAAATGGAGCAGCCGAGACACAAATTGGTACCCATATGGGATGGAAGAATCACAAGGTAGAGGCTTTACCTGATGTGCCACAACACTGGCCTCTGGGTAGCACAGTTTTAAAACCGCAAACAGAGCAAGTTAGTTCTTTGCTTAAATCCTTCCAGTGGCTTCCAACAACCTTTCAAATAAAATCTAGACTCCTTTGTGTGACATTCTCAGCCACTACAGGAGGACTCCTGGCTGCCTCGGGTCACTGCGCTGCAGTCTCGGGTCTTCTTTCTGTTTCCCCAGTGGGCCACACCCCATCTACCCTCAAGGACTTAATACAGGTTCCCTCGTCAGGAAAGTTCTCTCCACTCACATCCAGCACTTCCTGCGAGTCCTCTGCTCCCGGCTGACGCCTCCTCATCCTCAGGTCTTCTTCTCTCACTGCTTCACTTACTCATTCGCTCACTCAGCAAATATTTGTTGAGTCCTACATGTGAGCCAGGCACTGTGCTAGGTCCCAGGGAATAATGACAAAGGTAATACACAGGACAAAACAGACAGTTTCTTGTCCTTGTGGAGCTTATAGTCTGGTTGGGAGGATAGAGGTTAACATAAATAATCAAAATAATAATAAATTGTGATAAGCATCTTGAAATAGGGTGCTGAGCTGGACCAGAGAGCGAAACAGGTGGAGAGAAGAGTCTCACAGGATGTGACATTTTCAGTGAGACCCTGAAGGAAAAGGAGGATCCACATTTCTGCCTTTTTATGATCTGAAGACAAGACTCAAAAAGTAAAGATTATGGAAGAAAAGAATAATGCATTTGACTAAATTAACCTTTTTTGAAAATTTACAAAATAGAAAAGTGTATATCCTATACCACAGCAATTTCGTTTCTAAGCATACATTCTAGAGAAACTTTAATCTGTGCATACTTTGAGGAGTACCTGTGTGTTTGATATGGAGCTTATAACAGAAGAAAACCAGGCACCCATCAACTGACAAATGAGGAAGCAAGTCATATCATTGTTACACAGTAGAAAGCCAGTGAATGAAATAGGTTCATTTTGTCAACTGGAGAAATTTTATGAACATGCTCTTACATGTAAATAAATTCCAGAATGATCCCTGTACTGTGACACTGTTTATGTAAAGAACATGAACACTCGGGGCCAGGCTGTAGCATACTGGGGTAAGCTGTCACCTGTGACACCTGCATCCCATGTTGTGCCTGGGAGAGCAATGAAAGATGGCCCGAGAATCTGGGCCCCTGCCACTCACACGGGAGACCAAGATCAGGTATCAGGCTCCTGGCCTTGACCTGGCCCAGTCCTGACTGTTGCAGCCATTTGGGGAGTAAACCAGTAGAGAGAAGATTCCCTCTCTCTCTCTCTCCTCTGCCTTTAAAATGTATAAATAAATTTTTTAAAAAAAGAATATGATCACTCAAAAATGGTGCATACTATACATGATATATATATATTCATAATAAAGTTTATGGAAAGCGCTTATTATGAGAAACTATGCATGTATTTCTATTTTGTATCAAAATAAAACTTACATTTTCATTCTATTTTTCCACAAACTTTTTAAAGTACCCTCAAAAACTTATATAACTGTAACATATGCATGCATAATACATATGTGTGTATATATATCTCCACAAGTCTGTATGTATAAATGTTATTTTAAAATGGCCAGGAAAAATGTGTACCCACTTTCAGAATAGTCACTACCCTTTAAGAGAAAGAACAGACAATGGTACAAAGGTAGCTCATCTTAATGACTTGAACAAAATAGTTAAATCAAATGTGGCAAAATTTATCTGTATTTTTGTGTATTTGATGATTAAAAGGGTTGACTTTTTAAAAAAATTTTAAATGTAATTTTGTTTTATTTGAAAGAGGGACAAGAAAGACACAGAGAGATCTTCTATCCGCTGGCTTACTCCCTAAATGACCTCAATAGCCAGGGCTGGGCCGGACCAGGGCCCAAGGACCGCTTGCTACCTGCTGCTATCCAGGATGCACGTTAGCTAGACGATGGATCAGAAGCAGAGTAGCCAGGACCTGAACCAGGCACTCCGATGTGCGATATGGGTATCCCAAGCAGCAACTTTAATCACTGAGCCGAACGCCCACTCCTGGCCACTCATTGTAAAGCTGAGATCAGATACAAAATACAGCACCATGTCCTTGATGTGTAAAGAAGGCACGCTGGTAAGTATATTAAAAAAAAAGTTACATGATGCAGACAACTGTTTTTTATTATTATTATTTTATTTGAAAATCAGAGTTACACAGAGAGAGGAGAGGCAGAAAGAGAGAGAGGTTTTCTACCCACTGGTTCACTCCCCAATTGGCCACAACTGCCAGAGCTGTGCTGATCCAAAGCCAGGAGCCAGGAGCTTCTCCTGGATCTTCCACGCAGGAGCTTCTCCTGGGTCTTCCACGCGGGTGCAGGGGCCCAAGGACTTGGGCCATCTTCTACTGCTTTCCCAGGCCATAGCAGGGAGCTGGATCAGAAGCAGAGCAGCCAGGTCTCGAACTGGCACCCATATGGGATGCCGGCACTTCGGGCCAGGGTGTTAACCAGTTGCACCACAGCACTGGCCCCAACGGGCAACTGTTTTTAGCATAGAAAGTTCCTATTTCCATTTGGGGATGTGATAAAGGGAACAGGCTTGAGACAGAGCCAGAAGACATTTAGATTAGAAGTTAGAAATAACTTTGTATCTCTGCAGACCCTCGCAACTGCCTGGGAATTTTGGGACAGGGACTTTGCCGAAAAAGCTTAGGTCCTATCCTACTTAAAACTAGAAGGCAATATCAATGTCATTTATGTTCTTTGAAACTTTTTTTTTATTTTGACAGGCAGAGTTAGACAGTGAGAGAGAGAGAGAGACAGAGAGAAAGGTCTTCCTTCCATTGGTTCACCCCCAAAATGGCCGCTACGGCTGGTGTGCCAGCCGATCCAAAGCCAGGAGCCATCTGCTTCATCTGGTCTCCCATGCGGGTGCAGGGCCCAAGCACTTGGGCCATCCTCCACTGCACTCCCAGGGCCACAGCAGAGAGCTGGACTGGAAGAGGAGCAACCAGGAGTGGAAGAGAGAGAGAGAATCTCCCATCCGCTGCTTCACTCCCCAAATGACCAAAGTAGCCAGGACTGGATCAGGCCAAAGCCAGGAGCCTGGAACTCCATCTGGGTCTCCCATGTGGGTGGTAGGGGCCCAAGCACTTGGGTCATCTTCTGCTGTCTTCCCAGGTGTGTTAACAGGGAGCTGGATAGGAAGTGGAGCAGCCAAGACATGAACCAGCAATCAGATATGAGATGTCAGTGTTGCAAGTGGCAGCGTAACCCACTGCACCACAACGCCGGACCCTGAAGATCTTAGCTGATCTGCTCAGAAGCCGTAGAAAGGCAGAGAACAAACAACAAAGCCCGGTTGTCAGTCCTCAGGTGCCTCTTCTGGGGGAGAGGGGGACCAGCAGCAACACAGGCTGGGGAAGGGTGGGATTGCAAGGGAGGACAGCCCTTGAACCTCTGCTTTCTTGCTCCAATTATTTCTGTGTAACCATAAAAATCAAGCATTTGTAGGGGGCCTCTGGAATCCCATACTGTACTTTATAGAAGGAATCCAAGAAAGAGAAGCATCACTGCTTATTCTTAAGGATTCTGCAATCCAGTTCAAAAAGATCTACACCCAGGGAACGAGGAGAAAAACAAAGCACAGCGATTGATCCCACAGCAGCAGTCCTAGGACTGAAGGTAAGGGGGGAGTAGTGGGGGCTGGGCTCCTCGGGAAGAAGGAGGGGTTCCTAACAAGCCCTGCCGGATGCACTGAAGGTGAGCAATCACCAGTGCAGGCTAAATGTGCGCTAAAACCTGCGAGGGCGACCTCCCCAAGCACCAGAGCACGTTGCTAAATGGAAGGTTCTGGCTTCAGCGCAGATGTTTTAGAGAGCGCAGGAGGTGATGAAGTGAAATAGTTGAATAATTGGTGATGTGTGGTCACAGAATGCTTTGAAAATCAGCCAGGGAATTCCAGGCTGGAGGATGAAGGGGCAAAGAAGCCAGTGTGTGCTCGTGAGTAAGGCAGGGACATATTGGAAATCATGTTTCCAAGGCTTATTTGGCAGTAATTTTCCTTGTTAAGTACTTCATATAGATTAGGCTTAAAATGAAAGGTGAACATGCTGTTTCTGCTTTTTATACCAAAATATAGGTTTTCTTAAGTTAAATAATCCCTCTTAATTATTTTAGAACACACTTAAGAAAAGAAATCTAAGGGGAACGGCGCTGTGTGCAGCAGGTTAAGCCGCCTCTTGCAGCACAGGCATCTCATATGGGCACCAGTTCGAGTCCCAGCTGCTCCACATGGGAGATTTGGAAGATGTTCCTGGCTCCTGGCTTCCGCCTGGCCATTGCGGCCATCTGGGGAGTGAACCAGTGGATGGAAGCTCTCTCTCTCCTTCTCCCTCTCTCTAACTCTGCCTTTCAAATAAAATAAATCTTTTTAAAAAGTCATAAGAAAAGAAACCTAAGTGCAATGGGCAATGTCCATTGTCAAACAAACAACTCATGCTGAACCTCAACTTGGAGCTCATTTTGAACATTTTCACTGTAAAGAAATGTTCAAGGCTTGAGAAGGTATGTTTTCCATGATATTTACATCACACAACGTATACATGTACCAAAACATCACAGGGCACCACGTAACTACATACAATTTTTACATTAAAAGTTAAAAGTAAAAAATTTAAAAAATTAAAAGTCAGTTAAAAATTTTAAAAGTAAAAATAAAAAATTTTAGAAATTCCCATGACAAAGGTTTGTTTCTCTGTAGGTTCTCTCTTTTTTTTAAAGACTTATTTACTTGAAAGAGTTGCACAGAGAGAGAAGGAGAGGCAGAGAGAGAGAGCAAGAGGGGGAGAGAGAGAGAGAGAGAGGTCTTCCATCTGCTGGTTCACTCTCCAGTTGGCCACAATGGCCAGAGCTGTGCCGATCCGAAGCCAGGAGCCAGAAGCTTCTTCCAGGTCTCCCACATGGGTGCAGGGGCCCAAGGACTTGGGCCATCTTCCACTGCTTTTCCAGGCCATAGCAGAGAGCTGGATTGGAAGTGGAGCAGCCGAGACTTGAACCGGTGCCCATATGGGATGCCGGTACTGCAGGCAGTGGCTTTACCTGCTACACCACAGCGCCAGCCCCCATAGGTTTTCACTGCATCTGAGCACCAGAGCTATTTATTTCTCAGAAAACATCAATAGCAGTCACAATAGCTAGTACAGTAAACATGAAAAATCCAGACATCTTGACTATCTATTCATAAGTTTTATTTCAAAATGTTTATGTGATGCTCATGTGTCATGGGGAGGGGTATTGGGATGGAGCGGACAGTTCAGTGAACCAGGGCAGCAGGTCAAGCATACCCTGGGCTCAAACATGAGAGCGCAAACCTTGGGCTCAGTCCTGACTCAGTTGTTTCCTTAGTAAAGTCACTTCCTCATTTTAGATTTCACCTAACAAGAGAAGGAGTAAACTGGATAAACTAAAACAAAAAGTTATTCAACTCAACTTTTATATGTAAGCACGTTAGCTGGGTGTTGGCACATTGACAAAGTTACTGCTTAGATGGGTGCCTTCTGTATCAGAGTGCCTGGTTCCGGTACCAGCTACGCCCCTTCTTTTGCCAATCTGTACTGTGGAAGGCAACATATAATGACTCAAGTACTTGGGTCCCTGCCACCCATCGGGAGATCTGGACCTGGGTTCCTGGTTTCATTATCCTGGTTCAGCCCTAGCATCTGGGGAGTGAACTAGTGGATGGAATTGTGTGCACGCTTTCTCTCTCTCTCCTTTCTCTCTCTTCTTTCAAATAAAATAAAAGTACATAAATACTTCTATATAAGTACATTTATTCATGTATCGGGAGTTCCATCTTGAGACCAGCCCAGCATTCTAATGCATAACAGGGTCTGTTTGGCAGATGGCTAGGAAAATCTCATTGCATGACCATAGAATTGTCTTGGGAAAATAATCTGTTCTGACTGAGTAGAGTTCACACACTTGCATCATCACAATTCTCTAGTTCTGGGAAAAGAGACAATACTGAGTATACTATCTCTCTTTGGATTGAAGGTTGAACTCTAGAAAAATTTTAGAGACATGGGAGTACAAATTGCTTGTAAGACTACTTGAATTAGTTGAATAGTTTCAACTGAAAGGAATTAACATCCCTAACTGAAGCTGGTATAACCAACAAGAGCATTTATCTACATAACTGGACCCCAAAGGTGAAGCAGCATTAGTTTCATTGGATCTCAAGCTCACAAGGCGGCTGTCAGTGGCAATGAGGGATACATGATTCCTGGTTTACGCTGAAGCATGAAATGTAAGTTCTTCTGCCTAACCCACCTCAGATGATGTGTATACCCATGGTTTAATCTCTGTGGATAGGGATTGCCACTGGCTTGAACTAATCAGGTTCTATGGTGGGTTGTCCAGTGGGATCAAACGTCCCCAAGAGATGTGGAAAAGAAGTCAGTTTTGCGAAAGCTACTTTGGTAAAGTACAGGCCATGTACCCTTCCTATGACTCTGAACTAGTGACTGAGCTGATGGGAGAAGAAGGCATTTCCTAGCTGATGAAAAAACTTGCCATGAGGGCACCAGAGTCCTGGGTTGTTGACAAGTCTGAGTATCTACTAGAGCTGTGTCAGAGTTGAAAGGACATGTGTTTCTCAAATGAGTAAGCCCACCAAAGTGAAGTTTCGTAATTCTGATTGTTTCTTGTTAGCATGAATTGGATTTCTCATTCACGTCTATTGATTTGGGCTGAAATCACATGTTCCCTGCAGCTGGAAGGAAGTTGCCTCAGCAAAGCTATCAAACACATGTGAGAATTAGAGACTACAGCAAATGTTCAGATCAGGTCAGGATTTGAGATGAGCGAAAATTCAGGAAATATATTTGGACAGACCTCTGGAGATCTGGCTGAAATAGAGAAAGGCAGATTTTTTTAAAGGAGTATTTTCCCCTTGATTCATGCTATAATTATACTTCAAATCACAAATTACACCCATCTCTTGATAGGTGGGTTTGAACTGAAGAAATGCTGGCTTAATCTTGGCTGCCGGCAGCGGCATCAGTTTATCATTTATGCCAGCTTACATGGTCCTGCATGTTCCTCATGTGCCTCCGCAGCAATTAGGACCTCCTTGAACAGATCAGAGAGCTGGTTCTTCTGTGCAAATCTACATCTCACAATGCACCCACTTAGCATGTAAGCAAGGAGGTTGGCTGTGGCCTAACTGAATTTCTATGCACACAAGTGTGGTTTCCTGGTAGAGAACATGAAACCCCGTCTCTGTGTCATTATGAATCTAACATGTATGCTAACTTCTTTTTATGTGCATCTGACTCATACTAAACAACCCTATTTCTACTCCAAAGTTGGGGGGCGGGTAATTTATGTTACATGTCTGTAAGGCATTTTAAGGTTAACTGGGCCCTTTGGGTCTAGTTTAATTTGTGCAAGATTGCTGTTGATGATCAGAATAGCCATTTAAGATTTTTGTTAACAGTCTATTACGTGGGCTTAATGGAAGCACTCCAAAAGCAGCCTATTCACTTTCTCCTGTCAAATTCAGGTTTCAGAGCCTTCACAGATGTTATGAGTAGACATCATATGAAAAGGGGATAGAACACAAATTGAAATCAGAAGTGGACTCAAACTGCCAGTGCTGAGCTTTGGTTAAAAACATCTGTCACATAAAAGCAAACATCCAGAGCCATTGTGTCTTGCAATACTTGTCTTTATTTTTCATATCTTTGGCATTTTCGTCATTATATGTTACTGCTCCTTTTGGAATTTTTCCTACGAATGATTGCTCTTTTAAACATCATGGATTTCTCTTTATAAAAAACACTCACAAGGCTCTGGTACCGGTACTGTAAGAGTGAGAGCTTCACTAGCAGAGCCGGAATTCTCATGGTCTCATGGAATTTGAAAAGTCAATTGAGCATCGCATGCTTTAATGAAACGAATGCATTTAACTTGCACCAGTCAATGCTAGGTCAGACTAGCTCTAGGGTTCCTCCTGGAAGGTTATTCTTCATCATTTCAGCATTGACAGCTCCCACCCTTATTTCACAGATGTCAATGACCATGAAGATGCCTTAGGCCAGGTTGCCCTTTGGTATAATCAAGGAGGTTTTAGAAGGTTCTCGAGTCACTAGCTTGATATTTGTTGTAAGTCACACATTTTTTTTTCCAGATTAGGATTCTATTTCTCTCATTACTTTGTTTCATAGCTTTTAGAATTTGATTCCTTGAGTCTCTTTTCCAGGCTTTGTGTTTCAAAAGCGCAACCCTTCTACTTCCTGTTTCCTCCTCTTCTGTGTCCCCTTCCATCTTTGACTTCCTTCCCCTCTCCCCTTTTTTGGTAAGATTTATTTGTTTATTTTGAAAGCCAGAATTGAGAGAGAGAGATCTTCCATCCACTGATTCACTCCCCAAATGGCCACAGTGGACCAGCACTGGACCAGGCTAAAGCCAGGAGCCAGGAACTTCATCTGGGTTTCCCATGAGGGTGCAAGGGCTCAAGGACTTGGGCCATCCTCTGTTGCTTTCTCAGGCCATAGCAGAGAGCTGGATTGGAAGGGAAACAGCTGGGACATGATCCAGCACGCATAGGGGATGCTGGTGACTTAGGCAGAGGCTTAACCTGGTATGCCACACCTGGCCCCCCTTTCCAGTCTTTTACATTCATTTCTTTTATAGCAATAGTTCTCTGAAAGCAGATTAGGAATTGCATTGGCTCCATAGAAGGATCAAATGCGAGATCTAGGAGACAAAGGCGGTGATCAAAGGTGAGATCCAAGAGACAAAGAAGCCTCACTGCTCCCAGCCCCGAGTTCTGCAGCCCAGACTGCACTACCCGCTCTCAGCAGCTGTGACAGCCACCAAAGGTGCTAAGAGATTGTAGGCAAATGCTTTGAAAATAATTGTTTTACAAGTGTACTTACTCACATACATGGGATATAAGGTTTAGATGGATCCTATTTCTTAACACAGAGATCTCTAATGCTGCAATATTTTATGTAGCAATAAGCAAAGGGATTAAAAAAACTAATCACCTCTGGTCAGTGTCCAGGATCTCCCACTTTCTTAAGCTACCATTTGCAGAATGTGAGACATTCCATAAGTGCACACTTCCTCTTCATTCAAACAAAATCTCTTTCATAGTAAAGCTGAGAAGAAGGTTCAATATCATGAATGCTGAGATTTAAACACAAAGGCCCAGCAATCATATTTCCGCCTGCAACTAAGTATGTCACTTTGAAAGTGTTGTAAGGCCTCTGTATTTTTCAAGTATATTTTCAAAGAATTTTTTAACTGAGAGTTTATTTCTATAAACCCCACAGTAATGATGCAAAAACCCTTATCTCCCGTTTTCCCTGTTTCTATTGCCTTTTAAATATTTTTTTCTCTTTTTTTAATAGAAAACTTTTATTTAATAAATATAAATTCCCAAAGTACAACTTTTGAATTATAGCAGTTCCCCCCATACCCACCCTCCCATATGCAAACCAACTCATCTCCTACTCCTTCTTCCATCCCATTCTTCATTAAGATTCATTTTTAATTAGCTTTATATAGAGAAGATCAACTTTATACTAAGTAAAGATTTCAACAGTTTGCACCCACACAGACACACAAAGTATAAAGTACTGTTTGAAGACTAGTTTTACCATTGATTCTCATAGTACAACACACTAAGGACAGAGGTCCTACATGTGGAACAAGAGCACAGTGACTCCTGTTGTTAATTTAACAACTGACAGTCTTATTTATGATGTTGGTAATCGCCTGAGGCTCTTGTCATGAGCTCCCAAGACTATGGAAGCCTCTTGAGTTCACAAACTCCGACCTTATTTAGACAGGGCCATAATCAAAGTGGAAGTTCTCTCCTCCCTTCAGAGAAAGGTACCTCCTTCTTTGATGGCCCCTTCTTTCCACTGGGATCTCACTCACAGAGATCTTTCATTTAGGTCATTTTTTGCCACAGTAACTTGGCTTTCCATGCCTGAGATACTCTCATGGGCTTTTTAGCCAGATCTAAATGCCTTAAGGGCTGATTCTGAGGCCAGCGTGCTATTTAGGGCATTTGTCATTCTATGAGTCTGCTGTGTATCCCACTTCCCATGTTGGATCGTTCTCTCCTTTTTAATTCATTCTATCAAATATTATTAGCAGACACTGGTCTTATTTATGTGATCCTTTTGATGCTTAATCCTATCTTTATGATCAGTTATGAACTTAAACTGATCACTCTTTTAAATACTCTTGATGTAAACATGAAGTCACTGAGATTAAAGTAGAGAGATCTGGAAGCTTTTGCTTTTTTACTTAGTGGAGATCTCATTTGAATGTGGGCACCCTTAATGAGACTCAGTCTACCTTTGGGCTTGGAGTTTTACCAGCTCTGGCTCCCGTTTCAAGAACTGTGATCGTGTCTCTGTGGTAGACCTGCAATATAGTTGTCTTGATGTGCTGTTAACAGTGGGCTGTCGGGTGGCGGTGGCAGGTGGGGCATTTGCAGCACTGGCCAACTTCTGTGGTGAAAATATCTCCACCTCTGCCAATTTTCAGCTACCAGCTTGATACTGCTGAACCCCCTGTTAGTAACTGATGTGCACAGTTGGCTCTGAACAGCAGGTGCAGCTGGCTCGGGGATTATTAAGCTGCTCAGTAAGTTTTACCTACTGCCAGCTCACTGCTATTGGGTACTGTGGAAGGAGAGAGTATATAAAATGGTGCTCCTGGTTTCAGAAAGAGACCCAAAGCAATGGCCAGAGGAAGCAGGATACAGTAGTATGCCACCAACTCCACAGAAGGGACTCACAGGCAAGCCCACAAGACAGGCACCTTGTGCCTGGAGCATGCAGAAGGGCTCACGAGGAGGAAGGAAGGAGGGAAGGCATTTCAGGAAAAGTGAGGTGTGAGGCTCAGAATAGCATGGCAGGTTCTTATAAAAAACACAACAGGATTTTAGACAGAGACAGCCTGGTAATCCTAAAGAGGAGGTATATATATATGTGTGTGTGTGTGTGTGTGTGTGTGTGTGTATGTATATACCATTGCAGAATATTCTTTTCCCCCTCCTGGGCATGTTTACACACACTGCTTCTTTGATCCTACCTGCTAAGTTCTGGAGACAGGTAGACCAGCATAGGTATTATTATTATTAACCTCAGTTTATAAATAAGGAAGCTTAAAATAAAAGCAGTTAAGACACTCCATGGACTCTATTAAGCCCAGGTCCAGAATGTCTCACCCCACACCTCTGCGTCTGTCAGTCTGGGGGTCCTGTTCTGAGGTCTGATGGGGTTCAAGGTAGCCCTACCCCCAAACAACAGCACTTGAGGAGGCAGCAGGGGCAGGAAGTTTTCCCAAACCTCCCCTTCTGAAGCAGGCCATAAAAGAATTATCTGACCTTCCTGTGCAGTAGGTCATTAGACCCGCATTCGAGAGGTGAGACATCTTCCCTATATTGGAGGAATGAAATGTCCCCATCTCTGAGGATACAGGGACACAAAGAAACTGGAGACGGGCCTTGCTACATACCCCTTGGTTTATCTTCCCTAGAATGTGCTCTGCTATCTTCCAGGCGTACTTCTGCATGCCTCTTCATAAAAATACTGGCTTCCCTGTTTCTTCAGGTCTTCGTTTCTCAAGATTTTCATGTCACAAAAAACTTGTATTACATACATTTGCTGGCTTTTCTTGTGTGAATTTGTCTTTTGTTATAGGAGCCTTAGACCTTGTGATGGATGAGGAAAAATTGTTACTTCTCTCCCCTACAAGTCTCTTGCTAGGTGACCCAATGGTGACATTCCAAACTACAGGACCATCTGTGCTCGGTCAAGATCAATTTCTTTTTATAAAGAAACAATGCATTCCCCCCATTCCTATTAATTAATTAATTAATTAATTTGAAAGGCAAAGTGTCAGAGATACACAGAGAGAGCCAGAAATCTTCTATCTGCTGGTTCACTCCCCAAATGGCCACAATAGCCAAGGCTGGGCCAGGCTGAAGTCAGGAACCCAGAATTCCATCTGGGTGATAGGGACCCAAGCACTTGGGCCATCTTCTGCTGCTTTCTCAGGCATATTAGCATGGAGCTGGATTGCACACGGAGTATGCAGGACTCTTTAAGTGGTGTTTCAATATGAGATGTCTGTGTTGCAAACAATGGCTTAGTCTACTGCAGCACAATGGCAGGCCTGCCTCAATGCTTTTCAAAGAAGAGTGAAGTCCACCACTCCCCTAATATCTGACTTAAAAAGGGCTGTGGATATGGTGCATAGAAACAGCCACTGAATGAGTTGTCAAGAGAGCTAGATTCTAGTTTGGGGTTTGACATAGCGCTGTGTGATACTAGGCAGGTGACTTAACATCTCTGGGTTCTGGTATGTCAATTGATGAGTTTATCTACATAGCCTCAGAAGTTCTGTTTACTGCTAAATGCTTCTAGACATATTTAAATGGTAATGAATAACTACATCACTATTTGGATCTCCAGAGAAACTGGGGAGCCTGAAACAGCTAGGTGTGTTAAAGATGGAAGCATAATTATTTTGTAAAATAATTTCACTGAATTTCCTAGATATTGCTTCCCCAAGATGTTCCTCTAAGGATTCTATATTTATATTCACTTGAGATACTGTAGAAATAGACAAGTTCTATGAGTAGAAAAGTATATAAATTATTAAGTAAATGGTTTTAAATAATTATTCTTCCTCTTCTACAAAAAGCTTGAGACAGCTCAGGGTGAGGTATTGTATTGAGCCTTTGCTTGCAAATGACAGAGACCCAATCAGAAACTAAATGAGCCATAAAGAACATTATTGATCAGGTAATCTAACTGTGGTATGAGCAAGGGGCAAATGGTCCCAGATGCAAGATAATGTCTCTCTCAGACTCTAATATTTTTGTCTTTCTATGTCATCTCCTCCCACACCTTGGAAGTTGTAGATGCCTGGTTTATTATTAGTCAAAAAAATACCTGCTTCCCTGGTTCCTTGATTCTAACTTGAAACAATGTGAGGCAAGGACTCTGGATTTGGGAAACACCATAGCCACGGCTTGAGGGTGGGAGAGGGCAAGAGACAGCCTGCCTTACTGAAATAACAGCTTGTAGTTGGGTGGGTGGGAGAAGGAGAATTTATCTAAAAGAAGGTGATACTACTACTAGAAAGGGACAGACAAAAAAAAAAAAAAAAGACATCGATAACAGACACATAACCAGGACTATGGAATTGAGCCCGAAGAGGTGAGAATAAACATGATTACTTATGCAAGAAGACCTAAGTTAATTATGGTGACATCAAATTAGCTCTGACACATGTGAAAGTCAAAGTAACAAGGAAATGTCATTTATAAGTAAAAGGAAACATTTTCATGTGTAAACTGTGCTATGGTACTTAAATAAGTTTACAGTGGTCATTGAATGGACAAAAGTCTTGCACAGGAATTTCTAGAGAAAAATGCAGGCAATTTTTATTCTTCCATTTTCTAAAAAACTGTGTAAGAGCATACTATCTCGTAGTTCTTTCCAGGTGTGTCCGGGATGATAAGAAGGTGTATGTAGGATGGGAAATGCAGGTAAATTCAGCCTTCAGGTGGTCATATGTCTTTAGGGAACATCCATTCAGTGGACTGCAAATGCATCACATTGATGGCACTAACTTTTTACCAGTGAGTATGATTTTTGCTTCAACTTGAAACTTTTTGTTCAATGTAGAACATAGCCAATCATCTTATGAGACGTGATGTGAAAGGGAGTCTTTGAAAAAGAGGTAACACCAAGCTAGAGACAAAGAAAGGAGTGTCCACTGGGAATGCACTGGAACTTTGTCATAAAAATGAAAGGTGTGGAATCAGAGCAGCCATCAGTCATTCTCAAATTGTTTGAGTACAAAATGGTTGACACTGAGATCCTGTGCTAGGAAAACCAAGTAATATATTAATTGGCAACATCTTTTGTGGATATCTTGAGGTATTGTTGTTATTCTGTTGTAGCGCAATTACTGTGATTTGTTTTGTGTACCCTTAATTCTTTCCATTGTGCTACTACTGCAAATTCTAGTATTTGAAAATATCCAACAAATCTCAAAAGACTAAGAATTATCGATCTAGTAGACCATCAAAATAGTCAATTAACTGAACTAATTTCAAACTATATGTTCTGGCCCTCTAGGAGCCAGGTAGGAAGACTAGGCTCCACCTCCATCACATCTACAGTAGTTATATTTCTATTTTTCACTTAAATAAATGTTCTTAAAACAAAACACAAAACACTTGGAATCACAGTTTCTCAGCTATTGTTCTTATTTTTGTAATACCTCTTGATGTTTCCTAGGCTTCCAAAATATTTCTGTTATGGAATTCTCAAGTGCCCAAAGGTGGAGAGACTATATCTTGGTCTGTTTGGTGTTGCTTAATAAATTAAAGAGGCTTATTTAGCTCACAGTTCTCCAAGCTCGGATGGGTATATCTGGCCAGGAACGTGTGCTGTTTCCTGTCGTGGTGGATGACACTGCATGGCAGGAGGGTGTGAGAAAGTGAAAGAGGTCACATCGCAAGAGAGGAAGCAAGGGAAAGCCAAGAAAACGGAACTCATCCTAGAGCAACCTGCTCTCGTGATGACCAAGGCAGTTCTAGGAGACCTAAGCCATTCCTTTGGAACACACATTAATCCCTTAGGAGAGCAATGTCTCCAATGACCTAATCACTTCCCAGTAGGCTGAACCAGTTAAAGGTTCCTTCCCTTCGGAATGCCATCACAAGGGGGACTGAGCCTCCAACACACGAACCTTTGGGGAAACCAACCCTATTCAAACCACAGAAGACTGAGTATAATGAACTCCATTTACACAATATTCAAGTGCAACCATTTTTTAAAAAATTTTTTTCCCATCTTGGATTTTTAAAATGTTTCACATCATTGATCCAAAGGAATTTTATTGATACATAATGTGAAATTAGAATGTTTGACTCTTTTTTAATCAATGACTGATTATAAACATTTTAATAGGAATTTTTAGGAAATTGACAGGGAATACCCAGGATCACCAAGTGGGGACTGAGGATCCACCAGGCACAGGCCCAGCCTTATCTTGTTGTATCTATTATCCACTGTATTTTTTAACCTATAATTCCTTTGGCAGTTTGTAAATCTAACAGATACGGACTTTTAAAACCATAAATCCACAATTAAATGATCATATCTAGCAGAGTCAGCATTAATTGTATAATTACATCTATTTCCTAGTCCATGTTCAAAATTCCCCAATTTTCTTGGATATAAAGATTTTACAGTTCTGTTGAACTCACAGAATAAAGTCCATGGGCTGCACTGGAACAAAATGTCTTTTATGTACCTCCTAAAGTATAAAAGTTCCCCTTTCCTCTCTTTCAATCACATTTTAATTGAAGACATGGATTCATCCCACAAGATGGACTTTGGGATAGCATCCTCATGCAGACCATTAACCTAACTTCTTGTACACCCTCCCTTGTCCAGGAACCTATTGCTTGAGTGTGAGACAGGCTTAGATGAGGTGCATTTCTCCAGGCAGAATCCTCCATGGGTCCTTCCATGGGCTTCTCATTGCATTTCTTCAGGGGCACACGACGTCTGGTGGTTCCATTTTCAGTGATGTCTACACTGATCAAGGGTTCAAGTGTTCCTCTTTAGTCTACCTTTCACCTAGTGCTTCTCTGAGACTTTGGCAGAAGCCTCGCTGAAAACGAGATCTGATTCGTTCCTCCAGTGGAAGTACTTGGAATTTTTTTCTTGATTCTTAAATGTCCTTTCTCATGGAAGCCTTACATCCAATTAATCACCATCCAGATCAAATCGCAACTCTGCATTTTCAATCATCCTACTCTGCTTTCTTCGTTCTGCCTTGTAATGTATCACTATCTAATCTGCGATACACACACAGTTTCATGTAACCATTACGTATGCGCCTAAAGGCAGGGATCCTTCTTTTTTAATTAGCAGAATTAGTTGCTTCATAGGGTAGTTTCAAGGAAGAGAAAAATTGAGGAGAAAATATGTGAAGTTCACATATAAGAGGGGACTTCAAGAAGTTGAGCTGAAACCAGGACACCAAGTCTTCCTCGGATCTCAGACAAAGTTGAGAGCTTCCTTCCCCTCCATCAGACTGCCTTGTTTTTATCTTTGAAATTTATTCAATTGCTCTAATAATTTGTTTTTCATCACTTTCTGTCACTTGGCCATGAGCCCTTGGAGACATTCATTATCTTCCAGTCATCTTCGCATCTTCTTTTCCTAGAATGATGTGAACAACATCAGTGAGGGCTGAATAAGAGAATTCTGCTAAAAGTATCTATGACTTAGAAATTATTTTAATCTAGGGGCCAGTGCTATGGTACAGTAGGTTAAGCTGCTGTTCTACAGTGCTGGCATCCTGTATGGGTGATGGTTTGAGTCCAGGCTGCACCACTTCCACTCCAGCTCCCTGCCAATGTGCCAAGGAAAGCAGTGAAAGATGGCCCAAGTACTTGGGCCCCTGCACCTACTTGAGAGACCCGGATGAAACTCCTGGCTTCTGGCTTTGGCCTGACTCGCCTCTGACTGTTGCAGGCATTTGGGGAATGATGGAAGACTTCTCTCTCTGCCTCTGCTTTTTCCTCTCTATAGCTCCATCTTTCAAATAAATAAATAAACCTTTCAAAACAAAATGAGTTTAATCTAATCAATCCTTCTCCATCCAGATAAAATTTACTACATCATAGTCTACTGAGAATCTCTGTCCCTAAACACCCTCAGGCACAGTTATTCAGCCTATGGGTCTAGAAACACTTCTATAATGGAGTCATATTTGTGCATAACTCATGGGCAGACATCAATTCTACCTGTGGCCAGCCATGGGTCAACGTGTTTTATGCACGACTTGTAATTTCTTCCAGATAATCTAACTCCAATGCTGTCAACCGCCTTTTCAGGGATTAACAAACTATGGTTAACACATTAAATCTGGTTTGCTGCCTTTTTTAAAAAAAAGATTTACTTATTTATTTGAAAGACAGAGTTAGAGAGAGGCAGAGGCAGAGAGAGAGGACTTCCATCCACTGGTTCACTCCACAGATGGCCTCAATGGCTGGAGCTGATCCAATCTGAAGCCAGGAGTCAGGAGCTTCTTCCAGGTCTCCTACGTGGGTGTAGGGGCCCAAGGACTTGGATCATCATCTACTGATTTCCTAGGCCACAGTACACAGCTGGATCAGAAGTGGAGCAGCCAGGACTCGAACCATACCAATTTGCAGGTGGTGGCTTTACCTGCTACACCACAGCACTGGCCCTGCCACCTGTTTTAATAAATACAGTTTTATCGGAACACAGCCATGCTCATTTATTTACCTATTGTCTGTGGCTGCCATCATGCTACAATAGCAGAGTTAAGTAGTTATGACAGATAGAGACTACACAGTCTGCCAAGCCTATGCTATTTACAGTTTGGATCTTTAGAGAAAGTGCCTGATGCCTGCTTTGGTTGGTAAGATAAAACTATGTAAGTAAACACAATTTCATGTCTTATGATATGTTAGGCGAATAGCACCCTTAGGTTTAAGCTGTTAATATTATACCCAAATTTTGCCTATCTTGAAATGTATTTTTCCATTTTCCCTGTCTCAGTTGGTTAAATGAAAGGAATGAATGTTGTAACATCACATAGGATGTTATTGCTTTTAGGTTAGTGCTTTACTCACTGTTTTCCTCTGTCACACACATGGTGCTCTTAAAACCATAGATGAAGACTCATTTTAACTTATATTAGTATCTTCCATTAAACTACTGGATTGAGGACAGCGCTGTGCTGTAGCAGGTAATGCTGCCTCCTGCAATGCCTGCATCTCATACAGGCGCTGGTTCGAGTCCTGGCTGCTTCACTTCCGATCCAGCTCTCTGCTGTGGCCTGAGAAATCAGTGAAAGATGGCCCAAGTCCTTGGGTCCCTGCACCCACGTGGGAGACCCAGAAGAAGCTCCTGGCTCCCGGCTTCGGATTAGTTCAGCTCCAGCCGTTGTGGCCATATGTGGAGTGAACCAACGGATGTAAGACCTCTCTCTCTCTCTATATATATATATATCTGCCTCTCTGTAGCTCTGCCTTTCAAATAAATAAATAAATAAATAAATTGTACTGGATTGCTTATAAAGTGGGCATTTCTATCTGTCACAGATGAAAAATTATACACAGAGAAGAGTGTAATCTCCTCACTAGCCTGAGCCCAGGTCATGCCTGAATATTCACAGAGGCCCCCACATACTTGGTTCTCCATGTGGAACTCTGATTTTGCTGAAAGATGTCTAGAAACTGATGTAGCCAGGCAGCTCCTGGCTGGCTACACATCTGCACAGAACTCAGAAGCGTTGTTTATTTCAGCAGAGATCTGGAATAAATTATCCTTAATAATTTGGCTCCTGAAATGGTTGTTTCAAATGTTAAACTGTGGTGAACTTGCACACCATGTGTGCACTCATGGCTAAATCATGCCCCTTTCATTTTTCCAGAAATGCACTAGAATGTAAATTCCAGGGGACGCTTCCCATGTGTCCAGGTCCTGAAGCAGGCCTTAGCACACAGTGGGTGTGTAGTAAACGTTGTTGATAATCATACAATGTGAATTCCAATGTAAATACTAAGGATGTGAGAGGGGATTTTTTTGGAAATCAAAGAAAATTGAAGCTCCTCCACATGTAATATGAGTGTTGAACTTAGAAGCTCTCACCCCTGGGCATGTGTTGGAAGGATCACAGGAGGGAAGGGGAAAAATCAGCCTCTCCTTAAACAAATTTTGAGTGATTGTCTGTGTGTTGACAGAACAGAATAGAATCACAAGGTGGCCCCAAAACAGAACTGGTCTGCACCCCCGGCCTCCACCGAGTAGTACCCTGAGAGTGTGTAGAACTGAGAAACACCTTGCGGAGATACACCATGACTTCGCAGAGGACATACAACAAAGTGGCTTAGAGGAAAGCTGGAAGCAAGGCAGGAGCGGTGAGAGGGATTGCGGTGAGAGGGATTCCCCAGGGCATCTGAATTGCATGGATGGCAAGGCAGCCCCTGTAAAAACTGGGGGCAAGGAAGGGAAGCTGAAACAAGTCTTCTCCTATGAGGCTGGGGCTTTGATCAAGCGGAAGGCAGCAGCCTGCGGAAGAGTGGGCCAACAGCAGAACCAGGAGAAAAGCCACCACTGCCAGACACCCTAGCATTTGACTGAGAACATTTCAGCTGTAACTGAACACCCAAGAAGGCAGGGCCAGGGGAGTAGAAAGAGGCACCCTGTGGTTCTGAAATGTGCAGGTAAAGCTGTAAATTTGTAAAGCAAGTAAAGGCCCCAGCAACCCCCAATGATGATAGCTAACACATAAAGAAAATTGCCACAGTTTACAAAGTTGGAGGCTGAGCTGTGAAGCTTAGGGAATTTTCTGAGTCATGGCTCTAGGATTCCAAGATGCGTGTACTGAAGAAAAAGTTCTGATCTCACTCTTGAAACACTGAAACCAGGCATGAGCTGACTGCAGCAAAGCCTGGATCCAGCCAAAGGACAGACCAGTGTACTCTCAACCAGAGAGGACTGAGAGAGCAAAGTCTTGCCATTTTAAAGGAATATATTTTGCCAAGTTGGAGGGCTAAAACTCCCTGATTTTCAAAGCTGATCAACTAACAGAACACCTAAAATGTAAATGTAATAGGAGTGAAATTGACATTTTGAGACTTGATGATTGTTCACAGCCCTTGTCTCTCCTGTTGAGGAACAGTCACCCCCCCTTTATACTATTTGTTAAACTCTTTACTTAGTGTAGGATTAATATTGTGAGTATAAAGTAAACTGAAAATAGGCCTTTGTAAAAATCAAGAGTGGGGGCCAGCGCCGCAGCTCACTAGGTTAATTGAGAAACCCAATCAGACATTGATGGTGACTACATATCAAGAGTAGAGGTTCTCCGCCTTACGGCGCCGGCACACCGGATTCTAGTCCCGGTCGGGGCGCCGGGTTCTGTCCCGGTTGCCCCTCTTCCAGGCCAGCTCTCTGCTGTGGCCAGGGAGTACAGTGGAGGATGGCCCTAGTACTTGGACCCTGCACCCCATGGGAGACCAGGAGAAGTACCTGGCTCCTGCCATTGGATCAGCGCGGTGCGCCGGCCACAGTGCACTGGCCGTGGCGGCCATTGGAGGGTGAACCAATGGCAAAGGAAGAACTTTCTCTCTGTCTCTCTCTCTCAATGTCCACTCTGCCTGTAAAAAAAAAAAAAAAAAAAAAAAAAGTCAAGAGTGGGAATAGGAGAGGGAGGAGAAAGAAGGGTGGGAGTGTGGGCCGGAGGATGGGTAGGGTGGGAAGTATCACCATATTCCTAAACTTGTATAATCAAATATATGAAATTGGTGTATCTTAAACAAAAACTAAAAAAAGAGAGTTTGGTGTTGGCATAAGGCTAGAGAAAAAGGTATTGACACAGACGATAGGTTCAGATGACAGAGCATTTAACAATAGACTTACATATGTGGACAACTGACTTTCAATAGTGCTTAAGTAGCTCAGCGGTAAAAGAATTTGCAACAACGGTACCATTTGGATGTCTGTATGCAAAACAAAGCAAGAAAAACCTTTGATCTATCCCTTGCATCATTCAAAAAATTAGCTAAAAGTGAATTTCATACATAAATGTATCTAAAATTATAAAACTTCTAGATTAAACCTAAAAGAACATCTTTGTTGTGTTGGACCAAGCAAAGATTTCTGAGATGTAACAATAATAACCCGTAAAAACCAAATCATCTACATTCAAATTATACTGCTCTTCAAGGGATGCTGTTAAGAGAATGAAACAAGAAGCCAAAGCTTTGGGAAAAAATATTTCTAAAACATATATTTTTAAAGATTTATTTATTCAAAAAGCAGAGTTACAGAGAGGCAGAGGCAGAGAGAGAGAGAGAGAGAGGTCGATCTTCCATTCGCTGGTTCATTCCCCAAATGGCTGAAACAGCTGGAGCTGTGCCGATCCAAAGACAGGAGCCTGGAGCTTCTTCCAGGTCTCCCATGCAGGTGCAGAGGCCCAAGGACTTGGGCCATCTTCTACTGCTTTCCCAGGCCATAGTAGAGAGCTGGATTGGAAGTGGAGCAGCTGGGACTTGAACGGGTGCCCATACGGGATGCTGGCACTGCAGGTAATGGCTCTACCCACTAAGCCACAGCGCTGGTTCCTCTAAAACATACTTTTGCTAAGTGACTTGTAACTAGAAAAATAAAGACTTCTCAAAACTTGCTAAGAAAAGAAACAACACAATTAAAAATTGGCAAAACAGTTTGAACAGATACTTTAGTGAAGAACATACAGATATTAAGAAACACGGAAAAGATGCTCAGCATCACTAGTCATCAAGAAAATGCAAATTACAACCACCATGAGGTAACACTCCACACTTACTAGAATGGTTAAATTTAAGAAGACTGATTATATTAGGTGTTGGGGAAAAAAGTGAAGGAAGCACACCTCGCATATACTGCTGGTGAGAATATACAATGGCCAACTACTTATGAAAATATTTAAATAGTTCCCCATGACCCCACCTTTCCACTCTATGAAGGCTCATGTTATGTGTCAGCTTGACCGGGTCATGGGTTACCCAGATATTTGGTGAGACATTATTTTGGGTGTGTCTGTGAGGGTGTGTCTGGGTGAGACTGACATATGAATCTGTACCTTGGATGCAGAGGATTGCTCTCCCCACAGTGAGCTGGGTAAGAAAGAATTCTCTTTTTGCCTGATTGTCTTCAAGCCTGGATACTGATCTGTGGTCTTAGACTTAGAGTGAAACTTCTCCATTGGGTTTCTTGGGTCTCCATTTCTCCAGCTACATATTTTGGAGCCCTCAGCTTCCACAATCACATGAACCAATTGTTCATACTAAATATGAGTCCATAGATATGTATAGGTATACTTATCTCCTATTGGTTATATTTCTCTGGAGAACCTGGACTATTACACTTTTGTAGGTATTTAGCCAAGAAAAATGAAAACATATGTCCACACAAACACTTGTGCACAAATAGTCACAGCAAATTTGTTCTTAATAGTAAAAAACTAGAAATAATGCAAATGTTTCAACAGGTAAGTGGATAAGCAGAATGTGGTGTATCCATATGGTTAAATACTATTCAGCAATAAAAAGAAGGGAGCTATTTTTATGCACAACCAAATGGATGAATTTCAAACCATAACAATGAGAAAAAGAAGCATGATATAAAAGACCATATGCTATATAATTCCATTTGTATAAAGTTCTAGAAAAAGCAAATTCATCCACAGTAATAAAAATCCGATTAGTGGAGGGACCATCAGATTGCAAAGGGGGCATAAACAAACTTTTGGAGATGATGGGAATGTTTTGTATTTGGATTATAGTGGAGGTTTAATAAGGTTGTAAGTCTGACAAACTCATTACATTGTACAATTTAAATGCATGCAGTTTATTGTATGTAGGTTATACTTCAATGAAGTAATCTAAAAATTGTTGTATACTTTTATACACATGAAAATATGTAGAAAATGGTTTAGACAGGCAATTTTCACTAGGGAAGAAGGCTGGGAACTTTTATTCCACATAGCTCCATATTTTTTAAATGTACCCTAAAATATATTAATTTATTTTTTATAAAAATTAAAATATAAAAATCCAGTTTTATACTGAAGAATGGGAAAGTTATCAAAGATTATCTGCTCAAATTTAAAAAAAAATTGTTAACTTCTTTTATTTATTTGAAAGGCAGAGAAACAAAGAGACACAGAGAGATCTGCTATCCATTGGTTCACTTCCCACATATCTGCAACAGCCAGGGCTAGGCCAGATCAAGGCCAGGAGCCAGAAACCCAATCCAGTATCACAAGGGTGACAGAGACCCAAGTGCTTGATCTATCCCCTGCTCCCTTCCAGGAGGCACATCAGCAGGAAGCTGGAATCAAAAGTAGAGTCTCACTTGGACCAGGCACTGTGATACACTATGTAGGCATCCCAAATGGAGTCTTTTTAAAATATAATTAATAATTAATTTGAAAGACAGGGACAAAGAGATAGGGAGAGACAGAAGGAGAGATCTTCTATCCACTGGTTCACTCCCAAATGGCTGCAATAGCCAGGTCTGGCCCAGGTTGAAACTAGCAGCCAAAAACTCCATCCTGATCTCCTACATGGGTGTCAGGGGCCCAGGTACTTAGGCAATCTTCTGTTGCCTTTCCAAGATGCATTGGCAAGAAGCTGGATCTAAAGTAGAATAACCAGAACTCCAACCAGCACTCTGATACGGGATGCAAGGTGTCACAAGCAGAGGCTTACTCCCTGTACAACCACACCAGCCCCCAAGTGGAGACTTAACCACTGTACCAAATGTCCATCCCAACTAGAAGTACAAACTATGTACTATTACAAACTATGAAATAAGTACAAACTAAGTAAGGATTTGAACCCTCAGTCTTCTGATCTGGAATCAGATACCTTATCCATTAGGTCACATGGCCACCCTCAGTGAAACTTTTGTTAGGTTTCTGAACATTCTAGGCCTACCTGCTGAAACCTAGTTTTAGCAAAAAACCTTGTTAAGTCAGTTTAGCAAGAACCTCTACTCCTGATATGTAGTCACCATCAATGTCTGATTGGGTTTCTCTTCCTCTACCATCACCCCGCTGATGTGTCATCACCCTGGCCTACCTTCAGCAGAAATTCTGTTGATCAGTTTCACCAGAATCCCCTTACCCCTGAAGTTTGGTCTCAGTCATTTTCCATCCACTGACTCCTCCCCCACCCCACCCCCATGCTGCCACCCTGGGCTGTCAGTTCCTCCTCTCCTGTGCTGTATTTGAAATTGAACTCAGTCTCCCTTCTCTTGACCCCATTCAAAACCCTGGTGCCATGGTCCCTATTTTTAGCTTGATGGTTCTGAATAAAGCCTTATTGACTGTGCTTTTACAATAATTCAATATTCATTGACTATTATTTTGTTCAACGGAGTACAGAATCTTTAAGAAAAATCTCATCACTCAGAAAAAGCTTTGTTAACATTGTGATGCAATTTAAAGCATTCTCATATGTGTGCGTGCTCAGGAGTATGATTACACAGATGTTCATCAAATTGAGATCATTCTGTATATAATTTTGGTACGCTGCTTTTTTATTGACTATTATGTTATAAGCACTTTCAAATATCTTTACTTATTGTTTGAAAATATGGATTTTTTGAGAGTGCAGTGTTACATTATTTGGAGACATCACAATTTACCTAACTAATTCCTTATGGTTGGCTACATGGACTCTTCCCATTACTTAAGTTATAAATAATGCCCCCATTAATATGATTATGTTAACCTTTTATGCATGTCTATTTAGTACCTCAAAATGTATTTCTAGAAGTGGAATTGTTCTATCTAAGGCAATATAGACACTCTTTGTTTTCTGTGGTTCTGATGTGACTAAGTTTCTATCCAACACGGCATCACAAAAAGAAACAGCTATCTGCATTTAAAGACTGTTGATGCAGATGGCCACAAACTGTGCTAGTTTACATTTCCTTTAGTAACCAGAGCCAAAGCCCAGCCGAATCTACAGGATGTCACTTTTAAAAATTTTGGGGGGCCTGCGCTGTGGCACAGCTGGTAAAGCCACCGCCTGCAGTGCTGGCATCTCATATGGCTGCCAGTTCGAGTCCCAGCTGCTCCACTTCTGATCCAGCTCTCTTCTATGGCCTGGGAAAGCAGCAGAGGATGGCCCAGGTCCTTGGGCCCCTGATCCCACATGGGAGATCTGGAAGAGGCTCCTGGCTCCTGGCTTCGGATCTGCGCAGCTCTGGCTGTTGTGGCCATCTGGGGAGTGAACCAGCAGATGGAAGACCCCCCTCCCCCTTCTCTCACACACTCTCTCTTTTGCTCTCTCTCTCTGCCTCTGCTTCTCTGTAACTCTGCCTTTCAAATAAATAAAATAAATCTGGAAAAAAAAGTCTTTGATAACTTGAGAGGCAAAAGCACAGTATTTAATCCTTTACTTTTTTTTTTTTTTTTTTTTTGACAGGTAGAGTTGTAGACAGTGAGAGAGAGAGAGACAGAGAGTAAGGTCTTCCTTCCATTGGTTCACTCCCCAAAAGGCTGTTACGGCCCGCGATGTGCCGATCTGAAGCCAGGAGCCAGGTGCTTCTTCCTGGTCTCCCATGTGGGCGCAGGGGCCCAAGTACTTGGGCCATCCTCCACTGCCCTCCCGGGCCACAGCTGGACTGGAAGAGGAGCAACCAGGACTAGAACCCGGCGCCCATATGGGATGTCAGCACTGCAGGCGGAGGATTAACCAAGTGAGCCACGGCGCCGGCCCCCTTTACTTTTTATTAATTATTAGACTGCCTTCACTTTTGTGATTTGTTTATAGGTTATTTGCATCCTCCCTTTGTGAGCTACAAACTGCTCTTAATTTGGAAGCAAAATGCTCTGTAGAGGCAAAATGGAATTTTAAAATAAGTTTTAGTATAGTACCCCCTTTATTCTCTATAAAACTTTCAAGTCTTTAGTATCTCCACAATAGTCAAAGCATATCTTGATAATAATGATAATATTGACAAGAATAGATGCAATGAGTAAGTAGTCCACAGTGGTCAAATGCTGTCAGATCAGAAATAAATGAAAAAGAAAAAGAAACCAATCTTTCTTCACTCTAAGCTTTCAAACCTGTAAAGCTTGGGTGGATTCAGAATTCTAAGTCAAATCATTCCTTAGACACACAGTTTTCCTTTCCTATGAAAGTTGTTTCATACTGCAGTTGTTGGAAATACAACTATTTCATGCTGTGTATTTAGAAAACGTGACTTTCTACTATCAATGTAATAAAGATCTGTTTATCACTCAGAAAGGGAATGTGATCGGTTTGAAGCCCATCTGCTAAGACAACAGGATGGAGAATACCAAACCAACAGAGTCTTCGAGTCTGAGGACTCATAAGGGTTGGGCATGTAGTAGGCACTCAAGAACTAAGTGTAGCAACTAGAGTGAATGACAACTAAATAAATACTAGCTCTACTCTCTTGAGCTTTTTATTTTCATAGCTTTAATGAGATACGATTCACAGACAATATAATGCACAGGACTTGAGTACTTAGTCCAATCAGTTTTAATAGTTCCTTAATATTACATCATCACCACCCAAACCAGATTTGAGCTTTTGTCACCTCAGAAAGTTCCCTTGTGCCCTTTTCCAATGAATTATCTCCCCTAAACTCAGAGACAACCATTCTCTGATTTCTGTTGACATAGATTTCTATTGACATAGATTTCTATTGTCAGTGATTTCTATTGACTTCATCTAAACTTAATCAACATTATGTACTGATTTCAAAAAGTTATTTTAATTTCTTATTTGAAAGACAGAAACAAACACATATGCACACACACACATACACACACACAGAGAGCATTTTCCATCCTCTGGCTCACTCCTCAAATACCCAGGGCTGGGCCAGATTGAAACCAGGAGCCCAGAACTCTATCCAGGTCTTCCACATGGTGACAGGGACTTGGGTACAAGAGCTGTCACCTACTGCCTCCTGAATGCACATCAGCAGAAGGCTGGATCATAACTGGAGGAGCCAGGACTCGAATCGGGTACTTCATATTGGTGAATATTTGTTATATTTGGTTTGAAGCTTTTATGAATATGGCTGCTATGAACATTGCTACATTGTCTTTTTGTTGGTGTAACTTTTCATTTTTGTTAGATAAATTCTTTTGAGTGGAATTTCTGAGTTATGGAGAGAGGTATAGTTAACATTATAAGGAACTGCCGAACACTTCTTTAACCAAGTGGTACCATGTTATACTCTCACCAGCAATACATAACTGTTACTAAGTTCTTCTCATCCATGCCAATGTTTACTATCAGTCTTGTTCTATTTTAGCTATTTTAGTGGGCATGCAGTGGTGCCTTATTGAATTTTTTTAATTGAAGATATAAAATTGCATGAGTTTTGACAATTTTATAAAACCAGTTAATCACCCAGGAGTGGGTATTGCGGTGGATTCCTTCTGAGAGGAGGAGTGTGGTGGGGGCAAGAGGCATGGAGTCACCACACAGACCTGGGGAGTCTGGTGAAAGCAGGCCTGAGGCGAGCAGCCCTCAGACTTGTTTATTTCAGTTGCTACAGCAGCTTATATAGCCAAGGCAGCCAATGAGGTCAAGGGGCGATCTATGCCCTAACCAATCACACCCTGTTGCCAGACAGTTTCCGAAGCCATCCAATCACAGCCTGTTGCCAGGCAATTTGTTGCCAGTGGCCATCTTGGCATGACCTTCTCATTCCACCACATTTCCCCCTTTTGTTTATGTTTGAGCAACAGGAGGCATGATTCTTGGCCATACCATTGTTGACCCCGTTTTCATGTGGTCTCCATAAGTGGCTGTGCCTGTCTTAGGTTGTCCCCCAGGGGATCTTACCCATCATTGACCAACCAGCCCTCAAAACGGGAGACCACAGGGGTGCTTGCTCAAATGGGGGTAGGAATGAGGAACAATGGTAATCAGGAATGGTGTGACCGCACACAGGCTGTGAGCTGTTTGAGTGGCTGACCAGAGCTAGTGGAGTATAAAGCAGTAGCGGATGTGGCTATGGGCAGTTCCTCAGGGAAGGATGATAGGGCAGGGGCTTGACACTCGGTAGCAGGTGCATCCGCTAACAAGGCGGACTCTCAGTCTTGTTCAGCTGGTTCTGATTGACTGTCAGTTGCAGGCTTGATGTTTCTGGCTGGTACCCAAATGGGCTGCCCCACATTCTCTGGAAAGACAAGCATATCCTTGGCCCTTGCTTAGCAGAAGCCTTTCTACGGGTGTTGGAATCCAGGGCCTGAATTCTGTGTCCGCTCAGACATTAATGGCAAACATGCGGGTGGGATGGGGTCTAGCAGCTGCCCTTAGAGCCTGGGGTGCCCGGGGATGGCCACAAATGTGGAGATCCTCACTGAGTGCGGATGGGATGACCTCGCATGGTTATTGCTTTGAGGTCGTCTAAGTTCATCCCACAGATATTTGGGGGGTGGCTGACTAGGCATTGCTGCCTTCTCTGCTGTCCTGTCATTTTCACTATCAGAGCTCTCTCTTCCTAAGTCATCAACTGGTGCCTGTGAGGCAGCGGCCTGGAGTGACAGGCTCTTATCACTCACAGATTCATTACGTTTGGTAATCTGGGTGGGTTTCTGAGGGGGCATCTTTCCCATGTTTGAGTGATTAAGAGCAGCGTGCCACCCCAACTCTAGCCAAAGGAAAGACACACACAGCACTGCTGCCATAACAAAGAAAATCCCTAGCACCTCAGGGGCTGATGGCATTCTGCAGGGGGTTCCCTACGTTAGACAAACAGTGGTGTATCAGATCCTAAGTATGTCCTCAGCTTAGTGGGGGGCTTCCTTGATTCGTTAGGTCAAGGCCGTATGCCCACATGGTGTCTCCAGAGCATCACCTCAATAGAGTGAGGGAAGATGACTTGGTTCCAAATTCTGGGATGATTAGTCCCTTATGTGAATTCGCCTGGTGAACCGAAAGTAAAAGGAGGAGCCGAGAAGCGGCGCTAGGCTTCTGGGCAGTGTGTGCCTAACCTGGGGTCACTTTGAGGGAGGACAAGGAAGGGGGCCTAGAAGGGGGTTCTGTGCTCACCCTCACAGAACTGAACAGCACACAAAACACCAAGGGGCCTACTTACTGATATCAAGGGCAGGGGACCTCGCAGAGTCTAACACGCTGTCTCTCTCTCAGCCACGTTGGCGCGCCAGATGTTGCGGTGGATTCGTTCTGAGAGGAGGAGCGTGGTGGGGGCAAGAGGCATGGAGTCACCACACAGACCCCTGGAGTCTGGTGAAAGCAAGCCTGAGGCGAGCAGCCCTCAGACTCATTTATTTCAGTTGCTACAGCAGCTTATATAGCCAAGGCAGTCAATCCGGTCAAGGGGCGGTCTATGCCCTAACCAATCACACCCTGTTGCCAGACAGTTTCCGAAGCCATCCAATCACAGCCTGTTGCCAGGCAGGCTCTGTTGTCATGTGGTTTCCAAAACCATCCAATCACAGCCTGTTGCCAGGTAGTTTGTTGCCAGTAGCCATCTTGGCATGGCCTTCTCATTCTACCACATTGTGGGGATCTATTTTCTGCCAGGGGTCATTTGCATATTTATAACATCATTCTTTGGCCATACAAAATTATCAACCTAAAAATGAGCCTGCGTAGATCTACTGAGTTTCAAGTCCCACTTGTGGTGGCCTTGGCAGGGCCAGACCACATGATTTTGGGCCGGATGTTATCCCAGCTCCCAGTTCCTTGGAAATTTCCCTTGTTCCTCTCTTAGTCCTCTCCTTGCACAGGCAACTACTTCCTGACCTTAATCATCCTAGATTTTGCTTATGCTAATAATCGAAATAAATAGGGTCATAGGGTCTGTTAGTTGCCTATCGCTGCCTAACCAATTGCCAGAAGTTCAGTGGCTAGAAACAACAGCCATTGATTATCTCTGTAGGTGAGAAATCTGGCGGAGTAGGGCTAAATCCACTTCTCAGTGTTACACAAAATCAGGGTGCTGGCCGAGCTGAGCTTCTCATCCAGGGTCAGGGTCTCCATGGAATCCTTTTTCTTCTCTTCCGTTCTACTAGGATCCTTCCATCTCTAGCTAACTGAGTTCTTCCTAAGCTTTGAGGTCCTCTGACTTGTCCTGCAGCTTCTGCTTTAAGGGCTCCCATGATTAATTTGGTCCACTATGATGATGATGAATCATTTCCCTATCTTAAAGTCAACTGATTAGTAACCTGAATTTCACCTGCAAAATCTCTTTTGCGATGTCATGTAACATACCCACAGGCTCTACAACAAGATGAAGGTCAAAGGGGCCAAAGTTTTTAAACCTACGGTAAATATTCTTTTGTTAATTTGCTGCAATCAGATATAGTCCTATAAGATTCAAGCATATTTTTGTAATTATCAGCAGTTTTGTACTTAGATATTTCTTGAGAGGTATCCATTCTGTGAATAGATCATAGTTTGTTTATGCTCTCCTAGTGGACTGACATGTGTATTTTTCCAATTCTTGGCTGTTGTGAATAAGAATGCTATGAATATTCTCTTATGACTGCTTTGTTAACATGTTTACATTTCTCTTGGTAAAGACCTAGGAATGGAATTGCTGAGCCATGGGGGACATGTATGTTTAATTTTATAAGAAACTGCCAAACATTTCTCCAAATTGCTTACATAATTTTTTTACATTCCCAAGGGCAATGTCTGAACTTAAACTGCTCTAAATCCTCCCCACATTTGTTTTCGTCCACTTTGATTTGTTTTTGGTCAATCTGGTGGTGTGAAGTTATATCACACACAATTTTAATTTGCATTTCCCAGATGACTAGTGAAGTTCAGTTACTTTTGTTGTGCTTGTCACCTGTCAAGATGTCTTCTTTTGAGAAATCTCCAAAATGTTTTCTCCATTTAAAAAAATTGGAATTTTCAACTTATGAGTTTGTACATGTCATGATACAAGCCACTTGTGAGATGTATTGTGAATACTTTCTCCAGTCTGTAACTTGCCTATTCCTTTTCTCAATGATAGCTCTTGAGTAGCAAAACAAAAACAATTTTTTATAAGATCCAATTTATCAATATTTTTGCTATTATGTGTTTAGAGTCCTAAGAATACTTTACTTAGCTATCTAGAAACCATTTGGTTACAGATTGCTTACATTTAAGGCTATGCTACATCTCCATTTAATTTTTCTCTACAGAATGACATAGGAGTTGAAGTCTATTTTTCATAAAAATATTCAAGTTTTTAGAATCATTTATTGTTATTTTTAACATGGTGCATTTTATGGTAAAAACTGAAAAACTGGTAGACAAATTATAAAAGAACTCTTATGTTCCTACCATTTATTGAAAAGAATTTGTTTTCCCCTTTGAATTGGCTTATTACATATATCAAAAATCACCTGAATATATGTAATGTTTGCTCTCTACCTTAATTCCTTTTTTTTCAAAATTGTTCTGACTACTCTAAATCCTTCATGATCATTCCAGCACCAGTTATTGAAAAGCTCTTCTCCCACTTAACTGCCTTAACAACTTTGTCGAAAACCAATTGACCAAGTACATGTGGAACTGTTTCTAGACTCTGCTCTGTTCCATTCATCCATTTGCTTACTCTAATACTACACTGTCCTGATTCCTCTAACATGAAAGTCTGGAAAGCAGCACCATTCTGGTATGAAGCTATTTTGGATATCCTGAGTGCTTTTCCTGTCCACGTGAGTTTCATTGTCAGGTAGCTTAGTTATTAAAAAAAAAAAAGTGCTGACATTTTGAAGACCCTTGTGTTGAATCTATATATCTATTTAGGAAGAATTATTGTCTTTAATAATATCTGATGCTTTAAAATGATTTACTTACTTACTTACTTGAAAGGCAGAGAGAGACAGAGGCGAGTAGAAAGATCTCCTATCTGCTGGTTCACTCTTCAGATGCCTGCAACAGCCAGGGCTTGGTCAGGCAGAAGCCAGGAACTCCATCGAGGTCTCCCATGTTGGTGACAGGAACCCAAATACGTGAACCATCATATGCTGCCTCCCAGGCGCATTAACAGGAAGCTGTAATCAGGAAGGGAGTTGGGGCTCAAACAAATACTCCAACATGGGGTGAGGGCATCTCAGGCAATGTCTCAACTGCTGTGCCAAATGCCTGCCCTCATTTGATGCTTTTGATCAATCAATACAGTATAAGACTTCTTTAATTTCTTTCAGCAGTATTTTGTCATTTTCAATGTTTGCATATTTAAAAAATCAATTTTATCTAATTATTTCTTATTTTTTGATTAATTATAATGGAACTTCTTTTAAAATTTCAATTTTTAATTGCTGCTAATACACAGAGAGACACAATTAATTTTTATTTATGGATATCTATCCTGCAAACCTGTTATGAATTCTAGTGAATTTTTTGTAGATTCCTATTGAATTTTTTACAGGAATCATTAATGTCTCTAAAATATTAAAGATAGTTTTAGTTCTTCCTTTCCAATCTGAATACTCTAATTTTTTTCCCTTACCTTATTACATTGGCTACAATCTCTTGGAACAATCTGGAACGGAAGCAGTGACAGTGAGGGGTACCATTTGGTGCAGTGGGTAAGTCCTCACTTGGGTTGCCCACATTCCATATTGGAGTGCCTGGTTCTAGTCCAAGCTATTCCACTTCTGATTCTGCTTGCTGCTAGGTCACACTCTGCAAGACAACAAACGATGCTTTACATACTTGGGTCCTTGTCACCCACATGGCATACACAGGCTGAGCTCTGAGCTCCTAGTTTTGGCCTGGCCCAGCCTTAGTTGTGGGCATTTGGGGAGTGAAGCAGCAGATGGAAGGGATGTCTCTCTGCCTTTTGAAAATAAAAAAGAAAGAAAGAAAGATAAAAGAAATAAATAGAAAATAAAAAAGATAGAAGGGGTGTTAGTGAGCATTCTTGCCTTGCCCCAGTCAGAAGGAGAAAACATTTAATCCTTACCCTAAGTATGGTATAGGCTGGTTTTCTCTGTGACACCTTTCCAGACTGACAAATTTCTTTCTATTCTTAGTGGGCTGCCAGCTTTTTTTTTTTTTTCCAGGAATAGATGTTGAATATACTCTAATGGCTTTCTATACTTATTG
Source organism: Oryctolagus cuniculus (assembly GCF_051225735.1). Taxonomy (NCBI): domain Eukaryota; kingdom Metazoa; phylum Chordata; class Mammalia; order Lagomorpha; family Leporidae; genus Oryctolagus; species Oryctolagus cuniculus. The sequence goes on along the minus strand of NC_142875.1, from coordinate 70,324,288 downwards.
ATATGACATCGATTTTCATTTTTACACTGCTTATATGGTATATTCAAATGAATGATTTTGAAATGTTAAACCAGTCTTGAATTTCTGAATAAATCTCAATCAATCATCATGTATTATACTTTTATATATTGCTGGATTCAATTTGCTAACATTTTTATTATGATTTTGGAGGCTATGTTTATGAGAGTTTACAGTTTTCTGGCAGTGTTTTTGGCAGTTTTGATACCTGGTTAATGCTTGCCTCATAAAATGTGTTGATCAGTGTGCTATTTTCTTTGATTTTCCAGGAGAATTTCTGTGGCATTGATATTATATGTTCTTTAATTGTTTGGTGGAATAAACTAGTGAATTTATCTGAGTGAAGTTTTCTTTATGGGAAAATTTCGAACTACAAATTAATTTTCTCTGACAGATAAAGATTAATTTCTTTAGTAGTTTTCTCTAAGTAAGTTATCTAATCTTCAGTGAATTTTGATAGTTTTCTTTCTTTCTTTCCTCTTTTTTTTTTTTTTTGACAGGCAGAGTGGACAGTGAGAGAGAGAGACAGAGAGAAAGGTCTTCCTTTGCCGTTGGTTCACCCTCCAATGGCCGCCGCAGCCGGTGCGCTGCGGCCGGCGCACCGCGCTGATCCAAAGCCAGGAGCCAGGTGCTTCTTCTGGTCTCCCATGGGGTGCAGGGCCCAAGTACTTGGGCCATCCTCCACTGTACTCCCTAGCCACAGCAGAGAGCTGGCCTGGAAGAGGGGCAACCGGGACAGAATCCGGCGCCCCGACCGGGACTAGAACCCGGTGTGCCGGCGCCACAAGGCGGAGGATTAGCCTAGTGAGCCGTGGCGCCGGCCTTAGTTTGCTATCTTTTAAGGAATTGACCTATTTTACCTCCATGGTTAGAATTATTGGCACAAATTTGTTAACAAAAATGTATTATTATCTACTTAGTATGGTGTCACGGTTGTGTTCATTTTGCTACTTGTTTTTGTCTCATCTACATTTTTGTTTCCAGATTGCTCCTTTTTTCTTTTTAAAATTTAAATCGGATCTTTTGTAGCATTCTGTTTTTATGAACTTCATAGCTATAAGTTTTGCTTTATTTCTATTTTTGTTTGTACATTAACGTATTTAATGTAGGGACTGACACTGTGGCTGCAGGTAAAGCAGCCACCTGCACGCCGGCAACCCATATGGATGTTGGTTCAAGTCTCAGCTGCCCCAGTTCCTATCCAGCTCCCTGCTATGCTAATGCACCTGGGAAAACAGTGGAAGATGACCCCAAGTGCAAGGGCCCCTGCACCCACGTGGGAGACATGGAAGAAGCTCCTGGTTCCCGGCTTTAGACTCGCCCAGTTTTGGCTGTTTCAACCATTTAGGGGAGTGAACCAGCAGATGAAGCTCTCTCTGTATGCCTCTCTCTCTCTCTCTCTCTTTCTCTCTCTCAGTAACTCTGCCTTTCAAATAAATAAATAAATATTTTTTAAAAAAAGAACATAACTCTGTCTAGTTAGAGAAAATATTGACTTACTTCAGGCAAAATTATAGGAACCTTACAACAGCTTATTTCCACTTACAGTCTCTCCAACCATTGGGCTATGCATTTAGATGACATCTTTATATGTTTAACTCATGTAGACATTGTCCACATTGTTATTTTTGCTTTGAACAGCTTTATGTCTTTTAAATAAAAAGTTATAAATCATTTTTCCTTCTGTTATTCTTCAGCTTTTCCTATATATTTCAATTGCTTTCTGGTGTTATTAACTTTTAGACTATATGTTTGCTAAAATTATTCTTTACATTTATTCTAGTGTAGGTCTACTACTTCCGACAAATTCTCTGCTGTTACTTACCTGAAAAGATCTTTGTTTTGTCTTTTTTTGAAGTACAATGTTTCTAAACATAAAACTTTTCTTTTTTAAGACTTACTTGTTTTATTTGAAAAGTAGAGTTAGAGAGAGAGAGTGAGAGACAGAGGGGTCTTGCATCTGCTGGTTCACTCCCCAAATGGCCACAAAGGTCAGGGCTCAGCCAGGCTGAAGCCAGGAGCCTAGAGTTTCTTCTGGGTCTCCCATGTGGGCGCAGTGGCCCAAGCACTTCGGACATCCTCTGCTGCTTTTCCCAGGAGCATTAGCAAGAAGCTGGATCAGGAAGTGGAACAGCCAGGACACGAACCAGTGCCCACATGGGATGTGGCATTCAGGGAGCAGCTTTACCTGCTACGCCACAGCGCTGGCCCCTAGATATAGAAGTTTAGTTGACTTTTTTTCTCCTTTAGCACTGAAAAGTCTCTGGATCCTTGCCACCTGCGTGGGAGACCTGGATTGAGTTCCAGACTCCCGGCTTTGGCCTGGCCTAATCTTGGGTGTAAACCAATGGATGGAGTATCTCTCTTTCTCTCTGTTTCTCTGTCTCTGTATCTTTCAGATACAATGAAAACAAAAAATATAAATTATTTATAAATAATTTTTTAAATTATTTAAAATATTTTTAAAAAAGATCTTTTTCCTTCTGCACACTGACTTATCTGTTGGACCCTGGGGTCCCCTCTGAGTCTTTGATGTTTAGCTATTGGTTAGGGATTTGGGCAGAGTTTATGTGCAGATGTGTGCTTCACTTTTTCTCTTGTTTTCTCACTGCCAGGATTTTCCTTTTAAAATTCCAGCTGCTTTCCCCTCCCTCAACCTTATCTCTGACACCTTTAACTAACAGAGATGTGGTTGTACAAATATCTCTTTGATAGCCTGGTTGCAAATACTTGTATATAAACCCAAAAGTAGTGTTTCTGGGTCATAAGACAATTCAATTTTAATTTTTTGAGGAATATCCATACTGTTATTCATAATAGCTGTGCCATTTCACAGTCTTAGTGATACTGCACAGTATTCCACAGCCTCATCAGCGCGTGTTACAGTAGCCATTCCAGCGGATGTGAGCTGACATCTCATCACAGTTTTGATTTGCATTTCCCTGGTGATTAGCGATGTTTAGTATCTTTTCATGTGCTTCTTGGCTGCTTGTATGCCATCTTTGAAGAAATTCCTATTCAAACATGCTACCCATTTTCTAATTGGGTTATTTGATTTTTTGCAGTGGAGTTACAGAATTGTTTTTAATGTATCCTGCATATTAACTCCTTAACAGATACATGAAGGAGGAGTGAGGGTGGGATGGTGGATGGGAGGGAGTGCTCTTAAATCTGTATATATGCAGTACATGAAATCTGTTCACCTTAAATAAATAAAAATTACATCAGAAAAAGATATATGATTTGAAAACATTTTCTTTCCATTTTAGGCTGCCTTTTCACTCTGTTGATTGCATCCTTTGATGCACAAGCATTTTTAATGTTGAATCAGTCCCATTTGTCCATTTCTTATTTTGTTGCCGATGCTTTGGCTGTCAAATGTCCTAGAAATCATCCCTAAGAGCAGGGTCATGAAGCTTTTCTCCTCTGTCTTCTAGGAATTTTATACTTTGGGACTTTACATTTTTGTTTTTAATCCGTTTGGGTTAACTTTTGTATATGGCATAAAGAGAACAACTTCATTCTTTCTTGTGTAGAGATGCAATTTTCCTAATGCTATTTGCTATGGTTTAGATATTGTTTTAAGTGTCTTCCGAAGGTCTATGGTTGAAGACTTGGTCCCTAGGGTGGTGCTGTTGGGAGATGGTGGGATCTTTAGTAGATGGGCCCCAGGGTAGTGCTGTTGGGACATGGTGGGATCTTTAGTAGATGGGCCCAGTGAGAGGTCCTTGGATCATTGTCCTTATCTCTGTCTTCTTGTTTTGGTGATGTGAACTCTTGCACTGACAAGTACACCTGTCATGATGTACTGTCATCTGCCACTCTCATCAGAGGCTAGATCAATAGGTCTGACCAATTTTGGACTTTGATCTTCCAAAACAGTGAGCTAAGTAAGTGTTTTCTCTTTATGGATTAGCTGCATCAGGTATTTCATTATAGTAACACAAAATTGGCTAATTTTATGCTATGGTTTGAATATCATTTATCTTCCTGAAACTCATACAAGATACATTAATAGAACCAAGAAGGTAGAAATATAATGCAAATGTGGAGTGTAGAGGTGAGGCTTTTGTAAGATGATTAGATTATATAAGATGATTAGGGTGGAGACCCTAGGACTGAATCCTGATGGCTATATAAGAAAGGGGAGAGAGACCACAAAGATACAGATAAACTTGCCTGTTCCCTGTCTCTTGCCATGGGATACTCTGCACTGATCTGGGACCCTCCCAGTAAGGAGGGCATCACCAGATAAGGCCTCTAGACCTTGTATCTCTGGAACCATGGACCAAAAGGTTTTCTTTATAGAAGTTACCCTGCTTCAGGTATTTCATGATAGTAACAAAAGCTAACATACCATTTGCTGAGAAAACGGCATTCCTCCCATGGAGTAGTAGTGGTGCATTGGATCTTATTTGTGAGGGCTCATTTGTGGGCTCTCCATTCTGCTCATATGTCCTTTTTTAGGCTGGTACCACAGTGTTTTGACTACTGTGGTTTTGTAAAATATTTTGAAATCTCGCAGAGTGAATCCTTCAACTTCATTCTTTTTTTCTTATATGATTTCTCCTTTTGCTGAAAGTTTTACTTATTTATTTGTTTATTTGAAAGAGCAGCAGGGCAGGAGAGGAGAGAGAGAGAGCTCCCATCCACTGGTTCACTTCACAAATGGCCACAAGGGCCAGGGTCAGACTGAAGCCAGGATCCAAGAAACTCACCTGTGTCTACCACATGGGTGGCAGGGACCCTAGCACTGGGGCCGTCTTCCACTTCTTTCCCATGTGAATTAGCAGGGAGCTGGACCGGAAGCAGAGCAGCAGGGACTGAAACAGGTGCTCTAGTGTGGGGCGCCAGCATTATAAGTGGTGGCTTAACTCACTGTGCCACAATAGCAGCACCAGCGTTGGTCTTTTTCTGTTACTTTTTAAGGTTTATTTATTTATTTGAAAGGTGGAGTTAGAGACAGTGAGAGGGAGAGAGAGAGAGAGACAGGCAGATCTCCCATCTGCCTGTTTACTCCCCAAGTAGCCACAACAGCCAGGGCTGGACCAGGCCTAAGCCAGGAGCCAAGAGCCTCATTGAGGTCTCCCACATGGTGCAGGGGCCCAAATACTTGGGCCATCCTCCATTGCTTTCCCAGGTACATTAGCAGGGATCTAGATGGGAAGTGGGCATCCAGGACACGATCCAGTGCCCACATGGGATGCCAGTGCTGCAGATGGTGGCTTAGCCCACTACACCACAACACCGGCCCCTTTGGTCCTTTTAAAAGTTGTTCTGGTTATTCAGGTTCCTTGAGAGTCCTGTATGAATTTCAGAGTGAATTTTTCTATTTCTGTGAAAAAATGCCACTGAAATTTGGATAGAAATTGCCTTGACTCTGTTGATCTCTTCGGGTTATATGGATGTTCTAACACTATCTATGAACACAAGATACCTTCCTGTTTATTGATGTCTTCTGAATTCCTTTCATAATGTTTTATAGCTTTCAGTGTATGCATTGTTCATCTTCTTTTATAAGTTTATTCTTAAGCCTTTCATTCTTTTTGATGCTAATATAAATGGAATTACTTTCTTAATTTCCTTTTCATATCATTCATTGTTAGTATACAGAAACCACTTTTTCTTAACAATAATAAAGATATGTGTGCAGCAAAAACACAAATCCATCAGCCTAAAAGGAAATCAAACACTGAGCAAAGCAGTCCTATGAACCAAGCATTTTGCCCCTCCAGGCCATCTTGTGTAATGCTCCAGGGAGCTTCTGTTTATAGAGAAAATACGTTTGATGTGAGCAGCAGGAGCCAGATATGCAGATGTTGGGGCTAGCGGAAATGATCTTGGAGTTAATATAAACATGAGAGGCTGAAAATAGAACTGTTGGATCCAATGGTATTTTAGGAGTGCTAATAAAGAGCCAATATTTATGGAGAATCGCCATGTGGCAGGTGTCACTCTCAGCCTCTACCTAACTTAACTCATTGAGTGCTTAAGATAACCCTGCCAGTGAACATGGCTCTGATTCCATACACCTCCAACAGTCCCTCTTGCCCCTGGACCCCTTGGGAGAGCAGCAGCCACCAAGGTACACATGTCAGCGGTTCCTCACAGTCAGCCTGAGACTGACTGTCAGTTGAATCAAACTTTGAGTCTGGAGATAATATTTAACATTTTTCATTCTAAAAATACCACATATTAAATATCTTACTAATTTTTAAAATTTTTGCTATTTTCAAATGAATCCAACATAAGAGACCGTAGCATGAGAAATCCACAATATATTCATTTCCCAGATTCTGAAGATATCAAGATATTGTTCTCCTGTTTCTCCTTTCCTCTCCTTTTTCTATTTCTTTCTTTCTTTTTTTTTTTTTTTTTTTTTTGACAGGCAGAGTGGACAGTGAGAGAGAGAGACAGAGAGAGAAAGGTCTTCCTTTGCCGTTGGTTCACCCTCCAATGGCCGCCGCTGCAGCCGGCGCACCACGCTGATCCGATGGCAGGAGCCAGGATCCAGGTGCTTTTCCTGGTCTCCCATGGGGTGCAGGGCCCAAGCACTTGGGCCATCCTCCACTGCACTCCCTGGCCATAGCAGAGAGCTGGCCTGGAAGAGGGGCAACCGGGACAGAATCCGGCGCCCCGACCGGGACTAGAACCCGGTGTGCCGGCGCCGCAAGGTGGAGGATTAGCCTATTGAGCCACGGCGCCGGCTTTATTTCTTTCTTTCTCTCTCTCTTTCTTCTTTTCCCCAAAGATTTAAAAGCAAATCACAGACAGTAAGTCATTTCATCCCTACAGAATACAGTATGTATCTCTAAGTTGAGGACATTTTCTTAAACAAATGAAATGCCATTATCACTCTTGACAAAGTATCCACATGTCCGTGATATTATCTAACATTTGTTCCATAATCAGCTTTAAAAATCATCTCAGAAACTGCTCTTCTTAGGATTGGCCTTGTGGTGCAGTGGGTAAAGCCGCTGCTTATGATGCCAGCATCCCGTATTAGAGCAAGAGGTCAAATCCTGGCTGCTCCACTTGCTTCCGATCCACCTCCCTGTTGATGTGCTAATAAAGAGGCAATATTTATGGAGAATCGCCATGTGGCAGGTGTCACTCTCAGCCTCTACCTAACTTAACTCACTGAGTGTGAGTGCTGGATGGGAAAGCAGTGGAAGATGGCCAAAGTACCCGGGCCACACAAGTGGGAGATCCTGCTGGAGTTCTAGGTTCCTGGACTCCACCTTGCCCAGTCCTGGTTATTGTAGCCATTCAAGGAGTAAACCCGTGTCTCCTCTCTGTGACTCCTTCTCTTTGTTACTCTGCCTATCAAATAATTTTTTCATCTGCTTTTTTTTTTTTTTTGGTAATTTGGAGTTAGACTTTTTTTTTTTTTTTTTTTTTGACAGGCAGAGTGAACAGTGAGAGAGAGAGAGACAGAGAGAAAGGTCTTCCTTTGCCGTTGGTTCACCCTCCAATGGCCGCCGCAGCCGGCACACCGCACTGATCTGATGGCAGGAGCCAGGTGCTTATCCTGGTCTCCCATGGGGTGCAGGGCCCAAGCACTTGGGCCATCCTCCACTGCACTCCCGGGCCACAGCAGAGAGCTGGCCTGGAAGAGGGGCAACCGGGACAGAATCCGGCGCCCCGACCGGGACTAGAACCCGGTGTGCCGGTGCCGCAAGGCGGAGGATTAGCCTAGTGAGCCACGGCGCCAGCCTGGAGTTAGACTTTTAAAAGAAGGACTCAAAGAAATGCTGCATATAGCATCTCTTTAATCTCAATATATTTTTGCCTATTTATCAAAACTTATATGACAGAAATTTGTTTATGATACAGGGAAAACCCCACATCTGAAGTCTACAGGTGGCACATTTCTACTTCCCCTATTTCTAGAACATTTCCAACAATGCTAATACCTAATAGAATATGTTGCTCTTCTACTTGGAAGACATTACAACAAGAATGAAAATAAAGAAAATATATGTAAAAGATGTAAGAATGTAAAATGAAGAGAGATAATGAGAAAATGATTATCTTAGAAATCTTAGGATAACAAAAGTGTCTGATCTGAGCAGTAAACATTATTCTTTCTGACAGCCGAAGCCAAGATAGAAAATGATAGATGATGAGCAACATGACATTAAATTCACTGGGAGGCAACGTTTTCAAATCTCTAAGCTACATGAGAAATTTGCTGTGTGATAGTACTTCCAGATGTTCCAGATGTTGAGATGCATAATGGATAATGTTCTTTTCTTGATGATCTTTAATTTATTTGAAAGGCAGAGAGATGGAGGGGGGGAAGGAAGGAGGGAGGGTGGGAGGGAGAGAGAGAGAGAGAGAGAGAGAGAGAGATATTTCATCAGCTGGTTCATTCTCCCAATGAAGGCAAAGGCCAGGAGCCTGGAACTCAATCCCAGTCTCCCACATGGGTGGCAGGGACCCAAGTACTTAAGCCATCCCCACTGCCTCCCAGGGAGTGCATTAGCAGGAAGCTGCTGTTGGAAGCAGAGCCGGGACTTGAATGCAGACACTTGATATTGCAGGTGGGCATCCTAAGTAGCCTTTTAACTACTAAGCCAAACGCCTGCTCCTGGATCATATCCTTAGTAGCAATTTTTCCAAAACATCAGGAAAGAATTCTCAACATTGTCTGCTTAACACACACTTGAAGCAGAGGAAGGCTGACATTTGAGGACCAAAGAAGCAGGGGATCTTACAAGGATGGATTACTCAGATAATTGGGAGGAAAACCATGGTCAAAGGTTGCAGAAACAATGAGAAGAGAATCTGTCAAGGACAGAATGGTTAAGACACTGCTAAGTGGCCACTGAGTTTACAACACAGTGGGTTGGGTCATAGGGAGGGCCTCCTGGCTGGAGTGGAGGAAGGCCCACCAGAGGGCCAGAGTGAGTTTAGAAGTGAGGAAGTTAGCACAGGCAGAACAGGCAGGTCTTTCAAGACATTTGCTTCCGAAGTGGAGGTGGAAGCAAGCTGGATGGAGGGGAGAGGGAAGTTTTAAGCCGTGAAAAATAACAAGCATATTTGATGGACAGAAGCCAGTATAAAGAGTGCAGATGGAAACTTATAAGAAAAAGCTTTAAATAAAAAGGGATTCAGTGATTGCTCTGTGTGCTAAGTGCTTTATATCTTTTTCCTGATTTAATTCATACAGTGCTAACATTATTTCTAGTTTACAGACGAGGAACTTGAATGTCAGTGAGTTTAAGTATATTGTTCCATTTATACAGCTTGTAACAGGTATTGTGGGATTAAATCCTTGTCTGTCTGACCTCAGACCTTGTTTGTGTGCTTTAAAAACAGATTTTAGAAATTACACAAGAAATTCAGGGGATGTTTTTCTTGAAAAATATCTATACATTATAAAAGTCATTTGAGGGGCTGGTGCTAGCAGGTATAGCAGGTGAAGGTGCCCCCTTCAGTGCTGGCATACCATATGGGCGCCGGTTCGAGTCCCGGCTGCTCCACTTCCCATCCAGCTCTCTGCTATGGCCTAGGAAAGCAATAGAAGATGGTCAAAGTCTTTGGGCCCCTGCACTCTCGTGGGAGACCCTGAAGAAGCTCCTGGCTCCTGACTTTGGATCGCACAGCTCTGGCCATTGAGGCCATCTGGGGAGTGAACCAGTGGATGGAAGACCTCTCTCTCTGCCTCTGCCTCTCTGCAACTGTTTCAAATTCATAAATAAATCTTTTTTTTAAAAAAAAAAGTCTTTTGGTTTCCATCCTCCTAGATATATATGTAATTTTTTTAAAAAATTCTGGAAACATAGTATTACCTTCTAGTGAATTTCTACTACTTAAAATCCAGGCCCCTTGTAACCATTGGGTCAAACTATATTAGGGGAATTAGGTATTTACATAGTCTCAATATATCTATAGTAGAGGAGAACATCCTAAATAGCCGTCAGAAGTTTCCACCAGGGATCAGTGTTGTGGCACAGCAGATTACACCACCTCCTGTGAGGCCAGCATCCCCTACGACCTCTGGTTCCAGTCCCAGCTGCTCCACTTCCGCTCCAGCTCCCTGCTAATGTCCCTGGTAAAGCAGAGGAAGGTGGCCCGAGCGCTTTAATCCCCCGCCACCCATGTGGCAGGAGGAGTTCCAGCTCTTGGCTTTGGCTTGACCCAGCTCCAACTGCTGTGGTCATCTGGGTAGTGAACCAGCAAATGGAAGATCTGTCTGTCTCTTTCTTTCTGTAATCTACCTTCCAAATAAAATATGATAATTCCTTAAAAAAAAGTTTACTCCACCGGCAATGAGACAAATTAACAGCACTTACCTCCTATCCTGGTACACCAAGGGCACATCATTTAAGTTGGGTTACACTCCAAAACACAAGTCAATATCATGAAGGGAATTTTATACAAGCCCAACTCAAGGGAAAGCTTACAAAAAACAACTTGCTTATACTCTTAAAAATTGCTAATGTCACGAACAACAAAAAGGCAGAGAAATGACTCCAGCTTAAAGGAGGTTAAAGACTAATGACAATTACATGTAACGTGTGACCCAGGATTAGCTTCTGGGTCAGACAAAAAAAAAAAAGAGGGCTCAAGAGCCATCACTGGGGTGACTCATGAAATCTGAATATATGAGGGTACTTCAAGACTTTTATGGAAACATAAAAATAAAAGCTAATGCTAATTTTCCTTGCACTTCTTGGAGCCCTCTCGTGTCAGAGTAGTGTTGTTCTAACACGTGCCAGTGTTCTAGGTGGATTTGAGAATTATGTCATGTTTCTGTAAGCACCTGTCCTTCTATCTAGGGGATTCAGAAATAGTATTTAGAGGTTAAGGATCGTGATGTCTGCAACTTCAACCAGACTGAAAAAAATACTTGGAGAAAGAGACTGAGGGGGAGATGAAGCAAATGCAGCAACATGCTCCCCATTTATCAAGATTCTAGACAGGGGTCAATGCTGTGGCATAGTGGGCTAAGCTTCTGTCTACAGCGCCAGCATCTCATATGCGCGCCGGTTTGAGTCCTGGCTGCTCCACTTCCCAATCCAGCTCTCTGTTTTGGCCTGGGAAAGTAGTAGAAGATGGCCCAAGTCCTTGGGCCCCAGCACCCATCTGGGAGACCCAGAGGAGTTCCTGCCTCTTGCCTTTGGATAGGCTCAGCTCCGGCCATTGCAGTCATTTGGGGGGGGGGGGGGCAGAAGATGGAAGATCAATCTATCTTAGATTTTAGTAATTTTTATGTAAATAGTTTTTATCACGGGTATTGAAAATGTCTTATTGATTTCCATTCATTTGTATGCTTGTTCTTATGAATTATTATTATATACAATTATTAATTGGATACTTTTCCCTGTAAGATTTCTAAGTGGTTACTGTGGAATATAGGAAAGCTAAATTGTGTGTTGATGGCATATATCTGAATTAAATTCCCATTTGTTCTAATTGTTCTTCAGTTGATTCTCTTGGACTCTCCAGGTAGACATTTCTATCAAGATAGCCCAATCTGTTACCTACTATATTAGTGCTTATCATATGAGTGTCAACTTTGGGAATTCAAAGCAGAAACATGGAAATTTAAGGGCACTAAAGAAAAGCTTTAGTTTGAAAGAGAGTTTAAATTATATTAAATAAAATAAGAGATTTAAGGTAGACTTTTAATCCATCATTTATATTTTACCCTTGCATTGAAAACTAAGTCATTGTAAAATAGAATGTATGACCAGTGCTGTGGTGTAGCAGGTAAAGCTGCCGCCTGCAGCGCCGGCGTCCTATATGGGTGCCAGATCAAGTCCTGGCTGCTCCTCTTATAATCCAGCTCTCTGCTATGGTCTAGGAAAGTAGCAGAATGTGGCCCTAGTGCTTGGGCCCCTGCACCTGTGTGGGAGACCAGGAGGAAGCTCCTGGCTCCTGGCTCCTGGCTTCGGATCAGCCCAGCTCCGGCCATTGTGGCCATTTGGGGAGTGAACTAGCTGATGGAAGATCTCTCTCTCTCTCTCTTTCTGTCCTTCTGCCTCTGCCTTTCTGTAACTCTGTCTATCAAATAAATAAATAAGTCTTCAAAATAAATAGAATCATGTATTCAAGTAGCATTCTCCGAGAAGGTATGAGATTTTATTCTTAACTAAAATGAGTAGGACAGTAAGAATTCCATCCATGTTTCTTTAACAAATTACTATTAGTATCCATCAAAGGCTGTAATTTGAGCGTCTGAGAAAACTTAAAATATCTGAGCAGAGACATTACAAATCCTTTTAAAATTGGTTTCCATTTTCAAATGGGAAGAACAGACCAAATAGAATTTACATATGATTTTTTAAACAGAAGCTTGAAATTTGATCACTTCTATGGAAAATTTATATTTTATGGACAGATCAGCATCTCTAAGACAGCACTTGCTAATTAACAAAGAGTGAACAGGAGAGAAATAGATGATGAGATTTGAAAAAGCCATTCTTCATTCTAAGATAGGTAGTATATTTTTATATAAACATAAGTTTAATAATATTTTATGTATTTTCCTCCAAAGGGGGTAAAATGATTCAGTCATGTTCAACACATTTTTATTTTTCAAACATCTTTTACCTTATTTCAACTCTCTGACCATTCTCAATAATATTTTGAAATAAAAGTGATTAAAATGACCAAACAAATAAGACAAGCAGATCTGTTGGCGTCTCTTGTTTTCCTAATGGAGAGAGCCAGTGTGGAGGGCGCTAGTCCAGTTCTCAGTGCGGGTTTCGCTCTCCCTTGCTGCACTCAGGGTTTAAGAGTTGGCGATGTCATTGAATCTCTCAGTGTATGTTCTGACTTCATGGACAAATACCCAGAGTGATCTTGTAGCAAAGGCTAAACAGAAGAACCATGCGCCCCCAAACTGCCTTCTCCCTGTCTCCTTTTTTCATTACAGTTACCACAGGGAAGGGAACTCAGGACAAACAGAAGATTAAGAGTACGCATCAACCCCCAGTGTTTATCCTTAAAGCTTGACAGAAGGTGTGGCTGAGCAGGTGAAGCCACTGCCTGTAGAGATGCAGATTCTAGTCCTGGCTGCTCCACTTATGCTCCAGCTCCCTGCTAATGGCTTGGGAAAAGCAGCGGAAGATGGTCTGTATCCTTAGGCCCCTGTACCCATGTGTGAGACCGGGAAGAAGCTGCTGGCTCCTGGCTTCAGGCTGGCCCAGTCCTGGCCATTGTGGCCATCTGGGGAGTCAACCAGCAGATGGAAGATCTCTCTCTCTCTCTCTCTCTCTGTTTCTCCCTCTCACTCTGTAACTCTGCCTTTCAAATACATAAATAAGTCTTCAAACAAAGAAACAAAAAGCTTGACATAAAGACATTGAGGAACACAAGCAGAAGATTTCTTAGAGAAGAAAAAGTGTGTCGGGGAACGGAAATGACTGCGAGACAGGATATGAGAAGACTTTTGAAAATCTGTTTAAATATATCAAGCCAAGTCAAGTGTTTCCATCAACTGGAACTTAAAACACAAGGTGATCATGGAAAGTGATAAGGATGGCCAGATTTTTTCATTACGGTTGAAGATTTGGGAGTTGTTTAGTAGGCAAAATCATTAAAATTTTTTCTTTCCTTTTCCCCATTTTTATTACCATTCCTCTCTTCTTTACCCATTTAATAAGTCATATCTGCACAGATCATCAGTCCTACAGAAATTTAATTTTCCCTCAAGTGAAAGGAGGCTTTTTAGGAGTTGAATTTATACTTAGAGATGGAAGGGGGACTCCAGCAAGGCTCTCCTGTTGGAATTATGCCAGGCAGCCTGAAAATCCAGGGTCATCCTGTCACTCTCACAAGCTAAACTGCCTACCAAACTACAGTAATCAGAAAATAATATACCCGCTCTTTAAAAAATTTACTTCTGACTTCTTTTCTGTCAACATTAATAATTCCTCTCAGATATAAACTACTAAAACAAAACTCAATAAAATGACTGACACATCCGAAAGAATTGCATTTTGCACTGAGGGGGCCAACACACATCAGATTACATTTAGACGGGCAGGTGGCTTTCAACGCTTGTAGCTTCTCCTCTCACTCGCTTTGTCCCCTTCCCTGGGTTCCCTCACCAGCTTCACTTAGCTTCAGCAGCTTGAGCGGGTCTGGGAAGGCCGCACATACATGGTGTGCTATGTAAATAATTGTTTTTGGCTGTGCAGGACTGCATCTTCTCCTTACCCCTGAAGTCAAATGTTTGGGCCAAAGTGAGAACTGTGTGTGCATTTTTATGACTTGGCATATTCAAGCATTCTAATTATATTTTTTAAAAAAGGGAATTTGATCTTCTTTGCTTTTTGTTCTTTGGGGCCTATACCTCTTCCCAGTTCCATCGTTTTTCTCTTTTATGGAACATTTTCCTATCTGGGTGTATCTCTTCGGCGTCTGTTTCTCCTCAATCATCATTTTCACTCAAGAATAATAACTTATGGTCTCTCTGGACTAGCTTTGTTTTGCCCCCACCTACGAACTTCACCAGGGTGTGTTGAAGGTTAACAGCTCCATTTCTGCAATTCTCTTGGATCCCTTTTGGAGAAAAGTGCCAAAGAATATAAGCAGGGCTCAAATGTGTCTGGGCTCCGCCGATCCCTTTGGGGAAGGCTCCACATAGCTGCACCTTCTGCCAACTCCCTTCTGTTCTCCCTGTGCCCGGCTTCTCAACCATTCCCACAGGAACTCATCGCTTCTGCTCATGTGGGAAGGAACCTTTGGATGAACAGAAGAGCCAGAATCCTCCACCTTGTCCATTAACAAATGGAAAATTACTTCCCACTTCACTGATTTCTCTTTTCCCTTCTATACCACACAAGGATCTGAATATTTCCAGTGCTCATCTTTTTTAAATGTATGAGAGAGAGAGAGAGAGAGAGAGAGAGAGAGAGGTGCATTAGCAGGAAACTGGAGTCAGGAGCAGAGCTGGTACTCAAACCCACACACTCCCTACATGGATGAGGGTGTCCCAAGTACTGTCTTAACCACTCAATTGCTCACCCCTCCAGTGCTCATTTTTAAATGCTCCAATCGAGTCTCAGCAACAATCAGAGTTTCTCAAAGAGCTTTCCCCACAACTGTTGAAATAGAAGAAAGGCTGGGAAAAGGGTAAAAGCATTGTTGTAAGTAATTGGTTGAAGAGAACAGGTTTTTTTTTTTTTTTTGCCTAAGGCACGTTGGGCCACAAGGAACTCCACTAACATACCATCCTTCTTATAATATAGGTTCATATTGTTTACTTTGTTGCAAAAGGAAGTATATTCAACCCAGAGTAGCTCAAGCAAAAAAAAAAAAAAAAAAAAAAAAAAAAAACAAACTTCATTGGTTTGTATAACTGCAAAGCTCAGAGGTGGGGCTGTGTTCTTGTACAGCTAAATGTGGGGCTCAAGTGGTGCTAAAAGATCACTGTTTTTCTCTCTCTCCCTCTTTCTCTGCCATAGAGGTACTAAGTCAGACGATCAAGGACAAAGTTGTACTCCAACGGCACAGCAGAAAGGTGGGAGGAATTTAGGTGCTGAATGAACCAGTCTCGAAGGCACTCTACCTTTGAACATTTTGTGATATGGGACAATAAATTATTCTTTTTAAAAAGATTCGTTTATTTATTGGAAAGGCAGAGTTACAGAGAGAAGGATAGACAGAGATCTTCCATCCACTGATTTACTACCCAAATGGCTGGAACGACCAGAGTAGGCAGGAGCTGGGAGCTTCTTCCTCGCCTCTCACAGGGGTGCCGGGGCCCAGGCATTTGGACCATCCTCTGCTGCTTTCCCAGGCACATTATAGGGAGCCGGATCAGAAGTGGAGCAGCCTGAACTTGAACTAGCGCACCCATGGGATGCTGATGCTGCAGGCCATGCTTTAAACCACTGTGCCACAGCACCGGCTGAATAAATTATTCTTATTGATTAAACTCCTTGATGTTAGGTTTTCTTCTTAGAAGGGAATTTTCTCTCTTGCTGTTTCATCTCTTGCCTAAACCTTTCAGTTGCACTGTTCTCACTTCACTGTTCACTCAGCAAAAAGTATCCTACACGGTCATTATCCATTGACTCTTCCTTTGCCTCTTCCTGACCATTCATGGTGGAAATGTGGTGTGTGACCGGCCTCAGTCTAGATGGCTGCATCCCATCTGACTTTGTGGACTGAGTGCAGAGGAGGAGGAAGATCACTGGGAGGTAAAGTTTTATGTTTCCATGAAACAGTGGCATGGATGCTGCGGAGCAAGCCTACTGCATGTCCCGTACTTCGTTCTTTTGAGTGAGTCTGTTATCACATAATGGCCTCAAATTATGAATGCAGTAGATTAGTCTCCGCATTTGAAGATTTAAAAAATCAAGAAGAATTCATGCACTTTTTAGCATAAACTTAAGCAACTTCATGGCAAGAGTTTATAGTAAGTAGGTACTGTGGGGAGCAAACCGGACTAGACTGAGTTACTGGAATTAAGACTTATTCTATGCATCTGCTCTCCCACTGTGGGGAGCAAACCGGACTAGACTGAGTTACTGGAATTAAGACTTATTCTATGCATCTGCTCTCCCACAATATGGCGCTGGGAGAGAAGTAAACAGCTTCCGCACAGCTGCCTCCAGTTCAACCAATAAACTGTAGGACTTGCTACTGATTGGAGGAGAGCAGCGTACTCGGCGTGTGGGCAGCCGAGTTAGGACTATAGAGGAGGACTATAAAGGAGGAGAGAGACGGCATGCACCGGGAACATCTATGGGGAACATCTAGCTGAAGGAACACCTGTGCAGCCCCCGAGACGAGCCGGCCGGCGGTGTGCCGCTCCCCTGCGGAAGTGGGGAATGTGGCCAGGGGGAACTGCCCTTCCACGGAGGTGGAAGGGATAGTAGCCAACCCGGGAAGAACCAGCAGCAAACCCGGGGAGGGCCAAGCAGACGAAAGAACAGCGCAGGGTCCTGTGTCGTTCCTCTGCGAAGAGGGGGAGCGACATAATGGTGCCGTGACTCGGATATGAAGCCTAGGCAGGGCTTAGTGTTGCTCCTCCACGAAGAGGGGGAGCGACAGGTACCTTATGATTTGTTACTTGGTCCGGTAGCCTGGTGCATATAGCCTTGGAGGTGGTTTAGACCATAGGCTGATCTGCTCTGTTACTTAACATCTCAATAACCTAAAGAAAATGTGCTTTAGTTATGATCTCATTACTCCAGCTTTAGGGCAAGAACCATTTCACTTTTACAGCAAAGGGGAATGTGACAAAGCCCTGGGTGCTGGATGAACCAGTACTTCCTAAGGTTTCCAGAAAGACCCAGCCCCTACCTACACAACATGTAACATCCCTCAGACTCCATGGTTTTCTGACTGCCTTCTCTTGTAGCTCCTCGAGTTCAGTCGGTCTCATGGTTCCTGGAGTCAGCCTGGTGCACAGAGCAGTGGGGCCTCCAGTCAGGCTGTGATTGCGAGCCTGCTGCTGGCTGGAATATTGTGTGTCAGGAAAGTTCTGCAGTCGGCCATTCGATAGTGGAAGGGTTAGGCCCTGTAACGGGTTCCCGTGCATCTGGAAAGAGGAGCAGCCCTGGAGACTTGACATGCTCTGGGAAAATCAGGGGTTAGCATTTGCTATTCCCAGTTAGTCACTGCTGAATCTAATGCATGTCAACATTCGGGGATTAAAAAAATAATAATAAAGAAGAATTTCTGTATTTTTTCATTATGAACTTAAGTAACTTCATGGCAAGAGAACCTAACCAACATTAAGCTATTTACCGCCCTCTAAAGTAATTTCCTCTCTGTCAATGCACAGACATGCATTTCTAGTTAGCAGTAATTAGTGTGAACATACTGGTTTTTGTTTAAGAACGGCTTTTTCTTTACCTTGGCATTCAGATTTGTTTTAATAGGCGAAGAAAACACTGGGAAGGCGAGGGAAGCTTTGCTGGAGAGCTGGGAGGATTACATGGGGTCAGACTATCGCAAATGAAAGAAACCTTCAAGGACCCACGTTTCTCCTGCTATCTTTTACCATCACGTTTCTGTACAGAGACACACTGGCGGTGGCGGGGGGGGGGGGGACTTTTTCCCTCGGGGACACTTCCAAATCTCACTCTGTGAAAAATTGTGCCCCAGTGTGCCAGAGCTACTCCTTTGCCATGGGCCTGAGCCCCTGCACTGCCATGCTGGACCCAAAGGTTATCCAAGTAGCTCTCCTTGCAGGAAGAGCATAGAACTGGACGGAGGCTTCCCTGGGCCGGCCCTCCAACAACGCCTGTCAAATGTCTTCGTTTTTCTCAAGTGTGCTCACAAACCAATGGTTTCCAATCTGCCAACACATAAAATTGCCAGTTCTTCTTCCCAAGTCAAGGAAGTAGCCTCGTTAGTTTTAATTAAAAACAGCAACTATTTGTACAGCTGTCCCGGGGTTCATGGCTCATAAAAGGATTTAGCATCAACTTTGCCCAACTCCTTTGGGAATGTCACACAAAACCATCTAGGCCCAGCATCTGGGCAGTGCCAGCTGTGGGCTGCAGGGGCAGGCCACGACTGAGGCTCTGCGGTGCTACTGCAGCGGCCCCACTGTCCCTGCACTTGTGCACAGGGAGCCAGACCTGGAAGGGCAAAACTTGGAGACACACAGGTCCACCTTCTTAGGCTGGGGTGGGGGCCAGGAAGCCCTAAAGGCTATTTCAAGAAGTTCCAGAAAATCCCTCTTGGGTTGGGAAGGGTAGGGAGGGGAGGCAGGCACGTGGTTCCTTTTGTGAATTTTGCTAAGGCTCTCAGCTCTTGCCCAAGCTCCTGGGTGAGTCCTTCACACCCCCACCCTCTGGCGTAAGTGGTCATTGGCAGGCATCCTTCAAAGGAGATGGGGGCGGGGTATCTCTGATAGACGCATCTGCACAAAGCAGCACGTTTTCCCATCAAAGCCCTGGAGAGGAGAAAGAAACACCGCTCAGCACTTGGCTGATTTTCAGGTGCACACGGAGCAGCGCATCAAGCAGCCTTGGGTCAGAACAAGCGGATTCGGAGTCGAAGCGAATGCAGGGGCCAGCGCGGGTCAGGGACTGCGGGCCGGGGGCGGTGCCGGCCACACACGCGGAGAGAAGCCGGGGCCCAGGATCCGCGGGTTAGGAAATGTGACCCTGGCGACCCCAAACGCCCCCGCCTCCCTCGCTGCCGCTCCACCTGCACGCGGAGCGCGCGGAGCCGCTGGTGGAAGCAATGGCCAGCCCCGCGCCCTTAGTGGCCTCCATTAGTCACCAAATGGTGGCTCTGCAGACCCTGCAGCTGCTGCAGCAGGAATGGGGCTGGGGGGACGGGCCGGGCGCCCCGGGGGGCTCACGCGACCCGGACCACGTGTTGGCCGCTCCTGTCCGCCGCTCAGGCCCGCTGAGGGCCCAGCTGGGGCCGGAGCTGGGGATGGAGGGCGGGGCCGTGGGGGCCGGGGCGCGGGCGAGCTCCCCGGAGGTGGAGGTGGAGGGGGGCGCTGAGCTGCTGCCCCTCCCCCGGGACCGCGGGCCCTGCACCCTGGCGCGGATGGCGATGCGCAGCGCGCTGGCCCGTGTGGTGGACTCGACCTCCGAGCTGGTTAGTGTGGAGCAGACGCTGCTGGGGCCACTCCAGCAGGAGCGGTCCTTCCCCATCCACCTGAAGGTGAGTCCAGTCCTCCTTGCAACACCTGGCGGGGCTGTGCGACCCCAGCCAAGCTGCGCACCGGGATTCCGCCCCGGGGTGGGTGGGTGGGGGTGCGCTGGGGCCGGGGATATGCTGGCTGGCGGGGAGCTCTAGACCTACCTGAGGCCCGCCTGAAAGCGAGCCTGGGGGAGGCCTTGGCAAAACCTGCCCGGGGCTAGCTTCCGCCCTCCATAAATCAGGTCCTACTCCTGCCAAAGGGCAGAAAAGCCGTGGCTCAGGTGCAGCTTCTGGGGAGGGAGGAAGCGCCCCCAGCCGCCTTCCAAATGAATAGCCCTCCCTTCAGAGCCCTCAGTACCCCTCTTGAGGCCCCTCTGCCCTTCTGTGATGAACCCTGACCCGTATATCTGAAGTTCCTTCATGCTCATGAATCACAGTTATTATTGCATAAATCCATTTCCCCGCAGAGCTCGGGGTCTTACAGAGGCAGCCGAAATTCTCATCTAAGCGGGGTGAGAGCCGGGTGGGTCCTAGGTGTTGAAGCGTGAATACTAAACTAAACTCCTGCTAAGTCACCCAGCGCCCAGGTGTAGGGCACGGTTTCCTCTTAGTGCCTAACCACATTCCCCAAGTTAGCAAGGGAAGCCAGCAGCTGCCTGGTAGACTGAGGGGAATGGTGAAAATGGGGGGAGGGGTGCTTCTCCTTTGCAACGCTGGCCCTGCCATTAGCTCACTCAGGGTAATTCATTTAAGGTCACAAATCTCTTTGAGACCTTCTGGCTGGGAGCACTGCTTTGTGCATTCCCCTGGGAGTCTAGCAGAAGGAAGTGGGGAGGGGCCAGGACGGCTTAGAGCATTTCCCAAGAGTTGTTATTCTTGCGCTACAAAGTCTGGGAAAGCTGCTGCAGATTAAGTTGCACCATGCACTGCAAAAGATGTGCTTAAAATCAAACGCACCCAAATACCTACTGGTGCACTATACCAGGGTTTCTCGGTCTCCGCTCTGTACACATTTGTACAGATTTGAACACATTTGGGGTGTTCCTATGCATTGTAGGATGTTTCCTGCATCCTTAGCCTCTGCCCAGCAGGTGCTAACTGCACTACTCCCTCCCTGGCCCACTGGTACTCCACACTTTGCTATATAGGCATGGGGATGGGACAGAGACCCAAGTTCACCTCCAGATGAGAAGCCCTTCCACACTTACAAGCTAAAAAATGAAGCTACATTTCACCAATGTGAGAAGCACCTCCCAAAGAAACATCTCTTTGTTGTTGAAACCTTTGATACCACCAAGAAATTTTAAAATCCTGTCAATTGAAGTATGATACACCATTGATTGTAAGTTTCATCCTAACGTCTGGGATTTTTGTAAATGTTATAAAAAGTGTGTCTTGGAGTTGGTGAAACAGGAAGCACTATGTGAGGTTAGGAACATTCACAGGTGAAAGGAGACACTGAGTGATCCTGGAAGGTGTCTGCTCTTTTCAGGGGAACTGTGTGAGATCCAAGGCCAGGAGCATCGCAAAGCTCTGGGCCCTCGGGCAGCAGCAGGGGGAGGGTGTGACCTGCAGTTATTCAATATGGCGGAAGGGAAAAAAAACGATGCTGGGGTCGTAAGTGGGGCCAGATGGGGAAAGGCCTGTACATTGCACAGGGGCCCTAGCGTGCAGGCAGACAAATCCCAGAAACTCAGACAAGTGGGAGAAGGCGCGGTTTCAGTTAGAGAGTGAGGTCATAAGACAATTGTCTGAGGGCCTGGCGCAGTTCAGTGGCTGTGTAGTAAACCTGGTGGCCTCTGCTCTGGAGGCACCCCCCACAAATCCTGCCAATTTGGCTCATGGCAGCCTGTGCCGCGACTTAGTCCGCCTTTTGGCCTGAACTGACTTTGGATCCTAGACACTTTCCATCACTAAGTCTTCATTATCCAGAGCTCAACCCTCTTGCTCCTTTTTCGGGAAAATTGAGGTCATGAGACACAGATATCCTCTTTAATGAAAACACCTTCCCACTCATCTTCATTCTGGTCTCAAATGAATGGGGTTGTCCTCCTGTCCCCGACTCTCAGTATAAATTGTATCTCTTAGGCACCGAGGCAAATCTTTTCATTGCCCCCAAACCTTTTCCATCAATTCTGTCTAATATTTTCTCCTGTCTCATCTCTGCCCATTCTGCCCAGGCCTCAAGCACTCTCAAAGCTTCCCTCACTTACCCACTCCTCGGAGTCACAGGTCCTTACCTTCTTCATCACAGCGACTTCTGCAGACTTCTCCGAGTGTTGCTGCCGCTTTCTCCAAATATCCAGCATGCTGGTGACAGGAAGGGAGCTGCCGGGTATTTAGCTCTTGGAGTTCTTCACCTGCAGGGGAACAGTGAGTGTTAGAGCCCCTGAGAACAGCCAGCGCTTTCAGCAGGGAGAGAGGCAGGGGCCAGTTTTGCCCCCTCGCCAGAATCTTGGAAGGTTGCTTGGTTTGGTCTTGGGAGAAGAGGTAATGTATTCATTTGGTTTACAGGTTTATGATTATACAGTACCTAGACTGGAGGAGACAGACAGCATAGCATTCTGTCTTTCCACGTGGCTGGTTACGTTGGCTACGTTAATGCTACTGTTCATTTGAATGATTCGGAAGAGTGCTTTCTGTATTTTTTTTAAGATTTATTTATTTTATTTGAAAGGCAGAGTTACAGAGAGGCAGAGGCAGAGAGAGAGAGAGAGAGAGAGAGAGAGAGAGAGGTCTTCCATCCACTGGTTCATTTCCCAAATGGCCGAAACAGCCCGAGCTGTGCCGATCTGAAGCCAGGAGCCTAGAGCTTCTTCCAGGTCTCCCATGCAGGCACAGAGGCCCAAGCACATGGGCCATCTTCCATTGCTTTCCCAGACCGTGGCAGACAGCTGGATCGGAAGTGGAGCAGCCGGGACTTGAACTGGCGCCCAAATGGGATGCTGGCACTGCAGGCAGTGGTTTTACCTGCTCACTACACCACAGCGCTGGCCCCTGCTTTCTGTATTTCTAAATTAGGAACATACGGACTGGTTTAATACAACAGAATGGTTTCACGAGGAATTCTGCTAATGCAAATAACACTTGTGTATCACTTAGAAGCCTGTGGAAACCTCTCCAACTTTTAAGTCTCTTTGGTGATGTTACTTGCCACAGAAGGTAGGAGGGAGTCCCAATGACTTGAAGCCTATGGCCCAGATGACTAGCTCTAGGGATCCTACTGTATAGATAGCACTGCATAGCACAGTGGGCAAGTCTCATGGAGCTTTTCCAACCTATTCTGCCAATTCCTGCTGTAGGCCCTTGAGCAAATTTTTCAGTCTTCTTGTGCCTCAGTCTCCTCATCTCTAAAGTGGGTACAGTGATATCTTACCCAAAGGTTATTGAGATAATTTATATAAAGGCTTAGTGGCTCCCCATCATACACTGCCATACATTTGAACTATTATCATTGCAATTGCTAT
Organism: Oryctolagus cuniculus; assembly: GCF_051225735.1. Classification (NCBI taxonomy): domain Eukaryota; kingdom Metazoa; phylum Chordata; class Mammalia; order Lagomorpha; family Leporidae; genus Oryctolagus; species Oryctolagus cuniculus. The sequence continues at coordinate 70,301,225 of NC_142875.1, read as the reverse complement.
TGTCACTATTAATACTTCATGAACTTTTATTAGCTATGATTCTTGTGGGTTTCATTCTTGATATTAATGAGTCTGATGCATGGACTCTTTTTTACTTCTCTGGTACTGTTGACAGAAACAGAGTTAGGATGATTCAAAGAGACTTCCAGAAAACCTCCACACACACCTGATGGGTGGAGAAAACCTACACGCCTGATAGGTGGTGTGACTGAGCTGTGTGACTCCCGATGAATGCCCTGACCAAGCCACCCAAGGGGAGGGGAAGGAAACGAAATCTCCGGGCGTGCAGACAGAGCGCCCCTCAGCACTTTAACAGGCTTTTTTTTTTGGTAGTATTTTACTCTTAAGTTAAAAAAACCGATATTTAATATTCCTTTCAACACTCAGAAATTATCACGGACACACAACAAGCCATGGAGTGGGCATCTTCATGGTGGGTGCAAAATGCCTAACAGTCCTGAGTCTTGTTCAGTGCGATGCAGAAGGTGGAGTTAACGAGCCAGGCGAACACTGCGGGTGGAAATTGAGGCTCGAGGAAGTGAGGACTTTGCTCCAGACGGCAGCTAAGAAGAGATGAGTTTATCTCACTCACGCTGCTGCTGCTAGGGTGTTGTTTTGGTTTGGATAATGTTTTGGGTGTCCTCAAAGGCTCATGTTCTGGGGACTTGGTCCCTAAGGTCTTATGTTGATGGACTAAGGGTGGTAACTTGTTCTCTAAGTGTACTGTGCATGCAGGGGTGGGGGGGGGGGAGCGAGTGCGTGTGAGCGCTCTGCTGTCTCTTTAAAAGAACACCAGTGCTATTAAGTTAGGGTCTGCTGTGGTTCCCAAGGGCAGGTCTGCGTGTTGACAATTTGGTTCTCAGGGTAGCCGGGCTGGGAAGTTGAGAACTTTCACAGGTGGGGTTGAGTGGGAGGTCCTTAGTGTGTCGGGAGCGTGTTCTCGAAAGGGAGTAAGGTATTTCTCATGCAAGCCTTGCCTTCTCCCCAAGAGGGTTGTTATAAAAGGAGCAAAGCTGGGCCCCCCACTCTGCTTCCTGCTCACCCCGTGAACCTTCCTGTGCGCGCACTCTTGCCTTCGACCACGGGGGCCTTTTCCAGAGCGTGCACTGTGCTGTTTGGACTTTCTGTCTCAACATTGTGAGCCCCAGAAAACTCTTTATGAGCTTAGCTGCCTCCGGCGATGAAAAGCTGCACCCTTAGGACCACATTTCACCCTACTTACCTCCCTAAAAGCCATGGTCCTCAGGAGATTCAGATCAGAGCAGTGGCGGGGAACCCTCTGTCTGCCAAGGGCCCTTTGGGTGTTTATAACATTTGTGGACCTTACAAAACCATCAATCTCAACATGAGGCTGCCACAGACTTACCGAATTTTGAGCCCCACCTGTGGTTGCCTTGGCAGGACAGACATTACGCACCTCACCTCTGCTTTAGAGGGTGGGGTTTCAACATAGGAATCTGGCAGGGCGGGGTGAGGGGTTGGGATGTGGGGGGAATCTCTGTGCCTCCTTCCCTGGTGACAAAAAGGCCCATCATTGCGATCATGAACAAACCAGTATTATTAGCAAGAGCGCATTAAGCATTTGCCATAGGCAGCATGCGGGACATCGAAGGAAGCCAGTTTTAAGATTTTTAAAAAACTCCTTAAAGTGACCACCAGTTCCCATGAGAACCAGTTAGGAAGTTACTCTGATTGAGTTTTGTCTGTCTTGCTCTGAGACTAAATGCAGGCACAGTTTCCAAGACTTCTATTCTGAAGCAGCTTCACGGAGACCCTGGCTGAAGCTACTTTAAAAGGCAGAAGAGCGTCCTTGCCATTGCAGATTAAACGTGCCTGGGAGCCTACCCGTTTCCATGAGCTCATTCTGCTACCAATTATTTGGTCACGTTCTGTAGTCCTTGCTGCTTTTCTCATTCTACAGAGCAAGAGCAGCAGTCATAAAACTGTGGGCTTTGGCTTCCCGGTCCTTGCCAATGCTACATGCAAACTGCAAGTGTGACGACTGGCTTGTCCAGAGGAAGGCACTGAGGCTGAGTGCTCTTCCCCATTCACCCTAGCGAGAAGAGTCAGTGTCTGCAAAATGTGGGCATTGTGTCTTCAGAAACTGTTTACATACTAATAAAAAATGTTCACCGTCTTACTGTCAATAGCCGTGGCGGGAGTTGTTCTCTATTTGGGACAGAATTGTGCTTTTATGTTTGGAAAAAAAAAAAAGACCCAGTGACTAATCTCAGAGTGCCTATCCCTTCCCCACTGCTCTACAAATCCCTAACTTAATGGCTTTGTAATTCGTTAGCGATACAAGTGACCTGAGAAGCAGCCCACAAAAGCTCTCTGAAATGTAAATTGTGGGAAAGAGATCACAGCAAGACCCTAACACAAAACCACTCAGGTTTGACATCTCGGTGTGGCAGCATTGCACTGTTTTATTTTACGGTTTTATGGGTTTGCCTTGTGCACCCCTGAATCGAGTGATAGACTCATCTCCATCACCAAAGTGCTTTTCACTGACCTTTCCACCTGCACGCGGTGCCACACCCCAAGCAAATGCTTAAGGAGCTGCAGTTCTGGGTGAGCGTTTACACTGGGTGCACCACAAGTAAAAATGTTTCATTTCCTGTGTTCCTGTGGATGAGAGACTTTTTATGGTGACTGGCAAACACTGTGGTCCTTCATTGGGTGTTTTATTAACACATAGTTACCTATCGATTTGAGACTGGGTTTGGGTACCTGGTGACTGCCCTGCACCCTGTCGACTGTAGCTCAAAGCCAGGTGCTGATGAGCCAGATCAAGCTGGGACAATGTCTAGCTCACAGAAATATCTTTCTCATGACATCCTGCTAAAACAGAGCTGCATCATCTCCGTTTATGTACATATCCGGTGTGGAGGCGCCTAATGGGGCTGGGGAAGGGATTCTTGTTCCTTCATGCAACCCAGCGCTGAGCTGGCCAGGCAGAAGTTTATTAAGGCACTCTCGCTCACTCGCTTGCTCACTCGCTCTCTGTCTCTCTCGATGTGACTGCTTTGAAAAGAGCCAACTTATTTTAACGTATTTCAAACAAGTATGACTGTGGGGAGCAATCCGGACTAGACTAAGTTACTCGAATTAGGACTTATTCTATGCATCTGCTCTCCCACAATATGGCGCTGGGAGAGAAGTAAACAGCTTCCGCACAGCTGCCTCCAGTTCAACTAATAAACTGTAGGACTTGCTCCTGATTGGAGGAGAGCAGCGTACTCGGCGTGTGGGCAGCCGAGTTAGGATTGGCGGAGGAGGACTATAAAGGAGGAGAGAGACGGCATGCACCAGGAACATCTATGGGGAACATCTAAGGGAACCCGTGCAGCCCCCGAGAGAACCGGCCGGCGGTGTGCCGCTCCCCTGCGGAAGTGGGGAATGCGGCCAGGGGGAACTGCCCTTCCACGGAGGTGGAAGGGATAGTAGCCAACCCGGGAAGAACCAGCAGCAAACCCGGGGAGGGCCGAGCAGATGAAAGAACAGCGCAGGGTCCTGTGTCGTTCCTCCACGAAGAGGGGGAGCGACATAATGGTGCCGTGACTCGGATAGGAAACCTAGGGCGGATAGAAAACTTAGGAGGGAAGAAACGGGAAGAAACGGGAAGAATTGGGAAAATATCGGAGAGAGAGACTAGCAAACAGCCTAGGGAAAAGCCGGACGAAAGAGGTGCCGGAAGAAGCTATTGAAAGCCTAGGCATAGACTCGGATACGGACTACGGGGGGAAGCTGGGAGAAATCTCTAAGGTCGAAAGCGAAAGTGAAAGCTAGAACAAACAGACTCGGTCGCGGACTGTGGGGAGAGGCCAGGAGAAATGAGGGAGGAGTATCGTTGGAGGAAAGTTTGGGGAAACATACCGGGTAGAGAAAAGTGTTAGGGAAATTGAAGCCGCGGGGGGCAGGCCAAGGCGGAAACGGAAGCCACTTTGGGATTCTCAAGTTAGCCCGGGAATAGGGGGCGAAAAGTTGAAACAAGAAGCTGAGACGTAAGCCAGATTGGGATCCGTCTGATTAGCCCGGGGAGCAAAGGACGGGAAGCCAAATCGTGGGGCGGAGACGTACGCTGGGTTGAATTCGCCAGGCTAGCCCGGGGAACTTGGATTGAATGCTAGTGGTGGAGACGCAAGCTATGCTGTGTTACTCGCGGAAGCCGCCGCGTGCAGAGAGAGCACGGGGCGTGAATAGATAGGGAACGCTGGCGTAGGCCGTGGTTCAGACGCGAAAGGGTTAAGCGTGGAGACCGCGGAGCGCGCGAAGCCGAGCCGCGCAAAGCCGGGAAGCTGCGCAGATGAGAGAGGCGCGCGGGCTGAAGCGGCGAGGTGCCGGGAAGCTGCGGGGATAAGAGAAACAGAAGTTTGGAAGTGAAGTAAAAGAGAAATGGGAATGCTGGAAGATAGAAGTGAAATGGGAGAGGTAGGAATGCCCGGAGATAGAGAAATAGAGAAAAATAAGGCCTCCCCTCAACATGCCAATTAGAAGGCTTGGATTCGGTCTGCCCGATTAGTGAGGCGATGAGCACCTGGGCGGCTAGCCGCAGGTCACCGAAGACAGGCACGAATTAACATCAGTAAAGCTTCCCCACAATGCAACAATTAGGAGGCTTGGATTCGGTCTGCCTGATTTAAGGCGGTAAGCGCCAGCAAAGCTCGACCAGAGTATGAGCTGCAGGTCACCGAAGATAGGCACGAACCAACACTAATAAGTCTCCCCCACAATAAGGCAATGAGAAGGCTTGGATTCGGTTTGCCTGATAGGTTTTGTAAGCCCCTGCAGGCAGAGCAGAGCATGCGCTGCAGGGCACCGAACACAGGCACGCATCAGCGCCTAAAAACCTCCTCACAACATGGCGAAGAGAGGACCCGGATTCGGTTTGCCTGATAGGACTTGTAAGAGCCTGTGGCAACTCTAGCAAGTAGAGCAGAGTGTGTGCCGCGGGACACCGAAGACAGGCGCGTATCAACGCTAAAAAATAAAAAGAAAGGGGGATCTGTGGGGAGCAATCCGGACTAGACTAAGTTACTCGAATTAGGACTTATTCTATGCATCTGCTCTCCCACAATATGGCGCTGGGAGAGAAGTAAACAGCTTCCGCACAGCTGCCTCCAGTTCAACTAATAAACTGTAGGACTTGCTCCTGATTGGAGGAGAGCAGCGTACTCGGCGTGTGGGCAGCCGAGTTAGGATTGGCGGAGGAGGACTATAAAGGAGGAGAGAGACGGCATGCACCAGGAACATCTATGGGGAACATCTAAGGGAACCCGTGCAGCCCCCGAGAGAACCGGCCGGCGGTGTGCCGCTCCCCTGCGGAAGTGGGGAATGCGGCCAGGGGGAACTGCCCTTCCACGGAGGTGGAAGGGATAGTAGCCAACCCGGGAAGAACCAGCAGCAAACCCGGGGAGGGCCGAGCAGATGAAAGAACAGCGCAGGGTCCTGTGTCGTTCCTCCACGAAGAGGGGGAGCGACATATGACCTGCTGATAGTATATGTGTATCTACAAGTGATTTTGAAAGTGATAGGGTAGGGAAAAAATGCAAACCAAAACCCTTATGGATAGTTTCATCGTTATCTCCACTTTAGATAAAGTCAGGTCGGATCATATTTCTGACTTGCTGTTGGCTTCAGAAAACAGCTTTTGAAACTGACTCCTGTTGCCAGATTCTGTTTTCAAGCCTTCAGTGCTGATGGAAGTGCTTATTTTCAGTAAGAAGCTAGAAAGAGGTTGAACTTTGCTTTCCTTTTTTTGGGCTGTGCGGGTGCCTTGTCAGTTGTTCAGGGATTCTAGCCATGTGCACTCCTAGTAGACACAGAGCACAGGTTTTTCTGGAGAATCCCCTCACCCCGATCAGAGAGGAGAGAGCGGAGGGAGGAAGGGCTCTAATTGGGAGGTCTCTGATTAGCTAGAGGGCCGCCTCATTCAGGGCACACAAGGTTCCGTGCTTTGAATATCTTTCAAATAACCCAGCCCTCTCCGTTCTGCTGTAGGGAACAGGGTTGGGCCAACAGGCCAGTGTTCAGTTTGGATGCAGTCATTCCCAACTTGAGCTTTGTAACGCTCCTAACACTCAGTGAACCTTAAGAAAAACAATGAAGATAGCCAAGGAAGAACCACTAACCGATTCACTTGTAGACAACTTTGTTCCATCCTCAAAATAGCTTAGTGCTTCTCCCGCCTGGGTCCATGGAGGCCCTGCTCACCCTCCCTGGGCATCCACAGCCTCGTAACGCCTGCCTCCCGCCCTGGCTCTCACACTGGATGGCAAGCTCTGCTCTGTGATTCACGGCAGTAGCTGCCCAGTTTCTGAGTTGGGGCAGATCTTTGTGAATATTTGCGTTCTGGAAGAGAGAGATTAAGTCCACCTCTGCCGCTCCATGGCTGTGTGACCTAAGGATGTTGCGGACTGTCCCCAGGTCACGTGCTTTGACTGTCTTCTGGATTGCTGCTGTATGCGCTTCACGAGACCAGGCGTGTCAGGGGTGCTGCTTGCGCTCAGACTCCTGGCGGGTGCTCAGGCTTGTTGGCCAGAGCAGCGTTCTGAAAACGACACTTTGCCACGTGACCCCTGTGATTGGCAGGCTTCAGGGACTTTAGTCTGGCATTGGAGGCTTTCCACACTCTCTTACACCAGGTCTGCAACCCAAGATCCTGTTCTTCTCAGTCTGGATCCCATCTCCTGCAGTCCAGGTCCCCAGCCCTTTTCTTGACTGCAGGCTTCTGCTTCTGGTTTTCATTCTAATTCTCATCACAAGGGCAATCCTTTTCCCCTGTGAGTCAAACATTGCTCTCCTTGGCATCACCTGTCCTGTTAGACCGTCCCTCCCCTACCACCTCTCCAATGTCTCATCCAGGCTCCCCTTCTTAGTGCGAAGGTTGTTAGGGGCACACTGATGGCCTCGATCTTTTTTTGTTTTTGCACTGTGTGTGACTCCTGTACTAAGCAGTCTCAAATAGATTGTATCTCATTAGTGGGACTTTGAGTTTCTACAGAGGACTCTTTTTCTTGTCTCCTCTTCCTTCTTGCTGCCTAGAACTTGCTCCATAACCTAAAACTGAGGGAGTGCTTTACAGATGCACAGAGCTTCCATATCCATGAGCTAATTTAGCCTTTACACCCCCTCCATGTGACAGCCATATTGCTTCCATTTTACAGACGAGCAAACTGAGTGTCACACAGACAATGTGGCTCCTCCAACGATGACTCATCAAAGGGGGCAGAACCCGATCTCTGATGGCAACTGCATACCTCTTTTTTTTTTTTTTTTTTTTTTTTTTTTTTTTTTTTGACAGGCAGAGTTAGTGAGAGAGAGAGAGACAGAGAGAAAAGTCTTCCTTTTTCCATTGGTTCACCTCCCCAAGTGGCCACTACGGCCGGCGCACAGTGCTGATCGGATGGCAGGAGCCAGGTGCTTCCTCCTGGTCTCCCTTGCAGGTGCAGGGCCCAAGCACTTGGGCCATCCTCCACTGCACTCCCGGGCCACAGCAGAGAGCTGGACTGGAAGAGGGGCAACCGGGACAGAATCCGGCACCCCAACTGGGACTAGAACCCGGTGTGCCGGCGCCGCAAGGCGGAGGATTAGCCTAGTGAGCCGTGGCGCCGGCCTACTGCATAGTTCTTGAAGGACTGAGTGCTGCCTGCATCCCTAGGGATTTTGTGGCTGTTTGGATGGCTACCTTTCCTAACACCTGCAAAAGTCCCTTTTGCCTTGTAGGGTAACATACTCACTGGTTCTGGGAATTAGGATGTAGACATCTTTAGGGGGCTGTTATTCTGCCTTTCACAAGGTAGATTTCAGTTAAAGATTAGAAAGAAATGTTCTAAAAACTGGAACTGTCTCTTTTTCTCTTGAGCACATGGGTTCCCTTAGTACATTCAGACAATATCTGGCACATGCTAGAAATGATTGACACATCAAAACCAATTTTGTGTGCTTGGGTTATGAATCTCCAAGTGTCTGCTCCTCCATACGATTGGATTTCTGTGCTTTTCCATAGCTCTGCTAGCTCAGTGGGCAACCAGGTGCATGCTGTATGTGTTTCATTCCCCTACTAGGTTATAAGCGCTTTAGAGATCAGCTGAATGCTTTGTTGTCTTTTACCCAGTGTTGTTAGTTAAGCAGTGGAGGCTTGATACATGTGTGAAATAAACCTTGAGTCATTCGTTGGATGAGTTCAACAGGTCAAGGCCATTGTCCTTTAGTTGAGTCAAGAGGGAGCATCTTAACTCAATTATAAAGAACTTTCTATTTATTAAGTTTTTATTTTTGTGAAGAGCAGAGAGAGACAGATCCTCTATCTGCTGGCTCATTCCCCGAATGCATGCAACAGCTTGGGCTGGGCCAGGCTGAGACTAGAAGAGACAGTCCTGTCTATAGGTGGTAGCAACCCTAGGACTTGAGCCATCACTGCTGCCTCTGAGAGTCTGCCCTACCAGGCAGCAGAACTCAAGACGGGAGCTGGCACTCTGGTATGGTTTTGGGCATCCCTAGCAGTGCCTTAACCTTGCTATGCCAAAGGCCCATCCCTCAACTCACTTGGAAACAACTGCTAGCCATCAATTGGGCCACTCTAGCAAACAATGCATTTTTTTACCCAGAGTCTGAAATTACACAAGGTCTATAAGCTCCAACACTTGCTTTTAGATTGCTCAGCCATATAGTTCTAATTCTGGCGAAGTGCTCAAGGCACTATGTGGGATATTACGTCATTTCTAAGAGCATCTGGGACTTGCAAAATGAAAGCCTCTGGGAGGATATACGCTGTCATTGAATGGAAAGCACCACAAGTGAAATCATTGCTAATATTGATCATGTGAGTTTATACTGAAAGCCGCGAGCTGTCCCCTACGCTGTTAGCCTTAACGCTGTGACTGGTGACCCCCACCATCTGCAGCAGAATCAGCAGAGGTTTGGTTGGAGCAATAATTATTGGGTTCAGAGCTGGCCTTCAAGCCTTTTAGAAAGGGAGAGAAGCAATCACCTGTTTTAGTTTTCCCTCCCCTGGCTTAAGAGTCCCATGGAAAGCCTATTCCTATTAATTTGTTTTCTTTGACTGTTAATATATTTGAGAAAGGATTAAAAGGAAATACTGTACTGGAATAGTAAAATAAAGAGGCTTTGCAAAGCTCGCCAGAGATCTGAAGTTTGCCCAGGACCTCAGGGACCAGTGCAGCCCAACAGTTGAATTTTATTGTATGTGTAATTTCCCCAAACGATGCCTTCTTTGATTCTTTACAGTAAATGTGAAATTGACTTCAGATTTTAGGCCACAACTATTATTTTTAAAGGCGTTTTAATCTTCGTTGGGTGACGAATGCCTGTGCAGACTGGCTAATGGACACGCACGTCAGCACGCGTTTCAGGGGCTCCTTCTAGCTTGGATTTCCTTTTGCATGTTTTCTTTGATCCTTCCACTTTGTACTCAGAGTCGAATGACTTCCATAAAGCAAGTGGACAATTTCCCTTGATGTGGATCTTGGGCAAATAGTCTAGAGTGATTTTTTCCCCCCTTATTTTCCCTTTCCTAAGCAATATGGTTCAGCAACACAGAGTACTCCATGAACTACGGGACAGATGATCTAACTAGCCCCTGGGCACCTACTGAGCAGAAATGAGCAACACACAAGGCGAGGGAACTTGAAAGCTTCAAAGAGAAAGAAAAACAGGTACTAATATATTTCTAGGCTATCATGCCTGGAAATAGGGCCTGTGGCATGTTTATCGCTCTATCCTTGCTCGCATGGTCTCTCCGCTGCCCTTGTTGGCTGAACCGAAATAACTGGGTATTTGTGTTGTTTCTTGGGGGATGTTTTCTCATAAGCATTTGTCCTAAAACCCAAGTCCCTCCCACCCAAGAGACAGGATTTCTCTTTGCAGGAAGAATGGCTTCTCCTTCTACGCAAAATTAAGACGAAAATGCCACTGTTCATCAAATTCAATTCAGCTGTGGTTCTTCCCTTTGGATTATCTGTTTCACTTTTCCTCAGCTATTGAGTTGAATTCTTAGTGCATGGATTTTCAGTGATTTTCCTTTACTTAGACAAGCATTTTAGGTCTATGCACGTGTCTACATCTCACAGATCCGTGAAGCAAGATGTCCAGAATTGTTCTGTATAAAATACTTCAAAATTGTCTCATGGATTACTTAGAAATGGGTGTTTTGAGTTTTACATCATGCACATTTTGATAAGGTCGGCTATGTTACTAATTTCTCATTGACTTGCTTGGTGATTTATGTGATGCAGATTTTCTGACCTTTGCTGAGATTTGCTTTATGATGTTATACTAAAGCCAGCTTTCATAAATATTCCATGTGTGTCTGAGAATAATGTACATTTGCTTATTCACACTGGAAAGCTTGTGATTCGTGTTTTTCAGTCTTTTCTGTTGAGGCTGATTGTTTTGTTGTTTGATCCATCATTTTGAGAGAAATCTGGGTAAAACCAGTCATTATGTTTGTGGATTCAGTGTATATTACGGCTATCATATTAGGCACACACAAGTATATTATTATATATTTTGGGTGCTCATTCTTTTTATGCAGTGTAGGTTATTTTCTTTTCTTTTCTTTTCTTTTTTTTTTTTTTGACAGGCAGAGTGGACAGTGAGAGAGAGAGACAGAGAGAAAGGTCTTCCTTTTGCCGTTGGTTCACCCTCCAATGGCCGCCGCTGCAGCCGGCGCACCGCGCTGATCCGATGGCAGGAGCCAGGATCCAGGTGCTTTTTCCTGGTCTCCCATGGGGTGCAGGGCCCAAGCACCTGGGCCATCCTCCACTGCACTCCCTGGCCATAGCAGAGAGCTGGCCTGGAAGAGGGGCAACCGGGACAGAATCCGGCGCCCCGACCGGGACTAGAACCCGGTGTGCCGGCGCCAAAAGGTGGAGGATTAGCCTATTGAGCCACGGCGCCGGCTGAGTGTAGGTTATTTTCTAATAATGATTTTTCCAGATTTGCTTTGGCTTCTCTTTGCTTGATATATATCTTAGTAGATATTTACTTTTAATATTCCTGTGGTTTTAGCTTTAGATTTGTTATTTATAAACAGCATAAGGATAGATTTTAAAAATCCAGTCTGGTAATCACTATCTTTTTTTTTTTTTTTTTTTTTTTTTTTTTTTTTTTTTACAGGCAGAGTTAGACAGTGACAGAGAGAGACAGAGAGAAAGGTCTGAGAGAAAGGTCTTCCTTCCGTTGGTTCACCCCCAAAATGGCCGCCATGGCCAGCGCACTATGCTGATCCGAAGCCAGGAGCCAGGTGCTTCCTCCTGGTCTCCCATGCGGGTGCAGGGCCCAAGCACTTGGGCCATCCTCCACTGCACTCCCGGGCCGCAGCAGAGAGCTGGACTGGAAGAGGGGCAACCGGGACGGAATCTGGCACCCCAACCGGGACTAGAACCCCGGGGTGCCAGTGCTGCAGGTGGAGGATTAGCCAAGTAAGCCGCAGCACCGTACACCACTATCTTTCAAAAGATGAGTTTATCAGTTTACATTTATTGTGTTTTCTGACATATTTTGATTCACTTCTACTGTCTATCTTATTTGGGGCTTTCTCTTTATTTTGCTTTATATTGTACCTTTACTTCTCCATGTTCACCTTCCATAACTATAAACATAAAAATTTTTTTTTTAACTTTTATTTAATGAATATAAATTTCCAAAGTACGGCTTATGGATTACAGTGGCTTCCCTCCAATACCGTCCCTCCCACCCACAACCTTCCCCTTTCCCACTCCCTCTCCCCTTCCATTCACATCAAGATTCATTTTCGATTATCTTAATATACAGAAGATCAGCTTAGTATACATTAAGTAAGGATTTCAACAGTTTGCTCCCACACAGAAACATAAAGTGAAAAATAATAGATGATTTTTTTTAAATGATGATGAAATCAGATCAGACCTATTGTCATGTTTAATCCCAGTGAGAGTCAAGTTGGGAGTTGATAATTTCTTTTTCTTTTTTTTTTTTTTTACAGAGGATCAGTTTAGTATACATTAAGTAAAGATTTCAACAGTTTGCACCCCCATAGAAACACAAAGTGAAATATATTGTTTGAGTACTCGTTATAGCATTAAATCTCAATGCATAGCACATTAAGGACAGAGATCCTACATGAGGAGTAAGTGCACAGTGACTCCTGTTGTTGACTTTACCAATTGACACTCCTGTCTATGGCATCAGTAATCTCCCTATGCTCCAGTCATGAGTTTCCAAGGCTATGGAAGCCCTCTGAGTTCTCCGACTCCTATCTTGTTTAGACAAGGTCATAGTCAAAGTGGAGGTTCTCTCCTCCCTTCAGAGAAAGGTACCTCCTTCTTTGAAGACCTGTTCTTTCCACTGGGATCTCACTCACAGAGATCTTTTGCCAGAGTGTCTTGGCTTTCCATGCCTGAAATACTCTCATGGGCTTTTCAGCCAGATCCGAATGCCTTTAGGGCTGATTCTGAGGCCAGAGTGCTATTTAGGACATCTGCCATTCTATGAGTCTGCTGAGTATCTCACTTCCCATGTTGGATCACTCTCCCCTTTATTTATTCTATCGGTTAGTGTTAGCAGGTACTAGACTTGTTTATGTGCTCCCTTTGACTCTTAGTCCTTTCATTATGATCAATTGTGAACTGAAATTGATCACTTGGAATAGTGAGATGGCATTGGTACATGCCACCTTGATGGGATTGAATTGGAATCCCCTGGTATGTGTCTAACTCTACCATTTGGGGCAAGTCAGCTTGAGCATGTCCCAAATTAAACATCTCTTCCCTCTCTTATTCCCACTCTTATTAAACATAAAATTTTAACACATTTTTCCCCAGCTTGTTTTAAAGTTTTATGTATTATTTCTCTACTTTTACTGATAACTCTTACATTTTTCACACACACAATTAAGTCAGAAATTTGTCAGGTTTACCACCTTTCTTTTGATTGATCAGGTGTCCAGAACATCACTCCATCCTACGTTTTGTTGCTGTGCAGCATTTTGGAAGCTTCTTACTGCTGTAAACCCATTAGTTGTCATACTTTCTGTTCTAAACACTGTTTTTTTAGATGTACACCCGTTTTTAAGCTTACTCACTGTCGCTTGTCTCTCATTCCTTGAGTTAAATTTTCTTCCTAAATTACATCTTTAGAAAGATCTAACAGTGAGAGTCCATTAGTGCAAATATCCTGTCCTTTTAAGTGACAGTATATTTATTTTGCCCTGGGTTATAAATGATTGCCTAGTATGGTTAAAATCATTCTACGTAGACGGTTATTTGAGAATATTTCTCCATTCTCTTCTCTTTTCATCTGCTGTGGTGAGAAGTTAGCAATCTCTCTTGTCATCCCTTGAAACTCATTTATCTTTTCCTGTAGTTGCTCTTCAGAGTAATTTTGCTCAGTGAGTTTAGATTTAGATCTAAATTAACTTATTCTGATGAGAGCTCATTTTTCTTCCCGAATATAAGGATTCATGTTTTGGATCATCTCTGGACAGTTTTCCTCTTTTGTCCTTGGTGGACATTGCCTCTCTGTCATTTCTCTGGGAAATGCATTTACTGAACTTCCTCATTCTGTCATCTGTGTTGTTTAACCTCTCACCCATATTTCTCATATATTTAATTTTTTTTAATATTCTGGGTAATTTTATCATCCTGGTAACTAATCGTTACTTAGATATATTTAACAGCTGTGCTGTAAGTTTTTAATTCAATGATAGTCACCACTTCTAGAAGTAAGTGATATTTGGTTCCTTTTAAAGACTATTTTTTTGATTCCTTATTTTGTATCTGTAATACTTTTAAACATATTTCACAGTCTCAATCTGAAATTCTTGGAATTTAATCCCATCCCTTATTGCATGTATTTTTTATCACGGTGGATTGTATTTTAAATTTTGTATTTTGAGTTTATCTTCAACAAAGGCTTATGGGAATAGAACTGTGGCCTATGGGCTGTGGCTATGTTCTTCTGGAATGGAGTTTTGTTCACTTTGGCCATGTGTCCATGGATACTTTAGCCCACTTCAAATTCTTAAGTTAATTTCCTAGTGTAGGTGTTCCCAGAGCATGACTGTAGCGTAGAGGGCAGCTCCAAACTTCAAGTACTGCGTGATGCAGATCCACAGTCACACATTGTCCATGAGACACTGCCCTCCGCTCCAGACCCAGCTCGGGAAAGACTTTCTTTTCCTGGTGATGTCGGTAGGCCGCTACAACGATCTGTTTCTCCTTTAGTGATGCCTTTGGGGGATTTTGTCCTTCCTTCTTGCAGACTCAGAAAGGATGTTTGTTCTGTTTTATTCAGAAATCTAGGAATTCAGTAGCAACAGGGTTTTGGGGAAACTAAGTGTGCCCTGTTTCCAAACCCATGAGTTCAAGGGAAGTATTTAAAAGAGACCCAATACGCAACATTTTTTCTAATGTAGAATAATTTCAGTATGCCATTTAAATGCAGTGGATTTGAGAATATGAAATATTTGGAGATTATAAATCTACTGACATACTTCATTCTTTTAAACTATCTTGGAACTGTCCTCTAAATTTACGTTGGGAATTTCTTGAGACCATGTTCATTCAATCATAAATTCTGTATTAGAATCTTAAGCACAGTGAGCACAGAATAATTGGAACAGAGGCTATTTGTGTATTTGTCATGCCTCTTTCAGGAACAGGTAACAGAAACTCAGCTCCAACTGACTGAAGTAAAAAGGGGATATTTATTGACTGATAGAACCAAAAAGTCTCAAGGTTTATTATTCAAGCACAGCTAGGTCCACACGCTCAAGAAAAATGTAATTAGAGTTGTTTCTTTTCATCTCTTTGTTCTACTTTGATCTGTGTTGGGTTTGTTCTCATTTAGATGCTCTCCTTGTGGTGCAAATCTGTTTTCCAAAAGTCCCAGTTAAGCAGAGGTCCCGGCAGTATGGCTTAGTGACCTGACTCGGGTCACCTGCCACTCCTGACCATTCCACGAGGCTGTGGGATGATACCCTCTGGCAGGTCTGGTCTCTGCAATTGTGGGTGTTCAAACCACACAGGAGAATGGAAGAGGGTAGCCCTCCTAGGGCAAAATCGGAGTAGGTGGGTGCTGTTACTGGCAGAGAAGGGAATGGAAGCTGGATAAGCAAAACACAACAAATACCTCCGTCACCTCTAGTTTCTTGTTTGTGTTTGCTGTTTGTTTCAGGACAGTGTTGAGTTTAGAAACATCTGCAGTCATCTGGCTCTACAAATCGAAGGACAGCAGTTTGACAGAGACTTGAATGCTGCCCACCAGTGCTTGAAGACCATAGTCAAGAAGCTGATCCAGTCCCTTGCCAATCTTCCTTCGGATGCCCACATGGTGGCCTGTGCATCCTTGAGACAGATCTTGCAGAATCTCCCAGACGTGTGAGTGGTAAAGACTTCGGCATGAAAACCACAGTTAGCACTGTTAAGAGGACTGGATACCTTGCCTTCCTAACTGAGTCAGTAGACAATGGATGTTTGTATTACCAACCAGGAGACTTGATAGCACAGGTAGCAGTCAGACACGCTGCTGGTCTAGTCTTCAGAACGACAGCATGTGAGTGGACATTTTGTAAAGCAGTAGGTCACATTTTTAAGTATGTTGACCTATTTTCTGACTTTCTGAAATCTATTCCACTCTGGATTATATATGGACATACTTGTATTGATTAATTCATACTGTTAGTTTTGATCAAATGACACCTTACTCTATATTCATATTAACATAGACCTATAAGGTTTAATATGGTTATTTATATGATTAAAGCTGCATGGTTCTTAAACTTATCTTGAATGAATGGGATATTTGACCACTGAGATGTTCTACTTACTGAGTACTTCGTTTTATGTTATGGGAGCAGTCTTTAGCTGTAGGACCACATGTGTCAGTAATTAGGAGTTCCAGTCCTGGCATTAATAACTTACTGTTGGGCAGGAAGAGTGGCTTCCAAACCTTGTGCTTTCATGAAATGACTTGTAAATTTAACATGATAATGAGCTATGAAGTACCAAGGATATATGATATGTAAATACAAAGTACAGTGTTATTAAAGTCTCATGTGGAAACATCTGTATCTTCTGACTGTTTTTAATATTCCTATTAAAGTAGGAAATTCTTGTGAACTAAAGGAGGACGTGGATATACTGGCAGGTTTCTCTAAACATTCAGAAATGGGAAAAGAAAGGGTGATTTTTTTTTCTTTGCAACAACTCTCTGCACTTACTTGGCGGAAAAAACTGAATTTTCCATTGTTCAGTGATGACTGTGCTAGGAACCAAAGGAAAGTGAAATGCTGATTTTCTCTTAAAATTTTAACAGAGATAGCATCGAATTTAGATAAAAAAGATGACTGTATGTATGTGTAGATTATTTTCTCAAAGAATAGTAAAGTGGGTCTGTGTAGTGAAAGTGCATCTACTGTTTTAAAAATTTTTGATAATAATCAAAGTATTTTTAATCCCATCTATTCTCATCCTATTTGGCAACAGAGGTTTTCTTTCAGCGTTAGAAAATGAAAAGTAAATATATCGCTTCTCTGTAGATGTAACTGATCATTTCCACAGAAGAGAATTGTGGATAGGAGACTGAATTCTGCAGGAACGCTAACAGTGCGTCTCTCTCTCTCTCTCTCTCTCTCTCTCTCTCTCTCTGTATGTGTGTGTGTGTGTGTGTGTGTATAAGGTAAGTTATGCCAGAAAAGAATCCCACTGCTGGAAACACTGTATTCTGAGGGGAATGAGTTTATTTTGTGAAGAGGTCTCTCTGCCCCCAGGGAAAATATCCCCTCTCATTATTTATAGGTTACCCACCGGATTGTAACTGCTAGTTCTGTCTGTGAATATTAAGATTTTTTGGGCTCTTACCCCAAGGAATACAGAACATTTGTGCTTTTCTATCTGTGTGTGTGGCCTTTCCTCGCTTTGTCCCATGTTTCCCATTGACTGATTAACTGATTTCAAGGTCGATTTACCTGCCACCTCCCCCATGAACCTGAGCCACCCTCGCTGCAGGTGAACACTTTCTCTTCCTGACTTGCGTGGAACACATTCTGTGCTCCTTCTCTGCCTCTATTGTACACCATCTTAATAGCACGGCTATTGCTATCGTGATCAGATTGCTGAGTGAGAGTCAGAATTATTCCAAACCTCTCTGTGTGTTTCATAGCAGGTACTGATTCGAAAAAGTCTCTGACCCTACAGGGATTTCCATTGCTCCCACCACATTTTATGCCTCTCTTATCCTATTCTAAATTCTGTGGATTGTATCCTGTGGTTAATCTTTACCATCTTTTGATTTTTAAGGTCACCAATCGTCCCTTCACCTTTTCCTCATTGCTTGAATGCTGCCTGTAAAACTCTATTTTCGGCCGGCACCGCGGCTCACTAGGCTAATCCTCCGCCTTGCGGCGCCGACACACCGGGTTCTAGTTCCGGTCGGGGCGCCGGATTCTGTCCCGGTTGCCCCTCTTCCAGGCCAGCTCTCTGCTGCGGCCCGGGAGTGCAGTGGAGGATGGCACCTGCACCCCATAGGAGACCAGGAGAAGCACCTGGCTCCTGCCTTCGGATCAGCACGGTGTGCTGGCCGCGGCGGCCATTGGAGGGTGAACCAACGGCAAAGGAAGACCTTTCTCTCTGTCTCTGTCTCTCTCACTGACCAATCTGCCTGTCAAAAAAAAAAAAAAAAACCAAAACAAAAAACCTCTATTTTCAGGCCAACCCTCTGGCTATATCCCAAACGCACGTGAGTTCTGAGCATGGCTGGGGAAGAGCACCCACCCAGCTGTGCCAATCACACTCTATGGCCCCAGTCTCCAAGAGCCCTCAGTGCTCTCCAGCGGCCTTTATTTCCCCAACCCGTCTGTCCAGGATGTAGCCAGTGGGCACATTTAGCTACTCAATACTTGAAATGCGGCTTGTCTAAATTGAGATGTACGATTAGGTCAGCACTGTGGCACAGTGCATTTAGGCTGCCACCTGCCCTGCCAGCATCCCATATGAGCACCAGTTTGAGTCCCGGCTGCTCCATTTCTTATCCAGCTCTCTGCTAATGTACCTGGGAAAGCAGCAGAGGATGGTCCAAGTGCTCAGGCCTCTGCCACCCATGTGGGAGACCCAGATGGAGTTCTTGGCTCCTGCTTTCAGCCCAGCCCTGCCCCAGCAATTGTAGCCATTTGGGGAGTGAGCCAGTAGATGGGAGATCCGCCCCCCGCCCTCGCCCTGCCCAGTCTCTGTAAATCTGCCTTGTGGGGAGCAACTGGGAGCAACTCGGACTAGACTAAGTTACTGGAATTAAGACTTATTCTATGCATCTGCTCTCCCACAATATGGCGCTGGGAGAGGAGAAAACAGCTTCTACGCAGCTGCCTCTTGCCAACTTGAGTGATGACCTCCAGGAGCTGATCCTGCTCCTGATTGGAGGAGAGCAGCGTACTCGGCGTGTGGGCAGCCGAGTTGGGATTGGCGGAAGAGGACTATAAAGGAGGAGAGAGACAACATGCACGAGGAAGATCTAAGAGGAACATCTGAAGGAACACCTGTGCAGCCCCCGAGAGAGCCGGCCGGCGGTGTGCCGCTCCCCCGCGGAAGTGGGGAATGTGGCAGGGGGAACCGCCCTTCCACGGAGGTGGAAGGGTCGGTAGCCAACCCGGGAAGAACCAGCAGCAAACCCGGGGAGGGCTGAGCAGACAAAAGAACAGCGCAAGGTCCTGTGTCGTTCCTCCACGAAGACGGGGAGCGACACTGCCTTTCAAAATAAATAGATGCATCTTTTTTTAAACATTGAGATGTGCTAAAAAAATGGAAAATACAAGTTGTCCTTCGAAAATCTAATATTTAAAAAAAATAAGATACCACTCCCTGAAGGCTTTTCCATTCCCTCTGAAATGGCACTTTTTACCACCCTTCTCCTGTGCTGACCATTTTGCTTCTGATTGCACCAGGAAAATGAAAGCCCTTAGAAGCTCATGGCCGTCATCCCATTAGCAGATGCCCCAACTCTGCCTCTCTCTCCCGCACTGTGAGTTCCCTTCTGTCGGAAGGGGGGCCCGTCCTGCTCCTCCCCGGGGCTGCTTGGGTGCTTAGGCACTGGACTCCATCCTCTCTCACTGACTTCCTTCTGCACTCACCTCCTTGCCTGTGTTGTCAATTTCTGCCTCTCAGTAGGATCACTCTGTCAGGACGGCATTATGTCATACTAGCTCCGATCTTTGAAGAACTTCCTCTAGGTACTGTTCTATTTCTTTACTCCCTTTTAACAGCAAAGCTCCCTGCAATAATTGCCCAAATTAGGTACCTACAATTCCTTTTTTCCCCCAATTCCCTTTTGAACTCCCTCTAAATGGATTTTGTGGTCACAACACCATCAGAGTCGCTCTTGTCAAGACCTTTACTAACTGCCCTAGTGATAAGTTAAATGGCAAATTCTCAGTCCTCGTCTTCCTTGATCTGTCAGCAGCTTCTGACACAGTGGCTCACTCCTTCCTCCAGTCACTTTGTTATGTGCTATTTTGGTTTCCATGGGAGCAGACTTTGATGGTTTTGCTTCGCTGGCTCCCTTCATAGACCTCTGTCCTGCTTCCTCCCCATCTCCTAATTTCTAAATGCTGAAGAGCTCGGGGGCTCAGTTTGGGTCCTCTTCTCTAATTATACTTACTCCTTGGAGACTTCAAAACCAGCAATTCACCAGTGACATCCAGATAGACATCTTTCACCATAAACACCAGACTCCTGAGTTTCTCCTGACTAAAGAACATCTCCACTTGATCATCCAAAGAGCATTTCCAATTCAAAAATAGAATCTTGATTCCCCAAACCTGCTGTCCCTCATCTTCCAAATCTCTGTTGACTGTTACACTTGATCTTCAACTCACATAGTCAAAAATAACATTAGCATCCTCCCTAATTCCTCTCTTCTTCATACCTGTGCGGGGATCTTTACAAAGAGCATGGAAAATGAATTTTGTAGAAAATTATGCATGAGTTTCCATTTCTTTACACCAAAATAAGCTTATTTTTAAGTTTCATGTTTCTACATTTTTTTTGAAGTCCTCCCATATATTCACTCAATCTGAAAATCCGGTTGGCTCAACCTTCAAAATGTGTATCAAACCAAATTACTTCTCACTACTTCCAAAGCTACCACCCCTTTTCTAGGACTAGTATCTCCTGCCTGGAATATTGTAGTCTTTCTCTAAACGGCTGTACTACACACCTCACTGCCCTCTCCCTATTATCTGTTCTCACACAGCAGCCACAGTAATGGAAGTCAGATCAATTACTCCTCTGCTCCAAACCTATCAATGACTTCCTTTATACTCAAAATAAAATCCAAAATCCGCCTCTTTGACCTGTGTCCACTAATATTTATTTATTTTTATTTGAAAGGCAGCATGACAGAGACAGAGATCTTCTATCAGCTGGTTCACTCCCCAAATCAACTGCAGGGATTTGGCCAGGCCAAAGCCTGGAACTAGGAATTCAATTCAGGTCTCCCACATGGGTGGCAGGGACCCAAGTATTTGAGCCATCACTCGCTTCCTCCCAGGGTTCACATTAGCAGGAAGCTGGAATCCAAAGCAGAGCCAGGACTTGAATCCAGGAACACTGAAAGGGGATGTGGGTGTCCTTAGTGTCATCTTAACAGCTGCATTAAATGCCAGCCCCACCCCACAGGTCTGACGACGCTGCTCTCTTCTCTGCTCTCTCCTCTTCAAATACAACTAGCTCTAGAGTCTTTGCACTTGCTCTTATCCCTGCCTGCAGGACTTTTCCTTCATCTACTTCAAGTAAGTCTTACAGAGGCCCTGTCTAGCCCCTTTAGTGAAAGCAGTATCCATGTCACTCTTGTCACTTCTCCCTGCTTTGTTTACTCATGGCTCTGGTAGTAATCTCCACCTGTTTGTGTACTTACTGCATATTGTACAGAGAGGTTAGATGGTGGCCTCCAAAGGCATGTTCGCGTCCTAATCAAGGAAACCTGTGAACACTGCTGTATGTATGTGTGTGTCTGTCGGGGGTGGAGAGACTATTACTCAGATGGAAACAGATGTGATTATGATGAGGATGATGTGATGAAACTGGGTATGATCTGGATAGACACTTGCTGTCACAAGTGTCCTTATAAGAGGGGCAAAGGGAGACAACACAGGCAGAAGAGGAGGCAACAGCGTACCCACGACATGGAGGTTGGAATGTGTGCCCACAGGCAAGGAATGCTGACAGCTACCGGAAGCCGAAGAGGCCAAAAAGCAGCTTCTCCTCTGCACTCTCCAGAGGGAGAGCCCTTCTGGGAACACCTTGATTTTGAACTTCTTCCCTCAAGAACTCTTTGGACATTTGGTCTCCAGAACAATATTTCCATTGTTTTAAATCACCCAGTTTGTGGTCATTGGTAGCAGTAGCCCTAAGAACCGAATTCACCTGCCTTTCTTCATTAGAACGTAAGCACAAGGATGTTACTCATGGCTGTGTCCCATGTATGCCAGAAATGCCTGGCTCACAGTAGCAGCTCAATAAATGTCTGATAAATGAAGACGTATGAGTCAAGTGGTCAGTCATGTAAGTTTTTGTTTTGTTTTTTTAACAAAAAATTGTGAGCCCTCCAGAAGTTCAAGTCTTATGTGTTTTGGTAAATATCTAATCCAAAGGAAAAAAGTATAAAATATAATTTAAAGGATTCAGTTTATCAGTACATTCTAGTCAAACATGTAGTTAATAACAATCATGAGCAAGCAATCAATAAATGGCTCATAATCCTGATTGTTATCTTAGCAATGGCTGAGCCCATCTAGGCCACCTGAATTTTCCCATGTGGTCCTAGTTCTCTTCTCCCTTACCACAAGGTCAGGCTGTTTACTTTTTCTTAATGCAAAACCACATAGTACCTTGAGCAACGTGTGACACTTGCATGAGGACACATTGTGAGTTTTTTCATAATTCCGAATGGAATCATCTGATATTTTCTCTATTGTATTTCCTTGACTATTTTGCTATTCCATTCCTGTGGATTATTTTAGATGATTAATATTAATGGATTTCTGGATGGTGGAATCATACTGCTTATGGAGTGAAAGTAGTGGCCATACCGGGCGCTATCTAAGCAGAGCTGGATAAGCAAGTGACAGACGGGACCTGGATCCCTTCTTTGCTCTTTATATGCCTGTTTCTGTTGCCCCCTCTCCTTTTCTGCAATCTTCAAGCTCCCAGATCAGCCTGATCCTAGATCCTTTCAACTGCTTGCCTTGCACAGATTCAAGAACCATTTTCAGGTTTCTCTGGTTATGTTCCATTTTCTTTTACATTTTCAAGATCAATTTTCTTCCCCCATTTAAATCTCTGTTACTCCTCTGACACAGTTTCTCCCCAAAGAAGATCATTTTCCTTGATTTAAATGAAAGCCTTTGGAGGGTAGGAAACCACTCAGATACTTGCTTCAGACAAAACCTAGGACTGCCAGAATCAAGTCTTTTTCACATGTTAAAATTCCCTGCAACAGTTGGCTTCATTTTCTAATTCTCTTCATGCTCTGGTGCCAGTGTGGTAAATCTTTCTGAGATGACTATAAATCCTGTGGATCTGTGAATTTCAAGCCACATTAAATTCAGCACAACTTCAATGAAGTTCCGTATCATCTGGGTATCTTTATCAGGGATCCCAGCACTCCATTCTACAGCCAAAACAATCACCATGGTCCTGGTTTCACTTAGCCATGTTGTCAGAACCAGAGGCGTGGGCTGTGGTAGCCCTGGTGTGTGTTACTAGAGAGTTTTACCTTTGCCTGATATGACTTGTTTACTGCTAGACTCAACGGTAATGTTTAAGCCAAACTGTAGATCATAAAGTTCTCTTCTTGTAGACAAGCTCATATCTGCTCTGTGCTTACACTCGTAAGTCAGGAGACACTTCCAAGGTTGGCAGAAATCTTTCCTGGCATAGAAGTACCACTAATTTTTTCCCCTTTGCCTTGATGAAGACTTTGATAATAACCATGGCTTCATTTTCTTTTTCCTGAAAAAAGCATTAGGAAATGTCTGTGAAGCATAAGAGTATCTGGCATGAAAACAAATTCACAACAACCCCAGGAAGAAAGTGCAGAAAACAAGGGCGGGCTTAAGGTGGTACAAAGAAGAGGAGATTTTGCAAATGCTGCTGCTCCTCCTGCACCTGGTACTGTAGCTTTGGAGGTGACTTCACGGCACTGAGGTAATTTGGAAAATGAATAGACTCACCCTAAAGAGTTTATCAAATGAGTTTGGTTGGATTGTTAATTTTCTTAAATAAAAAAGCTAGTGTTCCTCACACATGAAGTTTTCATAGTGTTGATTTGACACCTTTTAGTGATGTCTCATTCAAGCCTCCAAAATTGTGTTCACTATTCTCTCTCTGTCTTGGACCATCTTCAATAAAATGGTAAGCAAAGGCATTCATAAGGCTGCTAATTGCATGATGGATTTTTCTAAGTATTCTTTATGCATAGAGTTATTAGATGCTGATCTCTGGTTTTCTTCTCAGTTTTTCATCTATTCCCTTGCTATTGTTTATTATTATTATTATTATTTAAAGATTATTTATTTGAAAGGCAGAGTGACACAGAGGGACAGACAGAGAGACAAAGAGATCTTCCATCAACTGATTCATTCCTCAGATGGCTGCAATAATTGGGGCTGGACCAGGATGAAGCCATGATCCACTATAGAACTCCACCCTAGTCTCCCACATGGGTGGCAGGGACCCAAGCACTTGGGTCATCCTCCACTGCTTTCCCAGCTGCATTAGCAGGGAGCTAGATCAGAAGAGGGACAGCTGGGACTGGAACTGGTGCTCTGATATGGGATGCTGGCATTGCAAGTGTGGCTCACTCTGCTGTGCCACAACACCAGGGCCGCCGCCAGCACCACCACCACACCACACCACCAGCCACCAGCCACTCTTCTAGTCTTAGATTACAGAGTATTTGTTGGACACTTTTTTCCTGTGGAACTTGGAATAGATCTCTGTGTGTAACAGAAATACTGTTTGCAGTCACACTGGAAGAATAGTCATACCCAGAGGGAATATGAATAAAACTCTTCCATGCCTTTTCCTGGTTTGTCACAATTTTGATTGAAGGGCAAAATTAGAGACACTGAGCTAAACCCTGTAGATGTCATTGCCCTCACACTTTTGCTTAATTAAATTTGAATAGTTACTGAGATACCTGTATCACTCTGTTATGAAATTCTATATTTTTGATAGCCACCTCAGGAATATTTCCTGTTTCAAAATCATATATTTAAACTTTCATTAAAAAGTGGGTAACTTTGCTGTTTATTAGTATCAGGAGCTCTATCTAAAGTTAATGAGGCTGGGATTTCTGGCTCCATCTCTATAGTTTCATCATTTCAAGGCTTAAATAAACACAACCACAGTCTCAATATCAAAACACCCTTGGGATCCATCCAATAGGTGGAATGGATGATTATTTTTTCCTTTGAATTCTCAAGCAGTATCCTCCATCTATTTATATTTAAACCTATTTTTTCCATACCACATTCCAAAAATGGAATTTGAGAGTGCTCATCAAAATAGATACAGTATAGTAAAGCAAAAATAGGTTAAGTGCACAGCTGTTGTGGAAAACAGTATGGAAGCACCTCAAAAAGCTAAAAGTAGAACTATCATATGATCCAGCAATCCCACTACTGGGCAGTGAAGTCACTCTATGGAAGAGGTATCTACACTCTCATGTTTACTACAGCACTATTCACAATTGCCAAGACAAAGAAAGAACCTAAGTGCCGATACAATGATGAATGGACAAAGACACTGAGGTAGATAGAGACAATGGATTACTACTCAATTACAAAAGAGAATGAAACCTTTCCATTGACAACAACATGGATGGACTAGAAGTCACTATGTTGAATGAAATGTCGAGCACAGGAAGACAAGTACTGCAAGACCTCACTCATATGTGGAATCTAGCAAGATGGCTCTCATAGAAGTAGACGGTATAATAGTGGTTATGAGAGCCTGGAGAGAGTAGGCAGGGGGAGTAGGTTTGATTAGTAGGTATTAAGCTACAGTTAGATAGGAGGGTTTGATTAGTGGGTATTAAGTTACAGTTAGATAGGAGTAAGAAGCTCTGAGCTTCCATTGCATAGGGTGACTCAACAATGTTAATGTACTGTATATTAAAAAATAGAGAAAATAAGGTTTTGAGTATTTTCATCATAAATAAATGAGACAGATATATTTTCCCCAATTTGACACAACAAAATAATAAACTGAAACATCACATGGTACATTTTTTTCTTTTATGTACAGTGTTTTGTCTCTTAAATCTTTAAAAACATTTTAAGCCACATGTAACAAAATAAATACATTAATTGCAAACATAAAAATTGGGTATTGAAAATAATATGAAGGTAGGACAAAGGCAAGCACACAAAGTACACGTACAAAGTTGTCAGATAATTTGATTTTCAGCTTCCTGGTAGTCATGACAAAGAGAGAAAAATGGCCAGTCATGTAGCTCATGGAGCCTGAAGATGCCAGCGAGTGACGATGCCCCTGGAGGTGGAAAGTGACCAGCCAGCACTTCATCCAAAGAAAAGTGAGGGCTGGCGCCGCAGCTCAATAGGCTGCGGCGCCGGCACACCGGGTTCTAGTCCCGGTCGGGGCGCCAGATTCTGTCCCGGTTGCCCCTCTTCCGGGCCAGCTCTCTGTTGTGGCCCGGGAAGGCAGTGGAGGATGGCCCAAGTGCTTGGGCCCTGCACCCCATGGGAGACCAGGAGAAGCACCTGGCTCCTGCCTTCGGATCAGCGCGGTGTGCTGGCCACAGCGCACCAGCCGTGGCGGCCATTGGAGGGTGAACCAACGGCAAAAGGAAGACCTTTCTCTCTCTCTCTCTCTCTCTCACTATCCACTCTGCCTGTCAAAAAAAAAAAAAAAAAAAAAAAGTGAGAATTCTCTGGAAAGAAGACTGCTAACAGAATGAAGAGTTTCCTGGCACAGTTCAAGATTATGCATTCCCCAATTTCTTCACCTCAGGGCAAGGAGCTAGAGATTCTGTTCTATTTGCAGAAACTGTCCATCATATAATGTGATATGAAATAGTAGATACAGTACAGGAAATGAAAGCCATTCCACTTCCCTTCCAAGCCAAGTAAGCTCCTTCCCTCAGCCTGGAAGTTCAGAATAGAGTTCCCAGTGGTGGTCTCAGAGCCCAGCTGGATGCATTTGAGCCTAGAGATGGTAATTTTGTTGTCCACATTTGGACATTAGGAGATTTTCTTTCTCTCTCTCTCTCTCTCTCTTTTTAAAAGATTTTATTTATTTATTTGACAGGTAGAGAGAGAGAGAGAGAAAGGTCTTCCTTCTGTTGGATCATCCCCAAATGGCTGCAACGGCCAGAACTGCGCCCATCCAAAGCCAGGAGCCAGGAGCTTCTCCTAGTTTCCCATGTGGGCGCCAGGCCCAAGCACTTGGCGGGCCACAGCAGAGAGCTGGACTGGAAGAGGAGCAACCGGGACTAGAACCGGCACCCAAATGGGATGCCGGCACTGCAGGCGGAGGATTAACCTAGTGCACCACAGCGCCGGCCCAAGGAGATTTTCTATAGCAATCAGGAGTCCCAGTTTCTCTGGGAACATGGAGGTGAAACACATGACCTCCTTTCCCATCCCATCCCCTCACACACTCCCTTAAATGGGCTCGCATTCTCCCACGCTCAGCTGCTGCCGTCACCTTCACAGACGACACAGCTTTCCATTTCCTCCGGGTCAAACCCGAGCCTGCTTCTTGCATCCAATTCATGCACCTGGCCCGGAGCTGCAAGTCCAGTCTAGACAACCTCCATTTCTGGGGCCACTTACAGGCACTAGATGCCATCGGCCTTGACTGGACTGGCAGACTGTGGTTGCTGTACGGCCTTGCTAATGTCACCCCAGGGGTCTGGTTGACAACAGTGCTGAGATTCTCACAGGACAAGAAACAGAGACCAGCAAACTGGGCTCCTATTACATCAGTGTTTGCAGGACTTTTACTATCTAGTTTGAAGCAGATTCATTCTTCTCCTTTATTAATAAAAACACCTAATTATTCAGTTGTTATTCAACATGTTCCAGGACTGTGTAGATGTTATAAACCACTAACTTAATTGCCATTAAAGAACCTATTAAAATATTATTATTATTCTCATTTTATGGATAAGGAATCAGGCACAGAGAGCTGAAGGAATTTACCCCAACTCCCACGGTAAGTGGTGCTGATGGCAAGACATAAACCTCTGTCCGCCTGGCTCCAGTGCTTACGGACTTCCTAGTGTTTCATTGTTTTTCCCCGGCTGGCTCACTGGTGGGGTTTCTCCCTGCTTCCCAGGAGGCACCTGGAGAGGTGATGTGACCTCTTCCATCTCCCTGCAGTGACGTGAGCATCCGAGATTCACGCAAACAGCATCAGGAGACGGGAAGCCTGAGTGCTAGCTCTGGCCTAAGAGCTCACTAACAGCCTCACTGCACATATGTCCTTTAACCTCGGACTTTCCAATCTTTTTATCTGAACAAAGGATAACACTCCTTCCATTCTAGATCGTACTGAGACTTAGCTTGGGTCAGCTGAGATAAGTGATGTGAGAGGGCGCTGTAAAATGATTTCTTTACATATGCTGGGTATTATTGTGTTATGATTCATTTGTTGTAGAAACAACATACTTTATATATATATATATTTTTTTTTTTGACAGGCAGAGTTAGAGAGAGAGAGACAGAAACAGAGAGAAAGGTCTTCCTTTTTCGCTGGTTCACCACCCAAATGGCCGCTACGGCCGGCTCGCTGCGCCGACCTGAAGCCAGGAGCCAGGTGCTTCCTGCTGGTCTCCCATGCGGGTGCAGGGCCCAAGCACCTGGGCCATCCTCCACTGCCTTCCCGGGCCACAGAAGAGAGCTGGACTGGAAGAGGAGCAACCTGGACAGAACCGGCGCCCCAACCAGGACTAGAACCCAGGGTGCCAGCGCCGTAGGCGGAGGATTAGCCAAGTGAGCTGCGGTGCTGGCCCATACTTTATATTAATAAGGATAATATATACTCATCCATAAGAATAAATAAATGACCAACATAATTTACATAAAAAGCTAAAAACTTAGTTTCAAGGGTTGTAAGCCTCTGCCTGCGACACCGGCATCCTATATGGGCACCGGTTTGAGACTTGGCTGCTCCATTTCCGATCCAGCTCCCTGCTAATGAGCCTGGGAAAGCAATGAAGATGGCCAGAATGCTTGGGCCCCCGCACCCATGCGGGACACCTGGAAAAAGCTTCTGACTCCTCACCTCGGGCTGGCCCAGCCACAGCCATTGTGGCCCTTTGTGGAATGAGGCCGCAGATGGAAGAGCTCCCTCTGTCTGTGTCTCTCCCTCACCCCCACCTCAGTTTCTCTGCCTTTCAAGGAAATAAAAAAAAAAAAAAAAACACTTAGTTGCAGAACTATATTAGCTCTATAGGAGTGACTACCTCAGTGAATAGATGTGTGGGCGGATGGATGTGTGTGTGGTATGTGTTGCTCAGCACCCCATCAAGTCTGGTCCTCATTTCTCCGGGACTGAGAGTGGATTAGGCTGTAGGAGAGAGCTAAGGACTCATGGAATCAACTTCTACTTATTTCACTGTTTTCAAAGTTCACTTCCTATTTGTAAAACCCATCGGCAATGTTCACATCTGGATAATTCTGTCTAGTCTGTACACCCTAAGTGACAAAAAGGGTTAGATCGAAAATACCCATCCAAATAATTAAAGTGAAAGCGTTGTCTTGACAGACAGAATGATTTCCATCTGCGAACTCTTCCTCCTCAAGCCCCATCACCAACGTCATGAACTTTACATCCCACGTGTGCCTTTTAAGTAAACTTCCACGTTTCACTTCATGGGAGTCCTCTTAAAACATCACGGTGGTAGCAAAGACTGCTCAAGTAGATTCAGAGACTGACTGTCTTTTCCATTTCTAATGCATTTTTCTGGAGTTTAAAACACTGCTTCTTTGATCTCCTACCTGTTGTGAATACTAATCTTTTACTAATTTTAAAAATGTCCATGTGGAAGTTCAACCCAATTTGAAAAGTACATATTGCTGAAAATGTCATCTTTGTGTGCTTTTATTATTTCAGACATGGAATATGGAAGCTCAGCCTCTTTGCTATAAATTGGTCAATTATTTCAAAGATCAAAATACAGCATTTGTTCTTTCATTTTAAAGTAGATAATGGAGCCGGCGCTGTGTCGTAGTGGCTGCAGTGCCGGCATCCCATATGGGCGGCGATTCAAGTCTCAGCTGTTCCACTTCTGATCCAGCTCTCTGCTATGGCCTGGGAAAGCAGTGGAAGATGGCCCAAGTCCTTGGGCCCCTGCACCTGCATGGGAAACCTGGAAGAAGCTCCTGGCTCCTGGCTTCAGATCAGCACAGCTCTGACCATTATGGCCATCTGGGGAGTGAACCAGTGGATGGAAGAACTCTCTCTGACTCTTCCTGTCTGTAACTCTACCTCTCAAATAAATAAATAAATAATTTTTTTTAAAAAAGGAAGATATTTGAACTCTGACCATCTGTCCTCCTGATATATACAGTATTTTTTTTACTAAACTTCCATGTGTATTCCACGTGACATAGCTCTCAAACACTGAAGAGTTCTGATATCTATAAATTACTCAGAGAACAAAGAAAAACTTGTCTTTTATATTTTCAAAAGATTTGGTTTTTAACAAAGAACTCCAATCAAACTTTAACGGTTCTGTGTCTCTTTCATTTTGTGTTTCTTTCCTAGTTTCAAGATTTTCCTTCACTACTCTAAGTATCTACACCTCCATGAGGTGAGCATTTGGCACAGTAGTTACGATGCTGCTTGGGATGTCTGAATTCCGTACCAGAGTGCCTGGGTTTGAGACCTGGCTCCGCTCCTAATTCCAGCTTCTTGCTAATGCAGCTGGTGATGGCTCAAGTCCTTGGATCCCTGCCACTCATGTGAGGGACCTGGATTGAGTTTCTTGCTCTTGGCTTCAGCCTGAGCCAGCCTCAGCCACTGCAGGCATCTGGGAAGTGAACCAGGGGATGGGAGTTTTTGCTCTTTCTGTCTCTGTCTTAGCCTTTCAAATATAAATAAATAAATATTTAAAAATGCAACTATCTATCTGTGAACTAGATTTCTACCTCTAAAACTATATACAGCTAATCATATATATCAAGCTATGCCCTGAATTCTTGTGATTGACTTAAAGGCTCTTTTTTTTTTAAATTTATTAAGACTAAAGTTTATTCCTCCCTGCCATTAGTTTGTGCTATGCCACAGATGTGTGCAAACAGGACCTTGGAAGTTGCTTAGTTCCTGGTAAATGGTCACCCTGTGGCCCGTTCTGCCTCTCCCTTCTTCTCTATGTACAAACTCCTCTTTGACAACCACACGAGCACACCCAGTGGATTCCCCAGGGAACTCGTCCAGAACCAGCAGGTGTGAGATCTGGAATGACGTGTGTAGACCCTCAGCTTCTATGGTCTTAGGAGGAGCTTCTCAGAGGAGATGGGATCAGCAAAGGAGACCTGGGGTCTGGGCTCCAACACCCACTTCCCCACTCCGTTCTCTGTATTGCCAGGATGCCTCCATGTCCATGTATTTGTATGGATTTTCAAACAGCATTTCTGTTGAAAATGGGGTTCTGTCACCCAAAAAAAGGTGATGATATTGGAGATAAATGAAATAAAAATAAAACCAAAGGCAGATTTTCACCTGCTTTCTTCATCTCTCAGATTTTTAAATATGAAGCTGGAGACAGATCCTGCCCCCAGCCTCCCCCATGGTGCCCTAAAACTAAAACACAGCAGGCCACTGGGATAACTTCCTCTACCTGGCTCAGCAGCACCAGGCCATAAGGCGAGAACTGCAATGCCTGCGAGGCTAAACCAATGGGGGCCCTTCTTCTCCCTAGGTCAGATCACAAAGGTGCCTGCTAGGAAGTGTTTGCAGGTAAGCAGATTCCCTCCCAGCAATGCCTGTTGGCACAGTCCTTTCTGGGACAGAAGGTTCCAGACAGTTATAAGCACTGTTATCAGACAGGAGAACTTTTTAACAGGAGAAAGCTCATGAGACCCTGCTCAGAATGGCCCACACCACAGAGGCCTCGGGACTCAACATCAGCAAGTCTGGCCCAGATGGGTACTATTTCTTTTTAAGATTTATTTCTTTACTTGAGAAGCAGAGTCACACACACAGTCTCTCTCCTCTCTCCTCTCTCTCTCTCTCTCTCTCTCTCTCTCTACCTCACACACACACACACACACACACACACAGAAATCTTCCACCTGCTGGCTCACATCCCATCAGCCTGCAACAGAGGGGCCTGGGCCTGATGAAGCCAGGAGCCCAGAACTCCCTCCAGGTCTCCCACATGGGTGGCAGGGACCCATGCACATGGGCCTTTCCCCACTACTTTCCCAGGCACATTAGCAGGGAGCTGGTTCATAATCAGAAACCTTCAGTCTCTGCCCAAATCCCTCCTATTTTACTTCCCTTTTCTGAAGAAGTGCTAGTCACACGCACACACACACACACGCACATGCACACATGCACGGCCATCCCCAGGCACACGTGTTACCAGGAAGCCATGTGCACAACCAGGAAGCTGGTATGCTCTCACTGGCCTCACAAGTTATCCTGGAAATGTTCAGAACCCTTTCTACAGTAACACCACTTTTAAAAATGAATTTCTGGGGTCAAGGTCATTAAAAAGAAAACATCATTAAGCTCTTTGAAACTCCATGGGACTTTAAAGGTTTAAGACTCTGGGGATGTTTTAATATAAATTTTGCTAAACTTTTAAATAAACTAAAAATTTCACAACAGTTAAATTCCTCCCAAGGCCCCTTTAAAACACTTAGGATTTCTGAGATGTGGGTAATGATGGATGGCCATGAAAGGGCTGTGCGTGGGCAGCACACAATACAACTCCCCCCTTTCCACTGCCCTTGGCACAGGAGGTTCTCTGCGCCTTTCCCTGAAGGCAGAGACTTCCCAATGCCAGTCAGTGGGCTGAGACTCCTTGCTGACGCCGTCTTCACCTTCCAGCGGTGAAATGCCAAGGACTGGGAAACTGAGTCTGTTGGCCCCTGTAGCTCAGGGCATTCCATGGAGGGCTCTGTCTCCTCACTTCCCTTGCTCTTCTCTTTGTTATCAAAATGCTCATTTCTTTTCAAATATGAGTGCACTATGAGGTGGCAGAAATATTTCATTTAAATGGAGTCTCTTTATAAAAATTAAAAGATGGGCGCTCTGTGTGGGTTTCTGAAGCAATTTTAACTCTCCATGAAATCTGAAGTCTGGAACACACTGTTGGAATCCAGAGCAAATCTCAAGGCATGGCGGGGAACAGCATCAGGAGTGAATGCCTCACCCACTGTACACTCTTAGGGAATTTAGCTTCTATCTTACTTTTTTAAAATTTTCATTTCTTTATTTTTATTTGAAAGGCAGAGTGAGAGCGGGATAGAGAGAGAGAAAGAAAAACAGAATTGTCCATCAGCTGGTTCACTCCTCAAATGCCCACACCAGCAAGGGCTGTGCCTGGCAGAAACCAGGAGCCAAGCACTCCATCCAGGTCTCCCACGTGGGTGGCAGC
Source organism: Oryctolagus cuniculus (assembly GCF_051225735.1). Lineage (NCBI taxonomy): Eukaryota > Metazoa > Chordata > Mammalia > Lagomorpha > Leporidae > Oryctolagus > Oryctolagus cuniculus. The sequence continues at coordinate 70,268,594 of NC_142875.1, read as the reverse complement.
GACCCAAGGACTTGAGTCATCACCAGCTGCTGCCCAAGGAACAGACGTGGGGCATCCAGGACTGGAGTCAGGCACTCGGACACAGGCTGGGGGCATCCCAAACCGCGGCTTGACTACTGTGCTCCTGAGCCTGCTCACTTACTTTAGGTTTTTAAGGGCAGCTTCTCTTCCAGAAACTATAGAGAATGAGGATGATGCAGGATCCAGCACCCCCAAGAAGGTCTGAATGTAAGGTCCTCTTGAAATGTGAAAGACAACATGGATAAAGTTGCAAAAAAAAACAAAAACAAAAACAAAAACAAAAAAACACCTCTGCTGCCCACCGGCTCAGCCAGCCGGCCTCTTGTGTCGCTGAGCTGTTCTTGTGCTTCAAAGGATCATGAAGTGTGACACTGGGTTACAGAGTCCCCAAGGTGTTTATTTTCCCAACGGATAGTCTAAGTTTGCATTCTGCAGTGAGCAAGCATTGTTTACGCAGCTGTGAACTCTTAAGCCAATGCTGTCTTTCTGCCCCAGTTTATCTTTGTTGCTTAGGGAGCGCTGCCTCTTGGCCTTTAGGGGGGGCTTTCTCAGTAAGATCGACTAATGAGGCACAATCCCTGGGTATTAAGTCCCCTGAAAAGAGAAGAAAGAAACGTTTTGGTCTGGTTAAGTGTTTCCAGCTTGGGTTACAAGCGTCCCCTACCGCGGCTTCTCCTTGGCCTGTGTGGCCTTTCCCAGGGCGGCTGGAGGTGACATGGAATGCCGGCCGGCCCAGCAGAGATCTAGAACAAGCTCGCCGGAAATGGCAGGCCCACAGGCAGCTGAATTCTCACTCCGCTGAGACCAGCCGAGATTATTTTCTTACTTCATTTAACCAGCCAGATGATAGGTTGAGTGATGGGGTCATTATGTCCAGGCTAGAGTAATTTTAGAATGAAAATTATGCAATAGATTAGACCACAGCTCCACTTTTATCACCCCAAATGCATGCGAAGCCCCTGCTGCGACTGCCTGTGGCTAAGGCTGGAAGAGCTGCTCAGTCCCAAGGTAGCTATATTTTCTCGAATGGATTGAGTGAAACCTCTCCTACATTTTTCAAAACCTAAGCACGTGCAAGTGAACTGGTTAGGTTTTTGCTCTCTAAGTATCTGGAACAAGGTAGCAACCGCAGTGATGACCATGTCCTGTGGGGCTGGGGTTGGTGCAGTCCCCAGCCTCTGCCTGCCTGGTAAGTTGCTGTCATTTTCATGCCCTGGTCAGGCAGGGAGGGAGACGGACAAGCTTCCTGACGCTTGCAATTGACTGAGAAGCGGAACTGATCTTGCTTAAGTGCCTTCTAACTTGTAATGTGCCCAAGATGCCACCGTGGTTTCTCTTTGTGCTTTTTTATTTCTGTTTTTATTCCTATTGAGTTTCCTACTTTTTTATTTCAAAATGAAGGATTTTAAACTCATGATTTTATAAAAAAATTTCTGTTGTTTGCAAGCATATCAGCAATCTCTCATTTGAAAACCTCAGACACAAATATTAAAGTTTTCTTTATTAGTTTTTCTTTATTAGTTTTCTTTCTTTACTTTTTTTTTAAAGATTTATTTATGAAGGCAAAATGAGAGAGAGAGAGAGAGAGAGAGAGAGGTATTTTCCATTGGTAGGTTCACTCTCCAAATGGCCACAACACCTAGGGCTTGTCAGGGCTATGCCAGAGCCAGGAGCCCAGAACTCCATCCTGGTCTCCCACAGGGGCGGCATGGGCCAGCCATGATCGCTGCCTCTCCAGACACATTAGCAGGGAGCTGGGTGGGAAGGAGAGCATCCAGGAGTAGAACTGGTACTCTGATAGGAGATGCAGGCGTCGCAAGCGCAGGCTGAACCTGCTGTGCCACAACACTGCCCCATTCACTTCTGACTCCTCAACCTGAACAGACGTCAGTCATTCTGTGACCTTACCCACAGCAAACTCACTCTTCTTCCTGGCATTCTTATCTATTTGTCACCGCCCTCCCTACTGGACAGCAGAACAGGGAATCTCAGAGTCACGGGGTCACCCACTCGGTACTGGGTGCCTCCAGGGGCCACACTGCACTGGGGACAAATCGTGAACAAAGCAGACCTGGAGCTCTGTTTTCAGCGATTCTAGTCACTTCTTTTTCCAAAAACATCCTTGCCTTTCAGGGACCCCACCAACCTCATCCACATGTGTATATATACATAGGTGCAATACGTTCTGGTATTTTATATATTTAAATAAATAATGGCACAAAATGGATGTTCTCACATGCATGACCCTGTTCATTTTCATCTGCCTCAGATACCCACTGGGCGGGAGTGGGTCTGCTGAACTTGACACAGGGCGCTGGAACTCCGGTTCCACCGTGGCGGGTGAGGCGCATGGGAGCTGCTGCTTTCAGATCCGGAGGGTGTGCTCTGCCTTGGGCACCGCGTGAGAGCGGCTGACGGCTGGGAGGGGTCACCCTGGGCCTCGGAGCAAATGCTTCTCTTTATCTCACATAAAGCTCCGTTTGTATTGATCTCGTCTCCCACATCTTCTAAGCTCCCAATAAATCTTCAAAGTTAAACCACTCATCGTTTGATTCCTTGTAGCGCAAAATTAATGTCTAAAGTCATTTCTTATTTATTTTTAATTTGCATGTGTCTCATAAACACAACATTCCGTACATAGTAATTCTTCCCACCAGAGCAGCCTTCCCACACATTCTCCCCCCTTTCCTGTTCTCTTTCTTGTTTTTTTTCTGAGAAAGAGAAAGAAAAAGAAAGAAAAAGAAAAAAAGAACAAATGGAGTAAAAAAAAAAACTAAGGAAGTGTTCCTCAATGGTCTATTCAAGGGCTGATCTATGTTACTGCTTCTCGAAGGTGATTTGGTAAAGTCATTATCTTTCACATGTTAAACTGAGTCTTCATTTTGATAACAATTTAGAAATACAGGATCAGATGTGAAATGTATACAGAGACGTCTCTACCACATTACTTACGACACAAGAGAAAATTCTACCAAGGCAAAGTGTGCTCATTCTTGGTGAGGGAAACTCAACATCCTGCAGCTTTCAGTTCTTTACTTAACATAAACATTTAACACAGTTTCTGTAAGAATATCAGTGGAGAAGCCTTGTGGCACAGTGGGGTAAAGTCCCAGCCTGCAGTGCTGGTATCCCATAGGGGCACAGGTTCGAGTCCTGGCTGCTCTACTTCCAATCCAGCTCCCTGCTAATGTGCCTGGGAAAGCAGTGGAGGATGGCCCAAGTGCTTATGCCCCCACACCCACGTGAGAGACCCAGGAGAAGCTCCTGGCTCCTGGCTTCGGATCAGCGAAGCTCCGGCCGATGTGGCTATCTGGGGAGTGAACCAGCGGATGAAAGACTTCTTTCTCTCTGTCTCTAATTTTCTCTGTAACTCTTTCAAATAAATAAAATAAATCTTAAAAAAAAATCAATGGAACATCAGGGTTTATATATGATTTTAAAATTCATATGGAAAAATATACAAGCAAGAATAACCAGGAAAACTCAGGAAAAAAGAATAGGAATTATGTGGTTCTAGCCCTACCAAACATTAAAATATTTAGACTGTAATACATATGGCACTTCAAATTAGTGGGAAAAAAATTGAACTTAATAAATGTTGTTTGTTATAACCCAGGTATTCTACTGGGTTGCCTTGTAGAAAAAAAAATTAATACTATCTTCTAATCTCATACCTTGCAGCATTATAACTTCCGAATGAATCAATGATTTCTATGTAAATAATAAAATTAAAACACTACGATACTCCATGGGAAAGTTTACAAAGTATTGTGTTAGATGAGAACTTTTCTAGCACATCACAAAAGTCCAAAGCCATAATTTTAAAGACTGACAGATCTGACAAAATAAAAATAAACAGGACAGGCCGGCGCCACAGCTCAACAGGCTAATCCTCCGACTAGAGGTGCCTGCGCCGGCACACCAGGTTCTAGTCCCAGTCAGGGCGCCAGATTCTGTCCTGGTTGCTCCTCTTCCAGTCCAACTCTCTGCTGTGGCCTGGGAAGGCAGTGGAGGATGGCCCAAGTGCTTGGGCCCTGCACCCCATGGGAGACCAGGAGAAGCACCTGGCTCCTGCCTTCGGATCAGCGCGATGCGCCGGCTGCGGCGGCTATTGGAGGGTGAACCAAAGGCAAAGGAAGACCTTTTTCTCTGTCTCTCTCTCTCACTGTCCACTCTGCCTGTCAAAAAAAAAAAAAAAAAAAAAAAAAAAGGACAAAAACCCTGAAACTCATATTAGCACCTAGCACTGACCAACAGAAACATAATACAAGACACATTTGTAAATCTAAATTTTCCAGGGGTCTGCGTTGTGGTGCAGTGTGTAAAGCTACCACCTATGAGCTCAGTATCCTACATGGGTGCCGGTTCCTGTCCAGCCTGCTCCACTTCCGATCCAGCTACTGGCAAATGTGCCTGGGAACAAAGTAGAAGACAGTGGAAGTACCTGGACTCTTGGTACCCATGGGACAGACCCAGAAAAAGTTCCTGGCTCCTGGCTTTGGCCTGGCCCAGCTCTGAGTATTGCAGCCGTTTAGGGAGTGAACAAGTGGATAGAAGATCTTTCTCTTTGTCTCTCCCTCTCTCTTTGTAGCTCTGCCTTTCAAATAAATAAATCTTTAAATAAATTTGTTTTCTAGCAGTTAAGTTAAAAATAATGAAATTAATTTTCATAATATATTTTATTTAACCTGACATATACTAAATATTTTCATTTCAATAAGTACTCAAGGTAATATGAGATATTTCCACTCTTTTCACTTTATACTAAGAAATTTGGTTCATATTTTATGTTTACTTTATATCACAGTTTGTACTAGCCACATTTCAAGTGCTGAAGGGCTGCATGTGACTGGTGGCTACCATATTTTGCCTATTTTAATGGGTTAATTTCCTTACTGTAGTATATTCTAATAAAGAGTTTTCATCAATCAATAAGAAAAAGGCTAACAACCTAATGAAAAAGGAGAAAACATTATTAATCACTAAAAATGAAAGAATTTTAAGTTAAACTGTAAGAAAATACACTTTTATATCACATCAAAAAAGATGAATAAATTTTATGACAGGCTGAGTCCACGAGGAAGAGAATTGGTTTTCTCATAAATTAAAGATTAGAGTATAAATTGAGACAACCTCCTGGAGGGAAAGTTGGTTATATCTAGAAAAGACCAATGCACATGCCTTTGGCCTAGCAATTTCCATTCCAGGAATTTTCCCTACTGATATGAAGAATATTCAAAAATTCATGGACAATGGATATTAGGAAAACAGCATACATAGGTTTTAAATCTTTTTTTTTTTTACCAAAATAAACTTTATCTTTTAATTCCATCTCTCCATCTTTTTGAAGTATCCTTGTATTTGCAAATGTCTGAAATGATTTATGTACCAATGAATTATTGAGATACTATTTGCAAATGTAAAACCTTGGAAACTGTGTAAATGTTATCAGTAGCCCACAGGTAAATAAACTACAGAACACCATGCAATGAACTGCTATGCAGTAACAACTACTGAGGTCATATTTTTAGACAGGCGTTTAGTGCAGCAGCTGGGATGTTTACATCTCATATGGGAGTGCCCTGGTTGGAGTCCTATCTTTTCTACTTCTAATCCGTCTTCCTGCTAATGCACACCATGGAAGGCAGAGGATGATGGCTCAAGTACTTGGGTCCCTGCCATCCACATGGGGGAGACTTGGATTGAGTTCCAGGTGCCAGGCTTCAGCCCAGTATAGCCCCAGCTCTTGTGGGCATTTGGGTGTAAAACCAGCAGACGGAAGATGATCCTTCTCTTTCTCTTACTCTATCTTTCAATAAATAAATAAATAAATAAGGAAACATTTTATAGAGTGGTATAGAAGATTGTCTACGCTGTATTGTTGTGTGTGGAGGGGAAAGGCAAAGCACAGATAAGTATGAACAGCCTGGTACTAACTGCACACAATTATACACATATATATTACATATGTAGAAATAACAAATACAGGGTATTTCAGAAAGGTCATGGAAATAGAATCAAAGGATAAGTTTATTTTGGCATAAAAATTTTGAAAACCATACATAAGTTTTCT